>NC_055694.1:18799264-19399264 GCF_017639745.1 Melanotaenia boesemani
CCATTTTTACATACACATTGCTCTGAATGTCAACAATTTGTTTATATGAGTTTTAAATGTGGCTTCTCCAAAAGTTTTGCATTTGACTTTTGTGTTAGGCCTTGTTGCACTGCACTCTTCCACTTGTTACATCTCACTGTTACAATTTTTACATTCGGTGCAGGAAAGTTATATTTAGTCTTCATGAACAAAGTCATTTTTTTTCAAATATGGTACATTAACATTTTAAGGTGTTTGAACCACTTTATGCTTTATTAAAGTACACTTAAGAATGAAATATTGTACCTTTATCATTTATGTGCAGTTATGTAATTTTATCATTAATTAGTTACTTCACAGACTGATATTTTCAGCTCAACGTCAGCCATATGTATAATGTATTATATCTAACATTATGTATTAAGAAAGTTTCAATTGATGTTGTTACCTTGCACACCTCTCAAGGCTAAAAATAGAAATTATTTAAAAGTACCTAAATCCTCCAGCTCTGATGCCAAGTGCAGATGTCTTTAGATCTGTCATGAGGTAATTTTCGCAGTTGGTTAGGATTGATCTGGCTGTGTAGATACAGATGTTGTGATGGAGAGTTTTGTCATTGAAGGGATTTTCCACTCTGCGGATGTAAACAGTGTCTGTTGAAGAAAGGATAAAGAGTCTTTTTTCCCCCTCGTGGAGACACGTTTCTGAGAGGAATTATTCTCCTTGTGTACAATTAGATTTTCTCCTTTTGGTTAAATAAATACTGTGTCTGTGAACATAAACACAGATTTACACTCGGCCCTGTGAGTCATCTGCCTCTCGAGCAGACAAGCGCCTCAGCCTGGGCCTGAGATACCTTGTCGAGGCAGAAGTTTCAACTGTTCGCTTGCTGTTTATTTGTTTTCAGAACTAATGGAACCAGCCGAGTGAGAGGTGAAGTCAGAATTGAATTTGGCTTGCGTTACCGTGGCGATCTGGCAACCGCTCCCATGTCCCAAAGGACTGCTTTGGTTGCAGTGTGCCGGGCACGTGTTTATCATTTCACTGATGTGTACTGTATGCTACTGGTCTACACACACACACACACACAGTATATGTGTGTGTTTGCATTTCTGCCTTTGAGTAGTGGGTGGTGGTAGCAGCATTCACGAGAGAGACATTTTACTAAGCAGACATTTCCCCCTCTGTTTTCACTCTGACCTGGTAGGAGATTGATGACTGAATTGTGGAGTACATGTTAACAGTAACGGGTGATTTATGAAGATACTTAGGGTAAGTGAGGCCGCACAGGCTTAAGGGGAAGAAAAAGATATAGCCTTTTAAGTTAATGCAAAAATATTGCCTTTTTAAGTAATAATTGTTATTACTACTGCAGGGGTTTGGACAGAGGTCTGAGTTAAAGTTGGATGTGCACAATGTGCAGGGTTAAGCTTTTCCTTTTCCGTTGGCTATGAGCCGTCCTTTGTTTCATGCTTTTTTAACTCTGACTGTTAAACACGGAAAGTTTTTGCAAGAAAAATGTAAACAAATAAAAAAAGTGCATCTTGATACTTGGCTGGATCTATAGATGGATATTAAAAGATTAATATAGGTAGTGGAATTCAAATATTTGAATTTAAAAACACTACTTTTTCCTGGGTAAACCTCAATGGAAAACTTTTCTTGGATGAACCCTTGCACTGCAACAAGTGCACTGTGTATTTTGGCAGCTCCTCTTAGCCAAAGATCCCTCAGAAAATCTGCATGCAATTTTAGAAGAATCAGATTCTTTCCCTCTCCTTGGCTTGTGAACTCTCTTGATATTATGCGTGAGTATCCTTCTCTATTCAAATATAAGATGGAGTACACGTGAATGTGATCTATAGCATTTTTAAGAAATAAAACAATTTTAGAAAATATTGAAGAGTGTTTCCTCTAGAAGAGGGATGGCTTTCATTTTTTTTCAAGGCACCTCTTAGAGTGAGTGAAATGTTTCCCCTGTTCGCTCAGGGACGACTTTATTTCTTACCAGGGATTTAACACTCACTCAGTCCCCTCATAAATACAGCGTCCCTCAGCCCTTCGCTAGCCATAACTCATGCCCTAACTCTCTAGCTAACTAAACTCATATAGCAGAGCCAACACTTGTTTGTCTTTTACCTCAGTCTTTCTCCCTCACTCTTCCTCTTGGTCTCCTTTCCTCCTCTGTGCTGATTTATAAATGACAGAATCTTCTCTGACTACCGTCTCACCAGGCTCCTGTGCTGATCTCCTTGGCCCACTCGTGGAGTGGGTTTTAGAAGAAATGTGCATTTGAATATGAGCCAGCCTAATCTGCTTGAGGCTATTTAGAGTGAGTCTAATGCTCCAAGAATGAGCGAGAACAACACAGGAGAAAATGCGGACATCCCTCTTAGCGTGTCACAACACAGCTCAGGTCTCCAAAGAACGAAGCAAGTCTTTGATTTGCTGATGAAAATCTTTCTGTGAGGCAAAAAACATAAAATTGCTTCTTTCAAGGCACCTGTTGAAGCCACAGTGATTGTGTCAGGTTTGTTCATTTTCTTCATACTTTCATGTCACCTACATGTGGAATTTTTACTTGTTTAGTGTGTTATTCAAAGGTACAGTAAATAACTAACTCAGAGCTAATAAAGCCATGTACCTTTCAGCAGATGAAAGTGCTCAGATGGGATATTACAGTGTGGTGGAAGCAGTTTAGTGATCTGGTGCCGACTGGCATTTTGGGAGGAGACGGCCTTTCTGGCTTGGTTCCCGTATTGGTTGTTAACAGCCTGCTGGTACCTTCTGTTCTTTCTGTTCAGTCCCACTGGCCCAACACTGACAACTCCTCAAGCATCTGAAGACCCTCTGAAGTCAAAATCGCCCATTTTGATGTCTCATGGCAGCGCCCTGCGTTTTGTTGTCTTTGCATCTGAAAACATAGGCCCTGCTTGGAGGAATTACCCTCAGTACTCGTTGGTGTCAGATGAGGGAGGAGGGTATCATTCCTCTTTCTCCCCCCCTGATCTCCTTGTTCTCCTTGCTGTCCTTCCTTTCTTTTTGATCTCACCATCAAATCTTCCCTAGTTTTTATGAGTGACGTTTACCCGAAAGCAGCTTGGGAAATGGCTGGCTGAAGAAGACGTTTCAGAAAATGCGCCTGAGCAAGCCATCACCTTTGATAAAGCCATAGTTCCAGTGGGAGAAGAAGAAGAAAGCTAAAGAGTAAGAGCATTGTTGATAATGAAAAATGCCATGAAAGAGGGAACGTCTCTCTGATCCCAGCTTGTTACACCAACAATGTTTAGTCGAACAGATACTGCAGAGCACTTCTCTGTCGCTGTATCACAATGAGTGTTTGACCCAGATGACTGATCTGTATCTTGGGCACAACACCGTGCATTTATTGCACATCAGATGGCACCAAATATTCTCATAACAGAGGGAGTCACATTGGTGCTGCCATCAACATTGGAATTCCTTCAGCTGTGTTACCAATTCGCAAGAAGTTGGCAAGACACTTTAGAGAACTGCATAAAAAGAAAGAAATGATGGGGAAGTGGAGGGTAGTCAGAGGCATAGAGAGAAAGAAATGTTAGCTTTAGTAATTACTACCTCCACAGAAGCAGTGGAGAGGACAGTGAGGCAAGCAAACGCATGAAGGAGGCCCCGTGTGCAGATAATGACGGGGTATCATTGTAGCTCTGACAGCGCTAATCTCAGAGTGCTCCACAGTGTGTCTCTGTGTGTTTCTGGTTATGTGTGTATGCAGCAAATGTAAATACAGTTGGGATGTATGGAGGTTTTGGTACAGTATTGTCAACTCATGTTCTACCAGGTAACCATCAACCTGACAGTTTATCCAACTCTTCTGACAGTTGACGCCTCATAGAGCTTCTTAAAGACAATTCTGAAACTCCACAGTTGCTTGTTAATCCTCTCAAACTTGTTTTTATTTGCACAAGGGTGAAAGAGAGGAAATAAAAGCAGACTAATCCAACTTTCTTTGTATTTTTATTTTTCCTTCTTTCTATTTGAAGTTGTGAGACAGTCATTTAGGGCTCAACACAGAACACAGGAGAAAGTGTTATGAATATGTATCAATGCAGCATATGGCAGCAGTAGCGCTGGGACTAGGTGTGTCCAGAAGGTAGAGTGCTGCCGATGCATTATTCTCCATTCAAATTACCAAAGTAAGAATGCAGCAGGGAGCTGAGAGGTGTTCACCGTGTCTGTAGACGGGGCAGAAGAGTTTCCATGCAACACAGCAGGAACTGAAGAGCAGTGATGAGCACAGTAGTTGGCTATCTGAGTTTCCTTGATTTGGCAAATTTTTTTTCAGCAGGTTCAAACTCAGCACGCTCACTGACATGAGTGTGATTAAAAGTGATATTTCTGACACATTAGGATGCGCACAGGAAGTAACCTCCTCTAAAGCGTTCATTATTAGATGCATGACAGACCTGAATATTTATAAAATAGGTTTTAATAATTAATAGCAGCAATCTGCTCCCGTAATTCATCAGATTTGCACTTCAACAGAGAATCCGTTTTCACTTTAAAATAATAATAAGAGGAATATTAATGTTGCAGAAATGTAAAACGGGCAGCTGGTTACAGCGCATATACGCAAGCGCTCCATGTTCACTTCTGAGGCTTTTCTTTAACCTGCTACTTTTCAAATAAAATTACATCTTAAGCCGTCAATGCTGCACCATTTTAAACTCTTCAGTTGTTTGTGCTAGACAATTTAGTGAGAGGCTTCTCACAAATGTGGCAAGTCATGAAGATAAAGCTGCAGGAAACAAAGTGGGTTTGGTGTAGAATGCAAAAGTAGTTGCTGTGGTTTTATCAAAAGCAAATTTATTTGTTTGAGTCAACTTTGCAGCACTTCCTTTTGTATACTGAGACCCAAAATAGACAGCATTCTTTTTTTTCCTATAAAGCAGCTTTGCTTTTTTCATCATTTCAGTCAACATCACCCCCTCCCCCCACCCATTTATGGTTCGTGTTGTTTTATCACACCTTCAAATTCAGTCACAGCGCATTCCTGGCTCTACTGAACTACTAGAAACACAAATGTTCTTGTTTTAGGTGAAAACTGACACATTCACTTCTGCCTCTAGTTCGTGTCTAACTTTTATTTCATTGCTATCACTGACAGGACGGTGATTATTACCTTCACTGAGGATCAGTTCTTCATGAGTGCGTGGAAATGTCAATGTGTCTCTCAAAAAAAAAAAAGAAAAAAAAAAAAATTGACATGACCTGCATCCACTAGACAGAAAGGAGCAGAAGGAGAGCTCTGAGCACAATGCCCTGCTGTCTACAACCCTGCAAACATGTGCACAACACACATACACCGATTAATATTGGTTACAGCCACTTAACATACAGTATATGTTTACAGTATATTGTGCACCTAGCCGCATTTCCCAAACCACACAGACACGTAGAAGGCACATTAAAACGTCTTGCGTGATCACAAACACACTCTTGTCACTTCTATTCTGCTTGTCAGAAACGCAGTACCTCCTGAATCAAAGTTCTTGCAGAAGAGTTACAGTTAGAGACTCTACAAATTGTAAATACCGTGAGTATGAAGACTCATTTCATCACTTCCTCTCTGAGAGTGTATTTTGATCAAAATTTAATTGTGCTTCATGAGAGAAAAGACTTTGAACAGCAGACTGGTACAGTAGAAAATGATAAAAAGTACAGTTTTCTTTGAGCAATGGATCATTTTTGGACAGGTACAGAAGCTGCTCAGGATGACATTTTAACAGGCACCTTTGATTCATTTTACTGCATGTAAAGTCCAAAAGAGGAAAGTCTGTCAGGCAGAGCAAATGTTTTAATGGTAGCCGGGGATCGATGCTGTCAGCACAGGCATCCTGTCTGGAAATACATGCTTTTTGGGTTAATGTCACCTCCTTCTTTCTTTTCAAGGAGAGAGAAAGGAGAAAAAGAGGGAAACAGAATAGGGAGGGGCGGGAGGGCATGAAAAGAGGTCAGCGGGATTTGATGCAAACATGCCAAACTAGGCTGAATTTAGGGAAATTGCTTGAAAAACATTGACTCGCACTTTTATTCACGAGGCCCTCGTGTCTGAAAAACAAATTTAAAACGTAACCTTGAAAATCAATTAAGAAGTCCCCAGGAGCTGGAGAAAAAAAAAAAAGAAGGGTAAGGTCCACCCTTCTTTTTCCTTTCCCCCCCTCCCTGCTTGTCTCTTTCCTTCCCTCCACTTTAGAGGGACTTGGATCTGCCCATCAGAACAACGGTTTATGTGAGGAGACTTTGTCAGCAGCGGCTTTATTTAATTTTTTTTTCTTTTTTTTTTTAACGACAGAGGGCCTTATATGCTGTCAAAATGTCTTAAGAGTCTTATTAAAGAAATGCCACAGCTCATTTCCTTGTAATGCAATTCATATGCTGGTGAAAGGGGGCATGTCTAAAGATCTAAACAGCTTTGCTTTTTAGGCTTCACATTAGGGGTTATCTGTGAGGGCTTGTCATTGATTGACATTATCTGGCCTGACAGGGCCTCATATCAAGGTTAACCTCATGGACAAAAGCGCCACCCGCATGGACACGCAAATACAATCCCTCACACACACTGAAACGAGGCATGTTCTCCTCAACGTCCTGTTGAGCGGGGTGCTACGTACTTGTGGCTGCTTCATCTATGTGTGTAAGCCAGGTGGAGATTTCCAGACTTAATTGATAACTAATGGAGCAGCGTGTGCTGAGTTTACCCCAGAGCATTGACACTGTGAGTGTGTATATGTGTGTGTTTGTCCTGTAGAGACATAGATGTGCTAGGTGATGATAGGAAGGTACAGATGACTTACTCAGCATTTACAATTTCTTGATTCTGGTAAATAAAATATGGCTCCAAAGATACTAACAAGGAGAGACACACTCTAGTATTTCTGAACTCTTAGGCAAAGTAGGCCATTTTCTTCACTATGGAAAAGTGTTCTGACACTTTATGAGCGCAATACACACACTCACACAACTCCCCTTCTCCCTCCCAACAAGCCACTAAGGCAAAGAGAGATCCCCGTGACCAAAATACAACTGAAGCAGTTAATCTGTACAGATATTAGCTCAAGGGCCCTTGAGAGGTGCACCGCTGAGCCCCTTCTCCACTGTACTATACACTGCCTTGCTCCTGCACCAAGCACAGCAACCATGGGGGAGGGACACAGGGGTCGTCTGCTCATTTACCCTGCCGGTTGGCTTATCAAATTGCACTCCTGGTGTCATGAAAGTGAACATGAGTCTCAAAACAAAGCCGCAAGAATAAATTTCCCTTGTTTCAGCCTGTGGAGACATGGGACTGTGTACGATTGTGTGTTTTTTCGAGAAAGCTCTTGCCTACTCCTACACACTTACAAATGAAGTCATCATCTGGTGCCAGCTGTGAGTCCAGATTTGATGTACAATTTTAACAAGTTAGCTGCGTGTCCTATGAATTACCCTAAGCAGCAAACTGAATAAAAGTTGTCTGTTTTGGTACGAAGCTGTCAGAATGGTTCTTGTCACTCATGTCATGTTGTTTTTTTTTTCTCCCTCAGACCATTTTAGATTGCTTGTCCTCTGCTCTGGAAAATACCATAATTACCCTGTTTGTGATGAAGCCGGGGGGCGTATTTGTCCTTAGATCTTAACTTTCCTGCCTGATTGCCCTCAAGTTCAGTGTCTTTCCTCCTCCATCTGTGCTCAAAATATACATTGTTTTCTTCAGCCATTGTCCCGTGCAGTCAGCGAGTGTGTTACTAGGGCCGTTTGTATCTGCTTTTGTCCTGCAGTGTCTTGTTTGTTTTTTTTTTTGTTTTGTTTTTTTTGCTGCGGTGTGGCGGGAGCGTGGCACTTGGCTGAGGGCTTGTGTTTGATAACAGCCCGTGGACTGAGCTGAAGTGAAATAGTCCAAACGGGTTCTTCAAGGTCAGAAGCCCCAGAAAGACTGCAGACAATATACAAGGTCACAATCTAGTCTAAAAGCAAAAACTGCTGTATTGATAAAAAAGAGAGAGAGAGAGAGAGTGAAAAAGAAAGAGGAGAGGAAAGCAAGTAGGCAGATGTGCTACCTACTGATTAATTTTATAATAGATCTGCGAGAAAAGGGACGAGTGAAGGGTAGAGTTTAGGGAGAATACATGTCCATGTTTCTGTGCAGGGGATGTATGTTTCTGTACGTGTGTGCAGTTGCATTGATCTTGTGCTGAAATCTAAAAAAAATCCAATAGAAATCCAGTGGTTAAAAAAAGAACAAAATGTGACAGATTGGTGCTGGTGGCGGTTTCCAGAGTGCACAATCTCTCTCTTCATGCCTGAATCATTTCCTATCATTGCTGCAGTTTGTGTGATCTGTTAAGTACAGTGTGAAAGTACTCTTTCAAAGATCACAAGCAACTCACTTCTCCTGTTTTGACAGTAATGCACGTATCATATAATCTCATCAGCACCATGTTTTATGACAGAAGCAACAGTCACCAGAAGTTCCTTATTTTTTATTCAGTCACTTTATGAACAATGTACCTTTTTGTTCTCCACCCACTGTGCTATTATCTTTTTATGAAAATAAGCATAAGGTAATAGACTCTTGTCATCTTTTATGTACCTTTATCTTACTTTATCTCTTGTTCTCTCTATCCCTTTTTCTTTCTCCTCCCATACCTGGCAAACCTGCCAAGTCAGAAGAGCTCCAAAGTGGATCAGTTAGTGGCAGCTAGTGGAAGCTAATTCCCAGCCCCAGCTAAACCTGTTTCTTCAGGAAGACTCAGAGGGACACAAGGCCTGGGAGATTCCCATATGCTCTGCCACCCCTTCCTGTCAGTGATCACCTCCAGTAACTGTCTTGGTCCTTTTGGAAGTGTAAACCCACTTTACCGGTCCCTTTTCTAAATGCCTTCTCTGTATAGACTTCTCCTCAGATGTACCCACCCCACACCCCCATCTATCAACTAGTTGGCAATGGCATTGTTTTTAATCATCAGAACCTCAAAATTATTATTATCGCTTCTGATGCGGCAATTAAAACTTCAGGTCAGAGGCACAACGAGCGGTGATCAGCAGCCGAGCTGAGAAGTTTTAATTAGACGATCAGAACCATTAATGCACAAAAAAAGGTGTGCGCTGGGAAATTAACGGGAACGTCTTAATCAGGGTTAGCGACTCCGAAGAGGAGTCAAGTGAACAGAGAGCAAAAAACAAATCATTTCCGCACCACTGGGACAAAACTCAATTAAATATGCATGCAGAAAAATGGAAATTTCTCAGCATCCGCTGCACCGACTGTTAGAAAACTGTGGCAAAATCTCACGGCGGGGTCGGCGACCTGCTTATTGTTATTCTTCTGTAATAAAAATGAGAGAGGGGCCAGATGCTGGGGTCTGGGTGCGGTGGCGTAGTTGTCCATCAGTGGCTTTCCGCTTGACTTCCTTACGGCTGTTGCTTCTCTACCATGCAGGGAAGAAGCAAGACAAGGAGCGAGAACAGGAAACATTCTCTTCTTGCAAGCTGAAGATTTACAAAAATAAAAACACAGTCATTTTCAAGCGTGTCTGTGAAAGCTTGCCTGTGTGGCTCTATGATTTTCCTGAAACACATACACACACACTCTCTCACAAACATCTCCCTTGAGAGCCAGAGACATGAAAGGTTCACTGAGCTACACACTGGGAGCCTTGTCGATTAATCTGCCAAAGGTTCATAAAGTTATAACCAGACTTCTTTTTCTTTTTAAAAGAGCTACTGCAACTCTCGGCAGCATATTGTAAAATAATCCTGAGCTGAACAGACATCTCCCAGACCTTGTTTGTATTAATTAACTTGAGATATTGCGGGGGGTTTGTCCCTGTGTCAGTCATGTTGGAACTCAGCAGGAATCTACAACAGGCTCTGTCTCTGTGTTTGATTAGTTGAAGAGATAAGCTTCAGTTTAAACAGGTAATATCTACCTCTCTTATATACAGACCCCTCCTGTGCTCTCGCTCCATACAAACTGAAACACTGCAGGGAGTTAGTGTTTTTATGGGGCACCACTGTTGCCTGAACTAACAACAAAGTCAACTTTTTCAATTTTCTTTGTGACATTACATCTTCCACAAGTTTATTACAAAAGCACTTTGGACATAATCTGCCTGGCGTTGTATGTTAGATAGAGGTAAAGCCATGACCCTGCTAGTCACAACCATTGTTAACTCCCACATCCTTTAACTGGCGCAGGCTTGATTACACTCTGTGCACGTTCACACAAATAATGCACTTCCAACAGAGTTATTACGATTTGAAACACCACTTGATTGGGCATGATATCATTCTGGCACACAAACACTCTGCATCAAAAACCAAAGAGACCTGTAGGGCTCAGAGCTGTGGAATAGTTAGTTTGTCATTGCAAGAGGCTGGAAGACACAAACCTTGTCATCTAGCTCTGAGAAGAAGCAGAACCCCAAAGAACTAAAGCACCAATGCGCTTTTTGACTGAAGATGAAAAAGATCCTGACGTAGTGCAAATGCATTCAAAATAGTTTCTTGACTTTTTCCTCATGTTTGCCCTTATACAGGCACTATGTGGCTCTTCTTTGTGGTCCTGCACTGTTTCCAGTAAAAATAATGTCACTCTTAACGTAAGCAGTTGGAAAAATTAGTTTCAGCTGCTGTGTTCAAACTCAAACCTGCCTGTTTTTCCAACTCCCGGTGCTTACTGAGGTGTCGCCTCCTTGACAATTAGCACACCAGGCTAAAACAGAGTGTAAATAATGTCCAATGCGTGTGACAGTGTTGTTTTTCTTTCTGATATTCATTAATAAGGTAGAATGCTTACTGGACTCTCAATGAGGTGTGTGTGTGTGTGTGTGTGTGTGGGCAGGGAGAGGGGGTGGTGGGGGGGTTGATCCCAGAGGGAAAAGTTGTTCTTTCATGTAGGTCCCCAAAGATTTTATCTCATTGTACGCCATCATGCACACAAATGACTTGAGGTAAACAGCTTAGTGTTACCATAGCAATTCTTATCATAAACAATGGCAAAAAAAGCTGCTGTGGACAGAAACCCACATCATAAATAATAGTTCAGACTGCTTCCATAAACCGTTGAACTGTATCATGTTCCTCCTCAAGGAATGCACACATTTAATTTGTTTTAAATCATGTTTTACCTTAAATGAGAAAATAGTGACTAAATTGTTTTTGATTATTCAGTTTGAAGCCCTAACTGGAAACTCAGTGGGTAGTGGTCTTCCATTCATGTTCCTTATTGTTAACAGAAAATCATGCATAAATAGGCACTAATGGATAGAAACCACCATGTAGGGGTCATTTCCTACAAGCAGCTTGAGATTAGAATACAAAGGAAATCAGTAGTTAAAACATGATATACTGAACACAGTCAACTAAAAAAAAAAACTCTACAGCAACACCCAACTGACCCCAATCTTCCTTTGGAGAATATTTCTGGGAAAAAAAAAATATAAAAAAAAACTTGAAAATTTATGTCTTCAACATCCTAACAGTTTTTCCAGCTAATTCCTTTTTTTCAAAATTGCTGTATTCTAAAAGCTGACCCTTTCACCTTCTGCCTGCAATTGTCTAACACTAAATTGTGCCATAATGTGCCTCTAATATATGTTCCCCTCAAAACTGCATAACTCCTGAAGTCATTGTTTCAGAGAGGAAGCTGCATTGTAAATACAGTAACTGAGAAAGCATGTGTGGGTAGCACGGGGGGTTCATTGTCTGGCAACGGTGTGATCTGTAAATTGCATATCCTCTAATGATTCCACAACTTTACAAAAGAAAATGAAAACAGGATTTTATGTTGCTCCAATGTGATTTACATAATGCCGGCAATGGCTCACCCATGATTGTGCTTGGTTTTATGGCTGAGGGAAAATGAAGAGGCTCGTACTCATTGATATAGAAAGTGGATTGAGTCTTTAAGATAGAACTTTGTTACCTCTGATATCACACATTTTTCTACGCACAAGCACAAGTCGATATTGTGTATTATCATAACATGAGTGTGGCTCAAACAGTCAGAAAGACATATCTCTACTGTGACTTTTCATTCAGCCGCAACGCTTTACTTCCCACTGAATAAAAAAAAAAACATTCTTGATCTAATCCTGGGTGATTCTTCAGATTTTTACAAAAGAAAAATGTGTAAATACTGTATTACTCACTGTTACCTTCTACTTGCTTTCTGGAAAGTCATTTATTAATTGTCCAGAAAATGGCTTCAGAAGGTGAACTTTGCGGGGGGCTCTGGAAATGAAGTGAAAGGTAACACAGTGCAGTTTCTGCCCTAAAAAGGCAGCTCTGGATATGGAATGCCACAGGCAGCTGTTCCTGCCTCATCAGAGGACATGTTATAAAGATAGCCCCACTTGGGTTGAAATAATGCCACCCATTCCTGCCCCAAAGCATGCTCTCTCATGTGCTATTGTTCACAGAGGCCCACTGGGGAAAGAATTTAGAGATGTTTTGTGATTTGTGATACATTTTGGGGTAAGGATATTTAAAATAAAGAAACTACAGCACTTTTATGTACATGGCCAATTTTTCTCCTTCCAACAACCTCTTAAAAAACTGTCATTTAGTCTAATCCATCCTAATAGCTCATATGAGATCTAAAAAAGCCCAAAAGTGCTCAGGGTTTTCACTCCTCAGCCTGACAGCTTAAATGCTCTGCAGCCGCCCCCCCACTCAGTGTCAGGACCGAGCCTCTTGAGGTGAAAGTGAAGATAACATTTCACAGTGTCTATATAGTGCTGTCATGTGAAGGATTATGTAGCCATGTACTTGCCGCTTGTAGTACTGTAGGGGGTCTGATAGCTATCTGCATGTGGTTTCAGCTGCTTCTACTTATTTTATACTCATTTTCTTTCACTGCTGTGTTAAAAGCTGACCCACGAACTGTGACTTTGACAGATATGTACAGTATCTCTGTGTCCTTCCAGTCTTGTGCTGTTATTGTTAAGTGCTTTTGGGAGGTTATTAATAGCAGCAGTCAATGTCCTTTGTGCCAGTTTGTTTTTTTCCATTGTGGTGTTTGAAATCAAAGAGAGAGAGATTTGGAAAAACGGGTGATCCTTAAAGCATGCAAAGATCTCATTTAAAAAACCTGCTCACGTGGTGAGTGATAATTACCTTTAGCTAACTGTATGTTTTCTGTTTTCTGTTTCAGCTGAAAGGAGTTTATGCACTGAAACGACCTCAGGAAAATCCAAGATGGCCGCCAAAAGGAAAGGTGGCCTAAAACTCAATGCTATCTGTGCCAAGCTGAGCCGCCAAGTGGTGTACGATAGCAGCTCCCAGAATGCAGAAGGAGACCAGAGTGTAGCAGAAAACAGCGAGCGTGGTAGTTCTCACTATGATGACAATGAGACCAACTTCCCCGAGAGTCTGAGCCTAAGTCAGAGCCTCGAAGAGGACCAGAAGAGACGTGAGGCCATTGAGAAGTGGGTCAACGGCGAGTATGGTGAGGAGCCACCAGTTCCTGATGATGAGCAGGAGCCTGAACTCAAAGCCAGTAATGATGAAGATGGCCCTCCTGAAGGCGTCTACATGGTACAGCCTAAAGGCTGCAGCGATGAGGAAGACAATGGTGAGGAGCCTGAGGCTGCCGTGGGGTCTCATGATGGCAGTTACCATGACGACAAAGAAGCTGAAGACAGGCTTCCAAAAGACAACAGCTACATGTCGCAAAGTGAGACCCAAAGTCGCCAAGCACCTTTCTCCTCTCCAGGTACGTCCCTCCTAATCAGTTCCCTTCTATCTGATTTATTCTCAAGCGTTTTTATACATCTGAAACCAACATTCACTTCAAAGCATTCCATTCCATAGTATTATGGGGTAAAGGCTTAAATAGAGGAGAGGTGACATTGCCACAACCACATAGGTTTAAGTGTGCTCATTATTGGAAAGAGACGCTCTAGTGTTACAATATGAATAGCCAGTGACATTATTACTCCAAAGTCAGATTCAACTGGCAGGCCAGATGGGAAAACAGGAACTTGTGTGTGGCTAGCTGTATGAAGAAATTCATAAATGGAGAAGGCTTACAACGTTAGGCATTTATGCATTCTCCCAGCAGCTGAGGGCCAAGAGCGCATGGCAGGGCCAGGCTGAGCTTCATATTACACCCAGGATTACATACTGAGTCTTTGATTTTTTCCCTAAGCTCACTAAACTTAGCCACTGCCTCAAGCTCTTTTACATGGCGGAGTCTTCCGTTGAGGGTTTTCTTTTTTTTTTTTTTTTTTTTTAATGCAGTTGTCATATCCAAGAGATCAGTTGTCAAATAAAGTCAGAAATAGGGAAGTTATATTGCAGGGCCACATCCAACCTTAGCAGATATTTAATGTTTAAAGTGTTTTTTGTCAGAAGATATTATATTTTAAGAGATTCCTAATACAATGAGCTCTTGTAAATGACTCATAATAACACTTATTTATTTGAGACATGATGTTCCCTCAGTATCACTCACTGATTATCAAATAGATAAAGTTGGCAGAGTGTGTTAACAGCACAAACAATCTTTTAAGAAAGTGCTGTTTAGTGTTTTACACTTTGTGACCCTTGAAACTAGACACATATGCTTTTAAGAGTGAGTGGCCTTGTGTTGAAGAAGTTAAAACACAGAGTTGTAAAGAGGAGGGGAAAAAACAGCTTGACTATATGAAAAGATAAAGTCTGTTTCACATAGAGGAAAAAAAAAAAAAAAAAGAAAGAAAGCATTTTGCAGGTGAGACCGGTTGTTGCGGTACAAAAACAAGTTTTGTTTTGTGCTCACTCACCTCAGATTAACAGTTTTTTGGGCTTTCATCTAGGTTTAGGTATGTACCTCAGAGTCATGTACACATGTTCCTTTTTTGTCATCATTTCTATCTGCTTTCACCAAATGTACAGCAGTAGCTCTGGCCACACTTAGAATTGAGGGCAGGGGCTTCTCAGAAAATGGCTCAGGTTTCGTTTCAAGAGCAAATGAAAAGTACTTTGTGGTTTAAATTAGTCATTTTTCTATTTCATTGCCATAAAAATGGAATGTCTGTGAATATGTGCAACTGTTGTGTAGCAGGTCTACACCTTTCTCTCTCAAGGTTTCTTTGCTACTTTAAATCGCACAACAAAGCTGGTGTTTGAAGACTGCGAGGAGAGCATGCTGCATCAGTTGCAAATCTTATCTTTAGAGTTTGTTTTGTTTAGCTTTTTTTTCTGATTTGCTCTTTGTTGATTGTAACTAGGGCATCTATATTGCCATGTTTCTGCTCAGCTCACAATTAAAACATTTTTCCTCCTCTCCCTTTCTCTCTCGCTCTCTTTTCTCGCCGCTGTCTTTCAAAGGCTGATGTGGAGTGCACATAATTATGCATATAAACATAGTGGCTTAATTATCTCTCACAACATCAGTGACAATGTAATTAACAAACATTGCAAGATCAATGAGAGAAACTGCGACCTTCAAAACATTTAACTCCTCACATTGAGGCATCGTGCGGATTTCCTATCAGTGCAAAACCCCAGAATACTTTTCCTAGATAATTTAGATGTCGCATTAGAGCCCTCATAAGCCAGTCAATGAAAAAAAAACAATGAACAAAAAGTATGAAAGCAATGACAGAGATGTTCATTGCAGTGGATCAAACAGGCTTGACCATGACTTCCATTTGCAATTCTGGGTTCACCCTAAAAGGTTATTGTTCATTTCAAGCTATTTCAAAGCTCCCTCTATTTACTGCCTGTTAATTAACTAAGCAAACAGCGAGGAAGTTTGAAGCGCTGCACTTTTTGTGCGACAAATTACATCAAACAAATGCACATAATGTCATTTATTCATAGCAGCTCTTTATTAGCTTAGCACTGTCCATTTGAACAGAACACACTCAAACTAATTCACTGATATGAACATAAATAGCTTTTTAAAACTCTGTTTAAATCATTGTACCTCATGACAGGATCCCACTATTCAGAAGTTTTATTGATGGGTGTTAGGGTTAGTTTATTAAAATCAAATGGTTTTTATTATGTATTTGTGCATCCATACTGAGACTCTTTAGAAGGTATTCAGACTCTAGATTAGTCCATATTTAGGCACTAGCTTGCATCTTTATCGTCAGCAACACCTCTGCCTCTTAGTGCTGAGACAAGTGTAGCGGTGCCACATTGATGGCCATGTTTGGTCAGCAAATGAAGATATAATGCCCATCTGTTATCATATCGGGAGGAAAAATGTGTCCTAATTGCCTCAAATGTAGACAAGGCAGGTCCGTGTCGTGTGTTGGATTTTGCTTGCCTGAAGTGTCAAGATTAAGAACCACTTGTTTGTAGATTTTTCCAGTGTCACCAGAGAAAGTGCAGATAGAAATGTCAGATGTGTTAGGGGAAAAAAGGATAAGGGCAGAAGAAAAAGAGTGATATTTTTTTACTCATTTATTTTTCACTTATTCTTTATTCTGTAGGGATGCATGGTAACAGAGGTAGTGGGGCTAAGGCACATTTTATCCCATACACCATGCATAGTTTCCCACCTGGTGTCATGCCACATCATTAAAAGGTAGACAGATACCGGTTGAGTAGAAAACTCATTTACATGGCGTTTTAGAAAGGTTATCTCCTGCCAGGCCCAGTCATAATCCCTTCAAGTCTAGTCATTTGCCTTTCATTGATAGTGTGTCACATGGCCGGGCTAATTTCTCAGAGGTGATGGTGATAATACCCCAAGCAAATATAAAAAAGAGACGTGGTGCACTAATGAGAGAGTCGATTTAACTCTTTACAATAATTTTAAATAGTTTTCTTAAATTTGGCTCCTATATTACAGAAACAGTCAATATTTGCATTCATGATTAGAGAGAAGGTGAATTTTGAAGTCCACTGTTTGGGCCAATCAAAATCGATTAGTCATGATGTCACCGAAAATACTTATCTCCAAATATGTGTGTTCCATAAATGAGTGTTTGTTTGTTTGTTTTTTTAATTGTTTGATATATGTTTAACATTGTGTAGGCTCTAGTGTCCTTTATTGTACAGCAGGTTGATAAGAAAGTGGGTCAGGGACACATCGGGATTAAACCTGGGCTGGCTGAGTTTAAGGGGCAGGTGCTATGCCAGGTGAACTAAACACCGCATCCACAGGTGTGTTCAGCTACAATACAACCAGTTATTTTCCTTGTCTTTCCTTCTGGTCTTTTTTTTTTTTTTCCTTAAGTGCAGCTTTTATGTGATGGTTTCGTAACTGCTGCTCTGGTCCGTTGCTTTCTCACAGCTGTTAAACTTTCCTGCTCCCGCATCCAAACCGAGCTCGGGAGGCTGAGGGGAGGTGATTACTCCTGTAATGAAGCTGACGCCAGCTTCAGGGTGAACCCCCTTCCCTTTACCCAGCAGTGGTAAAGCAGACATGGCACTCTGCTGTAACTAGAAGAGCTGTTTGGTGTTTCTTGCTAAAGCTTGATGCAAACACATTCACCGCTAAACAGGAAGTTTCCCACAGCTAACTGTACTCCGACGTCTCCCCTCCAACTCAGACTTGCACTATGTGTCAGACCAGCTGATGCGTTGTAGCTCAATCTTAAAGGGGCCATGCTGCTCTTTCAACACAGTGCTGCAAACAACTCCATGTTTCTGTTCATTGAGACATAACTTTTGTCCAAAAAAAAAAACGTTTTAAACGTTTTAATTTGAAATGTTTTAAACATTTCAAAAACAGCTGACTTTGTTCATTGTTTGATCTAATAGATTAGTCATGCACACCCCTGTTAGAGATATTTTATATTTTTATTTGAAACATACTAGAATTAGAAATAAATTATTTGTACACTTGATATTTTTTTTCCATATTTGTTTAATGTAGAATTTAGTCTGTACAGTTTATTTCCATTTTTAATCATACAGTTATAAGCAGGGCTACCCTAACTGAGGAGTTATTTATTGCTGTAACATGACATGCTCATTAATACAAAAGCAATAAAATTCAACAAAGGATTGAATTTTAGATCTAATTAAATCAAATATTTGTCCATTTTAAATGAACAGTGTTGTGTTACAATAAAATCTTAAATATAAGAATTAAGATTTTGCACTTTGCTGTAAATCCCCGTATATATACAGTGTCACTTTGTGGTTTTGGTACATTTGAAAACACGACAGATTTAACAAACTGATCTGCTGCAAACATGTTGGTATTTCCTCTCAAATACGTGATCTGTTTCTATTAAATTTTTCATGCCTCTTCGATCCACCAGATACTCTTTCATACTGAGCCACAGAGCAGGGGAACAACCCCAACATGGTGAATGGAAATTTGGGGATTATTTTACATGCTGCACAGGAGATGTGAAGAGCAGCGCCCGGAGACTGATTTAGCAATAACTGAGAAATATGAGACAAGAGAAGAAATATTTGTGTATTAATTACCTTGGACGGTAGATGGTATTACCTCCTTGCCACCTGATGTGTACTCTGGTGATGAAAACAGCGATAAAACAAATTTTTAAAAAAGACTTTGGACTTCTTCCCTGTGACTGTGCCAAAGCTGAGTTAAGCAGGCAAAGATTTGACATGATCCTCCAGTGCATTACTAGCATATCTGTGTTCTGGGTTCCTGCCTAATAGGCAAAGTGACACAACAGGAGAGCTTTGGAAATGAGTTAGACCTGTAAACACAAATGTTTGCTGAAAGGCTGCATCACCAGTGCCAGTTATTTCTTTTACTCTTTTGTTTCTTCTGCTTTACTCACCTTTTCTCTGCACCATTTCCTCCTCATCTAAGCTCTACACAGAGCTCGGTCTTTTCACAGCTCTCAGGCCAAATCATTCTTTCCTCCACTCTCTGGCCACTTGTGCTAACCTGGATCAAACTTAATGGGGCAGAATTAATCTTCACAAAATGCAATTAAACTATACATTGACTGTGTTTCACTTATGTCCTTGGGGAAGTTGTCCAATTTAATGAACTCTTAAAATGAAAGTGATGTCTCAGTTCATAAATGTGTAAAAAAAAAGAGGAAGAATTTGTTCTTTTTAACTTTTGAAGGTGACATAATAATAATGTTTTTTTTTTTTAATTAATCAAACGAATGCACTTAACATGCTATAATTTCTCTGTAGAAAGCACTTAAAATTTTTGACATGAAATAGCATTAAGCACCATTCATCATGTAAAAATGTGCAATTAAATATGCTGATACCATTTCTTCATTTATAAAAAGCTGAATACACAGATTTTTCCTCTTTTCCAGAGTTTCACTTTTACTATCTATATATTTATTTAAAAAATATTTCTTCATTCAGCTGAGATTTCAAGATTTTGCATCATTTAATAAAACACCAATATTTAATATTTATTTTCCAATTCATTTTGATGAAATATAACATGATCAACACAGAAAACAGAAAAACACTGTTTATCCAGTGTCGTCTTTTGTACAGTCACCTGCAAATTCTGCAGGACTCATCGACTTTGCAACCAAAACAGGAAGAACATCAGACTGCTTGTTTGTAGACACATAAATACACAGACAATTACAGATGTTGTAGCTTGCGGTGCACAAGCACTTTTTCTGTTGTCACATTTGCTATCGTTCTGATATCATTGGGATAACTATTTCAGGTATTTCTTAGTATATTTTGCTTTGAAAGATGGATACTTTAGTGTATTAAAATCAGGTTGTTGTCTTACATTACCATTGTGTAGTTTCATATTTACGGAAATGTCAGTTCACTTTACAGTTTTAATTTAAATATAGTTTAACATCATGATGGCATTAAAGTAATGTAATATACAATGTGGTAAAAGGATTTTGAAGACCTATACAAATGGCATTCTTCCTGTTTTCCTTTGTGCAGGAGAAGCATCTGCACTGCGAGACTATGCAGCCAACACCATGAACGAGTTTCTAGGAATGTTTGGTTATGATGACCAGCAGGTGAGGGATGAGCTGACCAAGAAGATCAGCATTGAGAAGCTCAAAGCCGCTACCTCAGACACGTCATCCCTCAGCAGCGAGGTCTCACGGCGTGCCCACCTCTCCAAGTACGAAGAGTACATTCGCAAGCTGAAAGCTGGCGAGACCCCACCTTGGCCCATGCATGCTTCCCCACCCAAACCGGACGACCTCAACTCAAAACTGACCCAAGAAAAGAGTGCTACCATGCTCCAGATCTCTGGACGCCTAACCGGGGCTGAGGCACCAATCTACCCCTCCAGCATGGACCACAAACAACCGGTGGCACCTCAGTTGGGTAATTCTCAGCCCTCCAATCCTTCTCACATGCAAAACATAGCCTCCCGACCCTCCAAATATGACTTCTATATTCAGAAGCTGAAGATGGGTGAGAGTTTACAGCAGCAGAACGGTAACACTTACAAGCGACCCTCTAAGTACGACCTGGAGAACGTCAAGTTTCTGCACCTCTTCAAACCCGGTGAGGGCAACCCTGACATGGGTGGTGCCATCGCCTTTAAGACAGGCAAAGTGGGCCGCCCTTCGAAGTATGACATCAGATCAATCCAGAAGCTAATACCAGGAAACCCTGAAGCACCGCTGATGCCCAATGTTCTTGTCACGACGCAAGGGAACACTGGAGCTCCTGGTGTCCCCACTGTTGCTGCGGCTGGGGCCAGCATCGCCCCAGGGCTCACAGTGGACCAGGCAGGACACATAAGTTTCAATGCTGCTGATTACATAAAATCCAGCTTTTCCAAGACTGACTCCATCACCACAGGCACAGTGTCCTCCGTTAAGTAAGTGTGATTATCTGATACCACAAAGCCCTTTATGCAAATTATCAAGCATGTCATTCAGCTCTTGATAATATTAATTTTTACATCTTTTAGATGTTTTAAACTTGGCATTTTTGGTTGTAGATAAAGTAATTAAAGGGATAAATGCACAGCAGTAATTAAGTGAAGCTAAAATGGGTGTGCCTGAAATAAACAGACTTGTGGTTTATCATGAAATTAAGCAACAGCATTGCGTTTTACTTGAGCAAAAAAGTTTATCACTGCATAATGGAACATTGTGGCACCATCTGTCCCAAATAACATGCTCTTCCACAATCCTCTCACCTAATGCTTCATATTTAAGAGTTGTTTACTAGGTTTTGAGGTATCTCAATAAAATCTAAGATGACCTTCTTAAAGAGTTAACTTGGACAAGAGGACAAGAGATAGAAAGAATTAAGAAAGAATTAAGCTGTTTTTTTCTTCTATTTTATTAAAGTAATAAATATATTACTTTGTTATAATCAGTTAAAGAAGTCAAATGACCTCTGACTGACATTATAACTCGAAGCTCCCTAGTGGACTGAAACATTTCAAACTCACATCTGTATCTTCTTCATACTGATAGTCTCTTAGTGGAACCCCTTGGACCTAATTTGAAGTTCACAAACACTTAACTGCTTCTCTGAGTCAGTTAGGATAGTGCCCAGGTAATTCCTACCCTCATAGAAACCATCAGGAATGTAGTGTGAAATAGCGCATAGCGCCCAATAGATCCACGACATGATGAGTTGCGAAGGCGCATGAAGTGTTTACTTGCTATAGCACTCCGCAGAGACTGATTTAGCACAGTCATCGCAAAGTGACTGACTTCTTTCGTTTGGCTAGGGTGTAACAACTCTCCCTTTAATTACTTTGGAGCCATGACTAACCTCCCGGCGAGTCGCTGGGCCCGACTCAACACTGCCTGACGAGTGCACTTTAAAGGAAGCAAACGAGGGGTTCGGGGAGCTAACCTACAGCTCTGTGCATTACCAGTAGGAGAGAGCTCCCTGAGCCTTTTTGATTGGTTTTGACCTTGTCTCTATTTAGACAAGACCTATCAAAGACACTGTTTAAGAGCCCTCAGGCCCCTTTCCCTCAGGCTTTGGCCTTTGTCAGGTTGGAGCTCTGTGAAGCTACACTCTTGGCTAACTGACCCAGTCTGGTACTTGTACACAGGGAGGAGATGGGGTGCTGGGGAGAATGTGTGGTAGTGCATCCTCCCCTCTGGGCCAGATTAACCTCAGGTCATCCCCTGTGTGGAGCTGCTCACATGAGCTAAATGCCACTTGCTGAGAGGGAGCAAACAGAACCAGTTCTGTATTATGACTTATTCTGTAGGCAGCAGTGCTGCCAGCTTCACGAAGGGATCATAACACAGGTGACAGAAGGCAAACACCCTTCCACAGTCTGCATCTGTAATGTGATAAATTCCTCTTTATTTCCTGCCTTCAAATTAATTAGTTTGAGCTGAAATTTGCACTAAGTCTATCAGCCTGATCCATATGGATCTGAGGTTGTCTTACATCTTTGTTTGAACTGGTTCCAATCAACATTAGAGACAACCCTTCTAGAGATTATTAGAAAAGACCTTTTCAGAGCTTTTTTTTCCCACATCCCCATTATCAAGTTTTGCATATGAGCACCCACCAAAATACCCCCATAAAAGATTGATGTAATTTTGCTCCTGCATTTTGCCTTTGATTGTTAGGGAGGCCATGCATCAAAGTGTGTGCCTTCCATCCTTAATTCATATGGCACATGAAAACGCTGTTATGCCACAGGAAAATGTATATTGATAGTCTAAAGTTTGGGAACGGCTTGTAAGTAAATATTGTGTCAGTTTTTTCTTATTAACAACTGGCAGTTCTGCCTCACCATTAATCCTGTCTCCTCTGTGTTTGCTGTTGTATTAGGAATGGTCTGCCACCAGATAAACCTGCCAGTGACGACATCAACCTCTACCAGAAATATATTGCCAGGTATGCAATGTGCTGCACCAATAGAAATAGACTCAAACTTTTTTTTTTTTAATCCACTTATGGTGCGCTTTATTCAGTGATGTAACTACATTGTAAACTAGTATGAGAATGTTCTGTGGGCAGAAAATTCATTAAGAAAAGACTCCACTTTATATACCAAAATGAAGAGGAAGTACAAGGGGTAATGAAAGAGAAAGGGTTTGATGATAGTTCACTTTGACTGGATAAATAAATGCTCGTTGTGTGTAGCACTAAAACATGTACAACTTTTAGCCACAACTGACTCAAAGAGGACATGAGATCGGTTCCTCTTGAGTTCAGCCATCTACACACAAGAGAAATTGGTTGATCTAAAAAGTCAGTCATTCACATTAACAAACAAAGGCATCAGAGGATAGAAGGTATCTTATGTTTCAGTGGACACAGAACAATCTCTCCCATTCTTGATTCATCTTGAGCCGACACTAGAAAGGTGATTATCACTTGTTTGTTTATTCTGTTTAAAAAGAAAGAAAAACAGCATTTGAAAAGCCAAAGTGGCTTTGGCGTTAATGATTACTTCTCCAAGCCATAACATGAAGGGCACAAATCAAAGCCTTGGCACTGACAGAAGCACACATGCACACATCCTCTTCTACACACACATTCACATACACACACACAAAACCCCTTCCTTGGACTGATTACATTTTGCAAGAAGATTTAATTAAGGAATTTTTAATGAGGCTTCTGCTGGCACTGCCAAGAACTGTTTTGATATTTGCGCTGCATAATGCATAAAATTTGTCTAAACATCTCGGCAGTTGATGCACGGGGAGGTTGCAGATAAGCCCAGATACAGTTTCAATTTCCGTGTTGGGGTTGGAAAAAAGAGAGAAAGGAAAGAAGAGGAGGGAGGGAAAAAATGGAAAAGGAGGGCTCATAAAAAGGGCAAATGTAGCAGCGAGAGAGGAGATAGAGGTGGGGGGAGGGTCCTATTTAGACTCAGTGCTAATGAGTGCACAATAAGATGAAAAAACAGCTTTGTTAATGTGTTTTTATCCAATCTTCCCAAAAAAAGAGAAGAAAGTAGATTTTTTTTTTAAAACATGAAGAGTTAGGTGTTTTAAAGAGGTGCCTTAGTAGTGTTTAGCAGCAGTTTTCACTCTTTAAATGCTTTCATGCACCCACCATTGCCTCAGCACTTTGATCTGTGTATCTCTATTGTAACTGGAGATGCGCTGCAATCTCTGTATCGTGGCAATATTAATATTTAATCTGCTGCTGAATAGCAGAGGCCCATTAGGCCCCCTGACGCGGCAAGTGGGAATTGTCCAGAGGCAAAGTGATACAGCTGGGCAATGAGCAGAGGGGTGGGCCATAGACTCAGGGGGTTATTAGGAAAGGGGGGGGGGGGGGGGGGGGGGGGGGGGGGGGGCTTTGTGTGTTAATCATTGTGAATGTGTACATGAAAGAAAGAACAGTATAAAAAACATTAATAGTAGGAACATATGTTGACTTTATGGTAGCTCAACTTCTGGTTTGACTTCTCTAAAAGAGTCATCAGACCTTCCCAAAACTCTTTCCATCTCCATCACTTCTTTCCAGACTTACAAAGACACACACACACACTCACAGTCAACTTAAAAACAGTGGTGGGTATACCATTCAATTAACTTAATGAACTCGGCAAAGTGATCTGTAAATGCAGCTCTGGGATAATCCTAACATGAAAAAACAGAAAGAGAGATGGAAAAAATATTACTTAGCCCCCGTTTCTCCCTCTCCTATGCACTGTAGCAGATGGAGTCCTTGGCAGCAGCAGTGCAAATGTTTGTTTGTGTGTTTTCACTGGTAATTGGAGGATTTTAACAGTCATCATCGTCAGGCTTATAATCACTACCATAAAAGTGGCTGTACGGAAGCAAGTAGCTGCCTTCTCATTTTTTGAACTATCACCAGACTAAATCTGGTTTCTGGACTCCAGTTCATATTGTGAAAGATTACAATACTTGGCCCTATACCTCAAAAAAAAGCAAAACTCTGGTTAACCTGAGAGATCTGTGCATTGATTTGACAAAGAGTTTCACAGTAATGAGAAATAAAGAAGTCAGAGGGTTCCTAATGATTTAGTGGCTGTGTGTAAATGTGAAGAGAAAGGGTTTTAGCTTAATAAGTTTCTCTCATGGCTGCTTTGGAAATAAATGAAGATAATTTGGTTGAAATTGGTGTGACAGACGGGTAAATTGTTGCAAGAGTGTGGAAAGCAGCAGTCACTTTGAAAGTGTGAGCTGTGTTACATTGAAGGTGACATGAGGTGAGATGAGCACAGCACCTTGGAGGACTCCTTCGTCGTTTTATTTGTTATATTTCAGGTCATTCAAATGATTTCTTCACTAACTGGTCTTGATTTGCTGCTGATCATTTTTTCAGTCACATCTTAGTGAGCTGCCTCTTAATCAGATTTTTAATCCCAGTGATCTATTCCTTCCCTCTGTGATGTGTTGCCAGGTTTTTTTATTCAATGCTCTGTGTGGTTGCTAAAATGCGTCCTGTAATTTGGTTTTCAGATTTTCTGGAAGTCAACACTGCGGTCATGTGCACTGTGCCTACCAGTACAGAGAGCATTATCACTGCATGGACACTGACTGTAACTACCAGGTCAGCGTGAGTACTTTGTCAATTTTTCTAAGCACAATCGAAATGCACTTTTAGAATCCATCTAGATTGCCACCTAATCTCTAGGCCCACCTTCCTTGGTTAACACCTCCAAGTTTATGAAGTGCATTGTTTTTTATAAGAATGATGGGTGAGGTTTTTAGGGTGATTTCTTAGGATAATATACAGGGAATATGATGCTGTAATGCCTCATCCTTTGATTAGTTGTCACACCCAGTCAAAGTTCACACAGAAAAAATATGTGGGTCTTATGTGTACAAAACAATATTTAGATTACAATAAACATCTGTTCTTATTTCAGGCACAGCTGATTTTTGACACTTTGCCTTATTTTTATTTTTTAATAAAAGCTGAAATATGGGTCCTTTTACCTATCGTTTGTTTTTGTTTGTTTGTTTTGCTTTCTTGTTAAGATGCTGTCACTGTAAGGGACCTGCCTTTAATCCACTTTCGCATTATTAATCTTGCCCTGGTCCTGTGAGACGTCATATACAGCAACGGAAGGAAGAAAAACACAAAGCAGATCATAATACAGACGTTGCGTTTACTGTAACATATGGCCTGAGAGACTTAGACAAACAAAAGTAGATTTGTTAAAGATCTAACTATTTGACTTATTTCTTTCTTAACAATTTTCTGAATTAAATCATCTTTAGCTGTAATCTCGTGTCTGCTCTCGATCAAGAGATGAATATTGTTTATATGGTGAAAAGCATCACAGATATAAGCGTTCATTTTATGCTGGACTCCCACTTCACAGTGTGATGAGACATGTTTTTGGAGGAATACAAAGGAAAATCATCCCATGTCATTATTTAGAGTGTTAGTTCAGGCTATCATGGTAATTTCCACGCTCAGGTCCACATTGCTCTGTTGCTTCTGCGTTGCATAGAAACACAGATAAATGCTTTGGAAGTCAACTCTTAAGATATCAATACAGTGGAAAAAAGATTTAAAAAAACACACACAGACAAACAAAAAATAAATACATAACAGGCAGGTTATGATGAGCAACCCTTTTCAGAGTTATAACTCAGAAATGTTACATGACACACACTCCTGGAATATTATCCCACTGCCAGCCTGCGAGCGATTGGCTGAGTCCTAACATTCTCCTTTCATGGACTTGTACATGAGGGAGAGTGTGCATCTTGCCACACTAGTGGGAATCCTAAAATAAATGTAGCAAGTGGCTCCCAACCTTCATCACCACTCAACTGAAAATGAGATCTTTTTCCCAGTCAGCTCTCTCCATGGCCTATTTTGGACAGCTTGATGGATCGAATTTACCATGACCGCAGTTCAACTATCTTCCGGTCCTCATCCATCGTTACACACCCATCAGAAAGCTCAAAATGCAGAACTGAGATCTGGATTTTTTTCAGAAGAAAAAAAAAATCAAGAAGTGATGAAGCATTCATCAGTCAGATTAAAAACCATAATGAAGTGTGTGCTCCTACAGGAGTCAGACATCTCAGAAATATACAGTGGGAAACAGTCCAAGAGCGAGGGAATGAACAGCTCTGTGAGATCTTAGCTTTTTACTTGTGCACAAGTGGAACACATGACACAAAGCAATTACCCTACTTTGTACAGCAATTAGTTGCTTTTTAGAATAGCTCTTTCTGATGTTTTTCCCTCAACTGCAGATACATATGGATTGAAGACAGAACTGTCTCATTGATTTAAGCTTCTCCTGTTTCAGTTTCTGTAACATCAGCTTAAACCCAATTACAGCAGATTTGGTTGCTTCAGGTCTCTGTGGAGCAACTTTTTTCTGTTTCCCCTTCCTGACTCTTGGGTGTGGGAGGGATTATTTATTTATTTATTTATTTGTCATTTTACAGACTCTTAGCATATTCACTCATTATTACTGGCGAAACCTGCACCAAACGCGAGCATTATTGCTTTAATTAAAAACGGAATCATATCTCAGCAAATTAAAAGGGAAAATGTTTTTTTGGTTGACTTGTTTGTTTGTTTGTTTGTTTCTGCTGTCTGCTGTTTTCCCCTGTGCATGTCTGAGAAACCATCTGCATGGAACATTATTTTTTTTTCAGAGTCAAAAACATGAGAACTGTGATCTTGCATGTCAATTGATTCATCTTAATTTAAAAAAATATGTTTTGTTGGAAGGAGAAAAAAGAAAGAAAAGAAAAAAAAATCGAGACAAGTGGTGTTTGGGAGAATATTTCATGTTCCATGTGGAGGCTTCTCCTGCGCTCACTGTCCCAGAGCCTTCAGTGCTGCTTTTGGAAAGGACACAACTTTGAGATATGCAGAGTAAATCAATAACCATAGAACGCTTCATCTTTAAAGACATCCTGGCCCTCTCCATTGCAGTGTGTACATCCCTCCCCAACTGCCAACTGGCTCCTGCATGTTGCAGCTGCTGCTTCTACAGAGATAAAGTGACTTGTTGCTGATTCTGTCACTGGTTTAAATAAACACCAACCTGTTGCCGTACATTTTCCTCCTCCCCTTTTGCAGAGGTTTACCAGTAAGCAGGATGTAATCAGGCACTACAACATGCACAAGAAGAGGGACAACTCCCTGCAGCATGGCTTCATGCGCTTCAGCCCTCTGGACGACTGCAGTGTCTACTACCATGGCTGTCACCTCAATGGAAAAAGCACCCATTACCACTGCATGCAGGTACACTACAAAGACCCACGGCTCTTCTTCAACCTACACACAAACCTACACTGAGCCCACAAATATGTACAATGGGCCTGCATGCAGCTATACATAAACACACATGGAAACATCTGCAATCATAGTTTCACATTCTCAAGCTTTACACACCATACCAGTGACAAATTGCTAACTTATGAGGCACACATCATACACAGACAGCAGTAGGCATGGAGTAACTATAGCCCTTTTCTGTCCATTAAGTATTTTTAAACAACTTTATTGGCATAAAACATTATTTCTCTAAAAAGGGGTAAAGTAACTGAAAATGGTAGCAGTCACAACATGATATAGAAACAAACACAATGTCAGAATATTTAAGAGTCACTCACTTTACCTTTGATTTGTTAAAAGGTATCACACTTCTTTCTTTAAAGAGCAGTTTGGCAAAACTTGTCCATAAGTAAATAAAAGATAAACGACAAAAGAATAAGTACAAGTGAGGCTGCTGGTGCTTTACCCATCTCCCCACTCTCTCGCTCCTTAATTGGTATGGATAAAATTCTGCTAGGTGTTTATATAAACTACACATTTTTCATCTTTTAGTACCAAGCAGCCTGGTGAAGACTATTCCCCCTTCTGGATTTGTTTAATTTTTTTTTACATCTGCTTATTTTCAATGTGTCATTGTGCCAAGAGCTTTCGCACCAGCAGGACAGCAGAGGATGGCCTAAGACATATACTTTTTTATACCCCTCTAACGGCATAATTGTTATTAGGAAATTTCAGCCCTTGTTTTAACAGTCCCTGAGAACGTGCAGATGTTGGCATCGGCTCCCTTGATTTAGTGGGAAAAAGAACAGAGTGGCATTTTTTTCATTGTTTGACTCAATATGGAAAAGTTGCCTGGTTTGTGTGGTTAAAAAGTGCCACAGATGATATACAATAGCTGCTTTTAATTCAAACATTAACATTTTTTTTCCCATGTTTGTTGGCTGTAAGAGCTTGGGAGAACCAGAACGTTTTAAGCTAAAGACTGAGACAGTCATCTTACCCCTGTGTTTTTTTTCCACTGCAACATTCATTTCTGAAATTTGCTCTCAGTTACAGTAAGTTTGTAGTGATTCCAGTGTCACACTCCAAATATGAATTTCATTTTCTAAAAGGCTGCTTTGCCAGGAAGGTACTGTAGTTTAGCTACCTTCTGTGACCACTGCCTCTTTCACTCCCTTTCTCTGTTTCCAATTGTCACAATGATGACACAAATTCTTTCCAATTCATAGGTTTACCATGAAACTGGTAATGCTCGCATGTGCATTACCACAAAATAAATCTTGAATGTAAGAACAACCTTCTTCTACACATTTCTAGGCCACTAGCATTTTCCTAACCACAATGAGATCTCTTTATGTATTGGTGGTACTGTATATAAGATGTCTTTGAAGTGCAGCATTTCACAAAACATTCTTGCAAACTGAATCTCACATGCATGCTGAGGGCCCAGATCTTATTTTCCATCATCATGCTTTGTTTCCACTTTGCAGATGGGTTGCAGCAAGGTGTACACCAGCACCTCGGATGTCATGACCCACGAGAACTTCCATAAAAAGAACGCCCAGCTGATCAACGACGGCTTCCAGAGATTTCGTGCCACGGAAGATTGCGGGACAGTGGGGTGTCAATTCTATGGCCAGAAGACTACACACTTCCACTGCAGGTGACGAGCCCTTGTGTGGTGAAAGTTGCTCTGGAAAAAAGTGCTCAGTTTATTTAATTTCACTATTACTTTTGTGAAGTGGTGACTCATCATATAGATTCTTCCAAAGTAAATTTACAAAAGAAAACTTCCTCTGTTTCTAGTAATATATCAGCTGGACCCTCTCCATGACTCCCAGTCATGCCAATCATGTTTTTTCTTGTTTGTTTGATTGTTTCCATTCTTTTCTCAGACGCCCAGGCTGCACATTCACTTTCAAGAACAAGTGTGACATTGAGAAGCACAAGAGCTACCACATCAAAGATGATGCCTACGCCAAAGATGGCTTCAAGAAGTTTTACAAGTATGAGGAATGCAAATATGAGGGCTGCGTGTACAGCAAAGCTACCAATCACTTCCACTGTATCCGCTCAGGCTGTGGCTTCACCTTTACATCCACCAGCCAGATGACCTCCCACAAACGCAAACATGAGCGTCGGCACATCCGCTCCTCTAATGTCATGGGCCTCTCTTCCACCTTCTTGGCTCCAAAAGACGAACCAGAGGAATCCAGCAACGATGACCTGATGGACTTTTCAGCCATCAGCAGCAAGAACTCCAGCTTAAGTGCTTCACCTACAACCCAGCAGTCCACCACTGTACCGCACTTGTTGACCACACCCACCACTGTCTCCTCCTCTTCTATGTCAAGCCACACGCTCAAGCCCACGCCGTCACTGCCCAGCGCGGGCCAACGGATGTCCAACCTGCTGACTCAGGCCTTGCCCAGCAATATCCCAGTAGCCCTCGCTCTTTCCAACAGCGCTCTTGCCACCTCCAATCCATTCTTCCCCCTCATGCCCAGGCTGCCTCTTCAACCACCAGCCGCCAGCCTGACATCAGCTGCATCTTCCGGAGTCCACTCCATGCCCACTGATTCACTGAGCCAAGGTTGCTCCACTGTGGGGGGAGATGCAGTCATGGCATCTACTCCAACCTCCTTTGCCACCTCCTCTATCATGGAGAAGATCTCTGCCAGCAAGGGCCTGATATCACCCATGATGGCCAGACTGGCAGCTGCCGCCCTGAAGCCCTCCAACAACCCAGATGCAGGTAAGTCATTTTACAAATGGTTGTAATAATGTTTTATATTAGATAACAAAAAATGATCACAAATCAAATAATTATGAATTGTTTACATTTGTAAAAACAAATGAACAACAGCCATTAAAACTATATGATATCCAGAGAGAGTCTACTGCATGTGTGTGCATGGGTTCACTCTCTTGCTGTGTGTGGACAGAGAAGGAGAGTGCACTCAGAGGTCATCTCTGTAACTATCCCAGAGCGAAGAGAAAGGCAGAAAAACCACTGCTTTCAGGCTTAAAGGGGACATACCGGAGGCATGGTCCTGTGCTCTGGGCTTGTTATTGTGTTGATCGTTTGTTAGATACCCACAATCCATTTGGAGATAAATGCGCTGACAGGGGAGAGTAGAGCCTGTAAAAGTCTCTTATGATGTTCAGAGTGGGGGCTCTTGGGGCTTTTGTCGAACATGTTTCCTCATCATTGGGTCTTATCTCTGCCTGCGCCCGTTCCAAGCAAATGGAGGTGGAATGAAATTAAGTTCAGAAATTGCAAGAACAAAAAAAAGGGGTTTTCGTATCCTCTATGCAAACTGATAAAAAGAAGAAAAAAAAAAAAGAATTTACTGAGGCAGAAATGACTCAATGCACCAGAGCAAATAAACAGGCTTTGATACAAGACTGACACACTTGAGTGCATCAGCAAATACACACTTTTTGAATTTCTAGAAACCTTCTGTTTGCATGAAAGCATGTCAGTATCTCTTTAGCATAAACAGAATTCTCATAAATTTTGGAGGTAATTGGCTGCTCTACGTTTATCATATTGTTCTAAACAAAGCCAGTGGAAATGAAAATAAAGTTTTAAGTATTCAATTTTGATAATGCACAACAGAGGATGGTGTGGCATTGGATTAGAGCACATTCTGAGTTTGAGCAGCTGTGGTATGGATTTTAAATGGGACTGCTCCGGATGTTGAGACTGGGAAGGATTACATTTCCTGGTGGTGCTCTCGGAGCAGGACAAGCCCAGGGAGAGAGTTGGGGCAGCTGCTCCAGGCAGCCGAGCTGAGCCCAGGCTGTCAGGCTGAGCTCCACCTCTGGGCTCCAGCAGGTAGTCAGAAAACTGGGAAGGCCCCCACTGAGGGTGGGGCATCCACAGATGGTGCTTTCACCACCCCTCTCATTGGCTCACTCTGAGCTTCAGCTCATGTCTCATTGCAAGGAAACAAAATGGTTTGAAACAAACTCCCAATTCTCAATCACATACACTTTAGTTGACACAGGATAGGGGGTGGCTGTGGTTTTGTTTCTCATATTTGCTTCAAAAAATGTGTAAACAGGACATTTGGGGCAAAAATAAAAAGGAAGTGGTTTGTGCTTGGCTCTTGAAAAGGTGTGAGAAAAGTCACTGTGTTTGTGGCTATTTTTCAAAGGCCTTATTTTTTCATTAGGTTGTGAAACTTTGTCTCTTTTATGGCAAAATGTGCATTTTCTTGTTTATGCCTTCAGTATTTCTCTGTTTTTTTTTCTATTAATGTTCTGCTCTAATTTACCCCTAAGTGTTTTTCCCAGAGATTCAAGCATCTGAAGGGTTTACTAATTAGACACACAGTACAAATGATCTTTCACAAGCTCTGTATCTTATCCGGAGTAATTACATGCTGGTGCATTATTCCTGGATAATTTCCAGAAAGAAGCTGCTTTGAGTCAAACTCATTTGTTCTCCCTCCTTGGGAAGTGAAAAAAAAAAAACTTAAAATTCATGAAGTGCATCAGAGAAAGATTTTTTTATCATAATCCACCTTAAACCTTCATGTTCTCCTCTGATTTAGTGAAGTAATATTTTACTCAGCCTGCTGATCATGTGTAGATCACAATGAGTGGCTGCTCTTGATGTAATGTGCTCTCATTTCGTCTGAGAGTTGATTTAATTGTCAATGACAAGGCAGGATTTGTCTGGCTAGTTAATTTTGGGTATACTCTTATCAAGTAGGGGGAAGGGATGGATGGCTGGACGTGGACTTGGTTAGTGTTCATTGACCTCAAACCAGACGCAAAATTATTTGACTGCTGTTTTCCTTTGTAACCCCACCCCTGCCCCACCCCCAGCCCCTCCAACCTTAGTCTTTGTCAAACAGAACTGACACTGACACTGACACTTCCCCATCTCCTAGCTGAGAAGACAAGGCCCAAGACTGGCTTTTCCATTCCTATTCTCCCTGATATGTCTCTGGGTCATCTTGTGGCAGGGGAGGGAAACTCTGCTTGGTTTCCCCTTTATGTAGGATAGTCCTGGTTTTTTTTGTTTTTTTTCCCCCCTCTTGCAATGAATCCTCACCAGGCTGAGGGCTAAAGGCCCACACTTGGTCGCCCATGACCTTGCCTGTCACTTTCCCTCAACACCAGGCCTGAATCCTAAACAACAGAATTCTCACCAAACCGATAAAGGCTTCTGGTGCACACCACTCCTGTTTTAGTGTCTCAGAGGCAACGTCAGAGCCATCACACCTCCCACTCACATATATTTTCTAAAATAAACCACCACTTATTGTCAGCCAGAAGCTCTGCCTTCTCTGTATAGCCCCAGGACAAATTAATATTTCAACCCCCTGGGATTGGGAGGGGGACACAATTCACCTTCCTGTCAGCATTTTTACCTCAGGTCGTCCCCTGGTGTTTATTTATTTCAATTCAGCTCTCCTGTCCACACTCACGGCATTCACTGAATACCTATTTGGAGGAGACTGTGATCGAGAGGTCACGCTATTTGAACCAATCTGATTGGCTGTCAGCTCCAATCTGACCGACATAGCACCTCTTTTCCTTGTGGGTACACTCAGTGGCATTGGCCGCTGTCCGTTGTCAGGCCAACAAGGAGCCTGAGAAGGTGGGAAGGGATAGGGATGGAGGGAGGGTGGGGGCAGTCTGAGACTGCCACTTTCCCTCAGCATTAGCATCTCACTTAATGACCAGTTAAGAGGCAGCCTGGCAAATGAGTTGTGACAAGTGCTGCAGAAAAAGGAGTCTTTTTCCCTCATATCTCCCGCCTCTCAATCACCATTTAAAAGGCTTGACGGCCTGACATAATTTTGCAATAATTATCACTCGGAGTATTCTTTTCGGGCCAGGACAGAAGTCAGATTGGATCTCATCATAGGGTAATAATGCTGACCAACAATAACTTTGTTGTCTCTTCTCTCTGCATCTCTGGCACGATCCTCAGGGAACGGGCAGCCGGCTTCAGCCAACCAGTTCAATCTGGTTCAAGTGAAGCAGGAGCCACTAGACGCCAACTCTGGGGTTTCCCAGGACTCCACGCAAGAACATAGCCTAGACCTGAGCAAGAAAGACCACAGGTATACAGACACATGCTATTTTTAAGGTTCTTATATATTTATAAATTTTAATAAATGAGCAAATGATTATATTTTGATTGACTGATCTTTTCTCCATCTTTGGCAGCATTGGTTATATCCACAATTATTTATTAGAAAGATGCTTTTTATGTAAACATGCACAGAATAATAGAATCTTCATCATATTCTCCATTTTTGTGTGAGAAGCATGTTTACATAACCCTTCAACACCAATCTTTCCCCACCTGACAGTAGATCTTATTTCTTAAGAAGACAGCATTTTTCTTCTTCATTATACTTGCACAGCTCATGTGATAAATAGTAATATTTACTGTTCTCATGCAAATCTTGGCTAAACATTGTTCATTTTCCTTGTTCCAGTAATGAATCAAACGGACACCCTGTACCAGGGAATACATCTCTTTTATCCTCGCTTATGAATAAGGTAAGATCCATCCATCAAACGCCTTTCATCCCAAGACAAATTAGCAGAACACGGAGGGGCCTGTTTGTTTTTTAATGTTTCACCGCTAATAAGATGAGTTTGTATCATTTAAATTTTCCAGCCATTTTTCATACAGTGTAATTTTCACTGCACCTCTCACAAATTAATATAATGAAGCAGTAGCTGGTTGCCATGCCAGATATATAGAGATGTTTGTTTTTTGATGAGCTGTTCTGAACTCGCCGTCCATTTTTTCTCCCTCTTTATACTTTTTCTTCCCCGCCTCACTCTACATTTATTCATAGAGTTTATAAATTATTTGATTAAAAAGTCAGAGGAAGAAAAACAAGAAGGCGCTGCCCTCATTTTTTAACAAGTCTAAATGTTAGTGTATGGAAATTTAACTGTGTGTATGTTCTTGTGAAGATTAAAAGGAACATTGTCATAGTCATATATCTTATCTGATTGATACAAATGTGCTGAGTTGTTTGCGTCACATTGATGATGTAAGGGCAGATTATTTTTTTTCATTTTTTTCTACTCTTGTCGACTTATCAAGACCTTTTCCCGTCCCTTTATGCTTCCTCTCCACATGCACAACATCTTTTAAACCTTTTGCACCAGTAAGCAACCTAACCAAAGTTATAGTCATAAAACCCACAGTGGAGTTGTTTAACAGCTTAACCGTTGTCATGTCAGACTTTCTGGGGGTTGCTTCAAGCCAGCACATCACATGAAAGAGTTAATAGCTGCCCCCAGAGGATGCTTCACAAATGCACTTGGCCCGAAGTCAAGCAAAAGCCTGGATGTTTGTGATTCTGTCTGCTCTCTTTTGTTTTGCCAAATTCTGTCCGTGTGTGTGGTTGTGTGTATTTGTTATTCTCACATTGTCACTAACATATGCAAGAGTTGGTGCTTACAAATATGCAGCTAACCTAGCGGCTTATGGTTTATGTGCTGTGTTTTGTAGATGCAGATGAACCCTGCCCTTTTAAATGCTGTGAACCTGAAGACGGAGCTGGAGGGAGGCCAGGGCAACGACACTTCTGAGGCAGCTCAGTATCTGAACCGAGTGCTGAAGAGGCCCCTGCCAGAAAAACCCTCTGAGATCTGGAGAACATACCTTCGCAGGTAAGAAAAAAACAAAGAAAGAAAAAATTACTCATTCATTTTGATAGTGAGAAAACAGTACTCGTGAGGTCCTTTCCTGTAAATACTAATCCTCACATACTGTACTGCATCACTGGAAACCCCCCGAAACCAAAAGAATACGAATCTTTCAGGAATTCAGCACAACTTACAGTATGACAGGCCAAAAAAGAACTTACTGTCAGATGAGCAGCTAAACGACTGTCTTTTCTGTTGGTGCTGAGAAATCAGTCAATTTTGTCTTATCTGTCTATGTGAAGGTTTGACACAGATGACTTCTGTGAGGCTCAGTGTGACTTCCTTCAGAAAGTGCACTTTCACTGCATGGTAGAGGACTGCGGTGCACTCTTCAGCACCGTGGATGGGGCCATAAAACACGCTAAGTGAGTGTCACCTGTTCACGTTCAGAAAATACACTCATTTTTGTTTTATAGATCAGCATTAAACCGAGCTCTCCTCTGTCTTTCAGCTTCCACCTCCGAGCCACCTTGAAAGTAAAGTCAGAGCCTCCGTTCACTGATGGCAAGGAGTCCAGCGAGGCAGCCTCGCTGCAGCCTGTTGCCCCTGTTTCTATGGCCAACAATCCCTCTATGGATGTGGCACACCTCACTCCCTCTGGCGGCTACAACTCACCTCCTCCCTCCCTGCTGGCCTGGAAGCAGTTGACCGGCAGCATCCCTCAGATGCCAGCCTCGATGCCCAATCTGCCAGCAAACTCCCCTTTGGCTACCACCTCTCTGGAGAACGCTAAGCCACAAGTCAAACCTGGTTTTCTGCAGTTCCAGGAAAAGTATGAAAAAATATAATATTCAAAAACAGCTCAATATGTTGCTTTTATCTTTTTCTCCCAGAGCTGTTTAAACTGTGTTTTTCATTTTCATTAATCCAGTGATCCCTGCTTGGCTACTGACTGTAAATACTCTAACAAGTTCCACTTCCACTGCTTGTTTGGGAACTGCAAGTATGTGTGCAAGACCTCTGGAAAGGCAGAGTCCCATTGTTTGGACCACATCAACCCCAACAACAACCTGGTCAACGTCCGTGACCAGTTTTCCTACTACTCTCTTCAGTGTCTCTGTCCCAACCAGGTGAGTGTGGCTTGATAACTTAGCCAAGAGCTGTCTGACTGTCATCTCCCAGAGGTTTCTAAGCATGAAGTATGCTATCTATTAGACCAGTATTTGAGGTTATTTGACTCAAGGCTTTCACAACCACTGCTCCCCGTCTTCCATCTCTGCTGAGAAAGACAGTCGACTCACCCCAGTAATGCCTGTTTATATGTCAATGATGTCATTTTGACTGCCGCATTCTCCTCTCAGAAAAGGCCAATTTAGCTGATATTACCCAATAAATCATTGTCACTTGCACAGTAAACAAGGCTGTCTGGAATAGGGCAAAAATCAGGGGAATGCTTCGCAAATGAAACCTAAATGGCAGCCCCTGCCTGCTCTCATGAGCCCGTATTTGGAAAACGGTTTAAATGAATTCATTAATGTGTCGAAAATCACCCCTCTCACAAAAAGTCTCCTCCTCCCTCCCTTCCACTACCCTTCCTCCTCCCTTTAGTCTCCATCTCCTGAACTGAGCAGATCTTATTTGGCCCAGTCCTCTGGGATCTGGGCCTCACAAACAGATGGTGGTGTACAGACATGTTAGAGAGGAGGGGGGTAAAAAGCCTGGAAAAATCAAAGTAATTGTTGAAATGTGGGATGTTCCAAATAACCAGAAAGGAAAAGGTGTTGATTATGTTTTTGTGGAAAGTTTGTTTAACATTCTTTTTACACAAGATACATCATATTAGAATTAATTAGATCTCTTTTTTATGTTTTTGTTTTTTTGCTTCCAAACACTCATAAGCTTTGATTGCTAAAACTTTGAAAAAAAATATCTCCACTACAGCAATGTGAGTTCAGAATGAGGGGCCACTATCACTGTCTGCGACCTGGCTGCTTCTTTGTCACTAACATCACCACCAAGCTGCCGTGGCACATCAAGAAGCACGAGAAGGCAGAGCGCCGTGCCGCCAATGGCTTCAAATATTTCACCAAGAGGGAGGAATGTGGGAGGCTGGGTAAGAATAAAAATCCATTTGATCCTGTATACGTTTTGGCCTGTTTGACTCTTGTTACACACCAAAATCTCCATGTCAACCTGAATAGCTTTTGATGATATTTTGCCAGGAGAGATGTGTGGATTATAGGTGTTACACTGAAAGAGATGTAGATTGATTTGTACTGGCTGTTGCAAGAGGATATTCTGTGTTTACAAAGGGAGAGAGACCAGTGTTGGCAAACATGGTGTCGTGCTTTGTGAGAGGTTTAAGAGGCATGAAACAAGGCTGCCTCGTAGGTTTTGTTGCTGCATTTTGCATATTCACAAAGGCACCTGAAGTCCCAAAGGAAGTCTTGCTTGTACTACTATATGAGCAAAGAGGGCAATCACATCCAGGTTGTTTTCCTCTTTCTTTTGCCCCTGTCAGAAATGAGCAATTAGGTTTGTGTTTGTTAATTATCTGGCTTGTCTGGTTTAGCCTGTTTATGTTCTGAAGCTGCGCCTCACAACCACCGCTGCCATCACACAGAAATGAATTAAAAGTGATCTGTTTTTTTCAGGCTGTTACACAAGCTTTTCAGAACGTAGAAACAAAGCAAACAAAACCAGGCCCTAAACAGCTGTTTTTTGTCCCCAGCCTGATCTGCCAACTGCATTGTTCGGGCTGGGGGAAAAACAGAAAGGATTACCATCGCCAGCGCTCCAGTCATAAAGAATTGATGGGTTGCCAGTATCCATGGTAGCAACATTAAACTGAACACCGCTGATGATGTTACCTGGTTTCTGTCTCACAAAAGGGCCTCTGTGTCACGGGGGTTACTGTTATTTGCTCAACTTTGCGTGTCTAAAACATTGTGTGTGCAAAAGCTATTTGATGACACAGACATGTTTTTCTCTTAAACTGGGTGCCATGGTTACTGACATGCTAACACCTGCCCAGCATGTTACTCTTTCAATTATTTCTGCCTGCTTTTATATAATGGTATTTGATTAACAGGCACAAAATGGAATAATCATTTAATTTGAAATCATAAAGCAATTAGAGCCAGACCGGTTAAAACAAGAGAAAAGAACAGAAGACTGGGAAGCAGACAGCAGAACAATGCAGAACAAAAGGAGAAATGACAATGGAGATACTTTGAGAAATGAATTTAATATGGTAATAATCATATATTTACTTTGGTTTGCAGGGATGTGTGCATTATTGGCCCACAGAAAATGAGAATTTATTTATGTAAATTCCTAATTGAATAAAGCATGTCAGTGTAATAAAAGAGCTCCACAGGTTTAGTGCACAGAAGCCTTGACTTGCTCAGTGTGACACCAGTGATCTAATATTCCTCCTACATGTACACTCTGAAACACTTTGAAACTCGACCCCTCTTTTGTCAGAGCTATATTATGAAATTAAAAAAACTAAAAATATTTCACTTTGTGTTTGATCTAATCACAACACCCTTCCACAGATAGTGTTGCATTTAACGTTTTAGCCGGTTTTGGATGCCTTGGAATGAGCCAAAGACAAATTAATCTGCAAATGGAGCGTTTACAGCTGTCACTGTTTTGTCTTTGGCAGGTTGTAAGTATAACCAAGTCAACAGCCACTTCCACTGCATCCGAGAGGGTTGCCAGTTCTCCTTCCTGCTGAAGCACCAGATGACCTCACACGCACGCAAACACATGAGGCGGATGCTGGGGAAGAACTTTGACAGAGTCCCATCCCAGGTATGAACACAAACAGAAATGAGATTTTCATTAATTTACTTTTTTTTTAAAACTTCAGAGAAGTAATGCTTTTTTTTTTTTTTTTTTTTTGGCTACATGATTTATGCACCAACTGTTTTTTCAGTGTTGTTTGTTTTTCAGTGTTGAGTTTCCTGTTCAATGAGTCAGATTCAAGGAAAGAGTTTGTTCATTTGGTGCTCTTCTGTAAAAAGAGAGTAGCACTCATATCCTGTCAGGCCAGTCAACGACAAATTGTTCATGACATTCTTTCATTGAAATTTTTCACACTGGAGTGAGCACAATTTCCTCACTTCATCTCAGGTGCACGTTATGTACTGTTTTTAAACATGTGGATTTTCTAGTTCTGTTTGTTCCATTTTCTCACTTACCAGCACTCATGAGACAGAAGTATTAATTCTAAGAAGTTAATTCTTCTCTCTTTTAACATATTGAGAAATTCTTGTTTTTATGCCAAGAGCCAACGCTTGCATAAATGACTCATTAAACCCCAAACCATTTGTTTAAAATGTTCCTTTACAGTAAGGATGACTTGTCTTCCAGGTGTTGCCGCTTGGCCAGAGGGGGGATGATATGCAGCATGCATCCGGTATGGTGTCTGGGCCCATGGCAGCCCAGCATGGCATCACCTCCAGCTTCTCCACTTGCATAGATGAAACTGATGACTATATGGACTACATGGGAGCAGGAGGCAGCCCCTTGGGCCTCTCTTCTGAGTCCTCCAACCAGGACCGAAGCTGCACTAGCACACCTGTAGGCAACGATAGCTCTCCAGCAGGTGAGGATAAGTAATAAGTAGTCCCAGCAGGTCAGCATGTTGACCTTTAATAAAGTTTTTTTTTTTTTTTTTTTATCCTGAACATCATGCTTTACTCAATCTACACTTGCATACTTCACCAAAAAGCCAGAAACATGTCATTTCATGCTTTTTTTCAATCACGTATTTTATGATTCAGCAGTTTAACTTACAATCAATGAAGATAATAGTCATAGTATAGACTGATGACTCTGCTGTTTTCTTATGTTCTGCGTTGTGGACAAGACATTTTGCAGCTTGCCTGGTCATTGTCATAAAGTCTCCGTTCTATACATTAGTGGTCTGAGTTATTGTGCTGAATGTAGCTTATCACATTTTCTTCTGGCCAGATATCATCATCCCTGTAGCTTTATATCTACTTTAGCGTTTTTACTTGGCTGATAAAATTAAAGGAAATGAGAATGTGCCTCTTTAATCCCAAACTTACTGAACGGTTCTCTGTTTTTTGCTAAATCTAAGCCTAACGGATTCTCACATTTCTTCATGTGTTGTCAATATTATCCACTACTCTCGTCATTGTTGTTTTGGCTGGTGTTTGGGTTACTTGTCTTGAATGGGCCTCATTTTGTATCATTCTCTTATCTTTTATCTTTCCTTCTTTTACCTCCCATCCCTCTGTGTGTGTGTGTCTGTGTGTGTGTGTATGTATGTGTGTGTGATTTTTTGCCCTTTGTGTGTTTCTGTGTACGTGTTTTCCCCTTCTCGCCTGTCTTTCACCCCCTTCTGGTCAACCTGTCTCTCCAGGACAAGGCTACCCCACCACCACTTCTGCTCCTACCACCCCTGCTGACACTAGCGCTACCCAAAATGCACCTTCTTCTTCCCCTCCTCCTCCTCCGCCACCACCACCACCACCACTGCCACCACCTCCCTCCGCTCCTCAGCCTGGCCTCCAGTCCCAGGCCACATCTCTCTCTCCTGCTCTCCTTCGACCTGCTCTCCCCTCACTCCCATACCTCCTTTCTCCATCCTGTCTGTCATACTCTCTGCTCAGCGCCTCTCTGGGAGCCACTCGGAGTGTTGTCATGCCAACCAACACACCAGCTTTCAGCCCCATCATTGCCACTCCGTCTTCGGTTAAAAATGACGTCCCTATAGTGCAGGATGCTGCAGGTACTTATCCCCGGCGCAAACCAACACTGCAGCTGTCACTCTCAATTACTGAGTCTTGTGCAGCATTTAACTGTGTGATCCAGCCTTTCTTTGCATTATTGTCATGGAGAGATGAAAAATTAAGAGGCATGCAAAAAGCCTAAATTTATGTGGAAATGATTCAATATAACAGTAAAACAAAAATGTGCATAATTTCTCCAAATACACTTTTTTGTGTACTCTCATGTTTAGCATTTTTAAGGATTAAAAGTTTAAGTAGTAAATTGGGCACCTGCATATGAAGCCTGGGCCTTGTTTAGTTTCCATTAACAAGACTGCATCAGCAGCTTCTTATTTTAATCACGCCTCAAGTTTTATCGAGCCCCACTGCTTCCTGTCTTGCAGAACAGGGATCATATCATTAGCAGTGACCCCAGGGTGTTGCAAAAGGTGGGTGCCCCTCATAAAACAACATGGAGATAAGAGGGCTGCTTAAGACTCACAGCTCTGCCTCTGTTTGGAGGCTGGAGACACCCTGTAAAAGTGTCATATTCCACAGTCAATCTATCATTTTCTCCCTCCCTAATCATTCTGGGAATTAGGAATTAAAAAAATATATATATATGTGGCTCTCTGTGCTTACTCAGCTGTGAACCACTTCTGGCTGAGTAGAGTTCAACTCAGGAGTTTTAACCCAGACACCAATTTGCTTGTAGTTTGTGGGTTTTGTGTTGTGGATCAACTGATTAATCTTTAATGTGCTTCCTCTTTTCTTCAGGCAACACCATCTCCATTCCCACAGCCACTGGTGCAAAGAAGCGCTTCTGGATCATCGAGGACATGTCACCATTTGGCAAGCGCCGCAAGACAGCATCATCGCGTAAGATGCTTGATGAGGGGATGATGCTGGAGGGCTTCCGGCGCTACGACCTGTATGAGAACTGCAAGGACGCAGGCTGTCAGTTTTCTCTGAAGGTGACCCACTACCACTGCACTCGTGAGAACTGCGGCTACAAATTCTGCGGCCGCACCCACATGTACAAACACGCACAGCACCACGACCGCGTGGACAACCTGGTCCTGGACGACTTCAAGCGTTTTAAATCCTCGCTTAGCTGCAACTTCCCTGACTGCCAGTTTTCCGGCAACAGCACCCACTTCCACTGTCTCCGCTGTGGTTTCCGCTGCACTGACAGCACCAAGGTGACGGCCCATCGCAAGCACCATGGCAAGCAAGATGTGATCAGTGCTGCTGGCTTCTGCCAGTTCAGCTCCAGTGCTGACTGTGAGGTTCCAGACTGCAAATATAAGCTTAAGTGCTCACACTTCCACTGCACCTTCCCTGAGTGTAAGCACACAGTAGTGGGTATGTCCCAGATGGACTCCCATAAGAGAAAGCATGAGAAGCAGGAGCGGGGTGAGCTGCCATCTGTGTCACCAAAACAGGAAGGAGTGCACCACTTGGCAGGAAACGTGGCGGCGGTGGCTCCCTCCTCCATGAGTCTTTCTACTTCCTCACCTGGCGGCCTCCATGGGCTGTCCCACAACATTAACAGCAGTGCTCCCTCCATGCTCTACCAGACGGGTGGCATCAGTTCTGACTATAACCACTCATACCCACTGTCATCCATCAACCTAGATAGCTCCCTCAATCTGGGCACTGACACCAGCAGCTCCCTGTTCTTCCTGAAGAACGCAGCAGGTCTGGGTCTCAGCGACTCGCTGGACCTCAGCAAGAAGGTGCACCACAATGCCATGCGATTAGGCCACAATCTCACGCCCCATCTGGGTCTGCCTGCAGCGCAGGACGACACCACAGGGACATCTGGAGAGGCTGAAGATGACATGTCGCCAGAGGAAGAGGCACCTGCAGAAGAAGAGGATGATGACGATGAGGAGGATGAGGAGGAAGAGGCAGAGGATGATCTCAACTCTGACTCAAATGATGATTCGGCGGCAGAGCCTGATGGTGAAAAGGACAACGGTGAGAGTTTTGATGCTTCCGTTAACCATATTGATACTTCCCAATTGAAAAAGCAAGACACTGACCCATAAAGAAAAAAAACTGAAAACAAAGAAATAAAAAAACCCAACAGTGACTGTAGGAGCTGCAGAAAAATCCTGTGTACTATGAATTAACTAAAATGAAAGTGGCCTCATTCATCATGCTTATAGACTTCAAGTGACAACAAGAAAACAACAGCAGTGTGGAAATAATGACGGCCTGAAATGATTTATCATGATGTTTACAAGATGACCAACATTATTAATTCAATTATGCATTAAAAAATATGAACGGAGACACACAGAGTTAGGCCCTGTTTTACATGTGGGGCAGCAATGTAAAGCATTTTACTACACATCAGTCTTTTTGTGTGAGTGCATGTTTGACTTTAATTTATTTTCTTTTTTTTTCACTTTTTTGTGTGTGAAAAAAAACATGTTATAAAAACAAAAACAAATCTCTATATAACTATATATGTAAGTGTGTGTGTGTGTGGGTGGGTGTATGAACGATGATATACAAAAAGGAAATTGCTGGCACAGGCAACATGAACTGCAGGGCCATGGATGCATAAAAAAGGGACATGAATCACTAAGGGAAACAGGATGTGTTTCAAACATTTAATCTTTTTCTGTATTATTATTAATATTATTATTATTATTAATTAATATTATTAGACACACAGAGAAAAGGGATACATTTCGTTCCCATATCTTTGGTATACTTGTTCTCAGTGACACATGGAATTGATCGGTAACTGTTTGGTCAGTCTCAGCTGCAGTCAGGCATCCAGCAAGCCGCCAGCCTCAACAGTTCTCAACATTTGCTTGAAGCGTTCAGCTAGCACCAACTCCAAGCATTGTAATTTAACCCCAGTCCCCCCCCCAACCCTCACTGTGGAGGAATCAAGTTTGTGCGTGGATAGTGCACTTTTATATTAGCTGACCATGATGAAAAACGTTGATGATAGAAAACTTTTGAGTATATTTAAAAATATTTTTGTTACCATTTGCATCTTTGCATTAAAATGTTTTGTTGTGTTGTCAGTCAGAAGCATATCGATCTGTAAGCAGGCGAGGTTGTAATTAATGGTTGGGGATAAGTAGGGGTTGGGAGGGAGGGGGTGTTCCGACTGACCAGAGGAAACGATGAGTCACTCAGAAGAAGTGGGTTGGACGACAAAGGAAGCGTCACGGAGTGTGTGTTCTTTTTTTTTTTTTTTTTTTTTGTTGATGTTGTTGAATATGTACAGACCGAAAATGTCTCAATGGCATTTTGTTTTCCATTCACTATGGCTGTGGTTGAGCTCCTGTTGTAACGGTTTTTATTTAATATTTATGTGACCTTCCAATGAGAAATTTTTAGGGTGTTATTGCACTTTTTAGGTTCATTTTTACCGTCTGAAAAAGAAAAAAAAAAGAATGATATATATCTTTTAACAGGGAATTTGCTTTAAAGATGTTGTTTTAGTTCACTTTTTTGCTTTGATGCACAAATAGATGTTAGTGTGACAACAAACTGTTGTTCTGTGGTTTATTTAAAGGTTTTTATTTTTGCTTCTTCTGTGATTGGACAGTTTGAGATTAAAAAAAAAAAGAAAAAAAAAAAAAGAAAGGAAGTGTGGAGCGCAAGGAAAATGACGCCCCAATACAAAACACTAATATGGACTGTGATTTAAATTAATTCTTCAGAAATTCATAGCAATGTCACTTACTGTAGAACTAAATTATAAGTATGTCAAACCACCCTCTGGTTTCTATTAGGCAAATATGTACAACTGAGGAGTCGACACAGTGAATTATCTCCTGAGCTTGGCATTGGAAATAAATGATCCTAACATAGGGAATAATGTGTGTTGATGGTATTCCACCAGAAACTGTTTTGAAAAAAAAAAAAAAAAAAAAAAAAGGTTGTACAGTATTTTCCTTTGTAAAAATAACTATATACGAACAAAATGCTTTGATGAACAGCTTCCTTTAAAAAGAAAACCCTAAAAAGGAGAAATGAATAATAAAAAAGTTAAAAATTCAAATAGCCTCATTATAGTTTGCTTGTGTGCGTGAGCTTTTTCTTTTTTCTTTCTTTTTTTTGAAATAACAAACAGAGTAAAGCAGCAGCAGATTCCATTTTTTGTATTTTTTTTTTATTTATTTATTTTTTCCAAAGTCTGTCAGAAGCTCAAACTCAAATATACTGATTTGAATTTATTTAATTGTTTGGGTTTTTTTTTTTTTTTTTTTTTAATTTATTGACTACCTTTATGCACTGTTGTTTTTCTGTGTGTGTTTGTGTGCATTACTTTTACTTTTTTTCTTTAAGCTCATTAATTGAAATTTTTGGTTTGTTGTTACTTTGCTGTGGGCATGCTGTGCTCACAGACTGAACTGTCCCCTGGGACATTGTTGCAAAGCAGAGTTATCACTGCATTTGTTCTGTTCTCTCGTCATTTGCTGAGATAAACTGTAGGAGCTGGGAGACATCAAGCACTTGAATTTCTTTTGTGTGTGACTGTGTGTGTGCTTGTGAGAGTGTAAAATAGTAGGATCTGTAAAAAGTTTAAAACATAATTTTTCTGACAGTGAACATGCAGCACTTCATCGGTGGGCCGGCCTGAGGACAGTACGGAGCACGTGTAGAGGAGTTGCTGGATAACAACAGGGCAGAGGGTCACAAAAGCGCTGTGTGTCAGCCAGTGATGCTGCTGAAGTGTGCGTCTCTTCCTGAGAGACACTGACAGCATGCGTGTTTCATTTTCTGTTGCTCAGAGCTCCACTTCAGACCAGTAACCTCATCAGGTTGTACTTCATTTTCCCACTCTGCCCCTAAAAATCCAACTTGGACACAGCAAAAAGCATCTGCCTTCCTGTAGCTACATTTCTTGTCGGGGGTTGTTCTCTCTTTATGTTCTGGTTCAAGAACCTGATCAGAACCATGGGCCATTAGGGAGATTTAGAGGTCTGCCACTGCTGACAAGATAGTCCTCTGCATCTCGCTCACTGGTAACAGGGAACATTTATTATGATTATTTTATTTTATTTAGTTTTTTTATTTGCCCTGAGCTATGTGCTGGGTTCTCCTCCCTCATGTTACCTAGTGGCCATGTGCAGACTCTATCCCCTTGTCTACAGCTGTTCTTGTCTTTCCTTATTCCCTTCCTTGTGATGTTTTTAATAAAATAAAATAAAAAAAAAAAAAGAAAGAAAAAACCATGGGTAAAGGCATCACCATCTGTCAGCCAGCTGGTATCCTGCATATAATCTAGCAAAGGGGAAAAAAAGAATAAACATGAAAATTATATTACACAAAAACCAGACGGAAACGACCTCCAAATCCTGCATAGCTGCTGCTGAAATGACAGATCATTTTACTGCTTTAATTAACAGAGTAAAAAGGATGGTATAAAACAGTGGTGGGGAAATAAACAGAGATCTATTTCCACTGCTGCAAAAATGTAAAATGAAATCTGCCAGCTTACTACAGAGCAATGGATAAACAGAGCGACATTTCAGACTTTGCTAAAATATATTGCACTTTTGGACTAAAAGCCATCTGCCGTTTGCATTCAGTTTAGCTAAATTTATTAGATATTTTATATGAAAAATAACCAACCAAGCCTATTTAAAAAATAAGTCTATACTTGAATTTGTTGCCCTCAGCACTGCTATACATTCAAGTCAAACTGTTCATTTCCAGTTGGATACAGTACTGTTCATCTTCATTGTGCTATATTTATGTTTTCCTTCTTTCTGCATGTCTAATGCAAAGATTGAGCTTTTCAGTCAGTGAAATAAAAAAACATACATAATAACTTTAGGCCACTTTTCAGTGTCAATTTGTTTTTAATTAAATAGAAAATACCTCCTTCAGTTAGATGCCTCTGCTTTTTCACAAAAAAAGAAAACGAAAAAAAAAGCCAACAAGTCAAATATATGAGTGCCAACTGTGCGTGTGGCGACTGCGTGTTGTGTGGCGGCCAAAGCTGACATGCAGTTGGTTGATGTGCCAGGAACAGGTTGGGTGAGTGTGTGAGCCAGTGTGGAGAGGCAACAGTTGAGGCTACAAACATACACGACAGGTGTGTACTGCATATGTGGTCACATGATGCCTATAAGGCAGATTAAGGCCCAAACAGATGAAGCGCTGCTTAATGGCAGCTTTTATTAAGTTCACAAAGCGTAGAGGGAGGGGGTGAACAGAGGAAAAGCAGGTGGCTGGGCTTGTGCACTCCTAGATGAAGACAGATATTGTACAGCGGAGCCTGAACAGGGTAGCCACTGTGGAAGGATTTATGGAGATTTGCCTATCTTGGACTCACCGCCTGCCTGTTCCCCGAGTCCTGCAGTAATAGACAGAGAACTGGAAGAGCTCGAAAGAAAAACGTGCAAGCTGTGAAGCCAGAGAGTGCAATCATATCATAAGAGAGCTATAATAAAACATGTGGATGGTCAGTCACTCCCAAGAAAAACAAGAAAAAAAGACGCATAGAAATGTGGACAAATCAAACAACTATTTACATGATTATGAGTCAACTTTCAGAGTTAAGATGGCTGCCTGATAAATAACACACATTAGAAAGCAATATATCCATGTGCATGAGATAAATAATATAAATGAGAAAACGTTGCATGTGATAAAAACCTGCATATCATGCATTCTGCATACACATATACCCACAATTAACAGTTTTACACTGATGACAGAAATAAAATGAAAAAAGAAACTAAGTTAAGTCAGTAGATGGCTAAGATGAATGTAAAGGGGATACACAATGTTATAAATAAATTCCATTAGATTTCCGGGCACAAAATTAAAAATAAGGTAAATGTGTTTAATTGTCTTTCTTCACAGTAACAGTGTACTCCACATATCTCTGAATAAACTTTCTTAAGGCCATTACACCAGTTCTTGGTTTGTCAGTTTGCTATCTAACCACCCATCCTTCTGAGACTAACTGGCACAAAAAAGTTCAGCCACAGGTAAGTTTCTGGAACCAGCTTTTAACTCCATTCCTAGACTCAGTTTCTACTTCATCCAGCTCAGGGCTTTTTAGTTACTCCTAAACAACATGATGATTTGATAAAGAGAAAAATGTTCCAGTACAGTCACGTTTTTATCTTAGCATTGAATTATATAGCAATTAAAGTTTGGAATAACAAAATGAAATCACACAACTCATGTCTCCTCAGCTTAAGCCTTTTTCAGCTAATTGTTTTGGTTTTTCAGCCACAACTTTTCTCTTTTGGTAATATTATAGCCAGAGCAGCTCACTGTGCACAATATGCTCACCACATATCGGCACACAAACATCTGTGAACAAATAAGAGCATTTAGCATCTAAAGTAGTTAGTGGAGATCAAATAAGGCTAAAGCAGTACAAATATTGTACTTAAATTCCTTAAGTGGCCAGAAGCTTAACTTCACTGAAGAAATTATTCATGATTTCTGGCTGGTTAACCCTGTACTGAGCTTGCTGTAGCTGGCATTGATTTAGTTTGAACCTCCCAGTTTGATAGTTTTTAAAACTTTAACATGATGGTATATTTTTCTGTATGTTTTACAACCTTGTAAGAAATGAAAAAAAAAAAAAACAAACAAAAAAAAAACACCACTTTAGATAACACAAGGACAAATTAGCCTGAATTTGTGAGTTTTAATCTTTTTCTTGCTGCATCATTTGATCCCTAACAAAATAGTTATTTCTTAGAGGACAGACTGATTAGATAGTGCTAACCTTTTAGGGGTGTAAGCACAACCTAAAACACACAACAGACTACAACTTGGTCTAATAATGACTTGCTGCCTTTCTTGATCTGCATCAGTCATAACAGAGGAATCAGATGCTGATCTGTGGAGGCAAGAACACAGAGACACTAAGAAACATTGGCTTTGAAAGCAACATGTGTTATACTGGCTGTGTTGTGTTTGGGAGAAAGAAAAGGATGCCTTGTCTATCCTTAAGCGGTGATGTGCTTAGAAAAACCACTAATTATTGATGTCGCAGGCCAGTTCTAAGAGTAGATGAGTGGCTACAGACTAACTTTCAACACTTTATTCTGAACCCGGTACTAAATCTCAAATGGTCCAAAAGTGGTCCCCATGTGGGCTAAATTTATCAAGTCCAGGGCTCCAGACTGACTATTTTTACTCGGAGCACAGTGGACCCTAACTTAATTTTCAGGAGCCCAAGCAGAAAATTTAGGGGCACACACTGAAATCTCCTTGCAAAGCAAATATTCACATTTCCTCTCATTTTCACTGTATTGGTGATAAATACTTGAACAATAAATTCAGAAATTACAATGTTTACAATTCACAGTTTATTGCGCAGCAGTTGACATAAGATTAAAAATAAAAAAAAAAACAACATCTTACTGGCCGCACTAATACAAAACAAGCAGACATAGAACTTCTCAAATCAGATCAGATTTTATTTTATTTTAACTTTGTAGTTGAAGCAGAACGGCAACTTTGTCACCATCATCCCCCAACGGGCATGGTATGACTTGTCCATGTAGTTCCTGGCAATAAACAGCTTCAGGAACTGATAGTCCTCTCCAGCTACTGTTCCCAACTCCTCAGTAAGAAAAGTAGCTATTGGCTGTCCTAAAAGGCGCTAGAAGTCGCTAATTAGCATAATCAGCCTAGTACATATAGTTGTAATGGATGCTGCCATAGAGAGGGATGTAGTGGGAAAGGCTAAAATTGATAAAAAAAAAAAAAAAAAAAGAAAAAAAGAAAAAAAGACAACCTAAAAATGTTTAGAACAGCAAAATAAATTTAAAGTTTATTCTGTTTTTTAATCGGTCTGTGTCAGACACGTGACCTAACTAGACAATACCCCCCCCGTGCACGCCATGCTGCTTGCATCTTTGATATTAACAAGCAACACAACGAGCAGTATTTTAGTTAGCAGTACGTTTTAAAATCGTTTGCTAAGTCGCCAGAATGGACAAAAAGAAGAATGATGAGAGGATACCGTACAAGGACAAGCTTATCAAGCAGTCTGGAACATCACAGCATTTTTTACTTTTTGAATGTTTTTGTCCACACACTTCTTTAATTGACATTACTCTTACTCTGACGGTTAACCAGGCGCAGGATCCTCCAGCAGCAGCTTTGTATGTTTCATTTTCAGCCTGGTCATGAAACAGAAGTGAATGTCGTCTGCTCTGAATGCAGCAGCTGCTGCTGCAAGAAGACCAAGCCTCGTATGAGAGGGGTCTGCACAGCACCCGCTCCTCATTGGGAAGAGTACGTTCATTCACGTCAGTCTCCAAAAGTCTCTAATAATACCAGAAAAAGTTGCTAGATTTGTTGCTAGTCGCTTAAAAAATGCCGCTAGAGGGGTCTGAAAACTCGCTAAATATAGCAACAAAGTTGCTGAGTTGGCAACACTGAGGAATAATAAATTCCCGCAAGACCTGCCTCTTTTCACACATAAGCCACCCAGTGCTCGTTCGTCCCCGCTCACACGCACATTGGCTGTCGTCTTCTTCGTTGGTGATAGTCTCCTTTTCTCGTATTGAAGTTAGTTTGAGGCTGCGTCCGAATGTGCTCCCTACTCCCTACATAGGGCTCTATATAGGGGTCACGCCATTTTGTCGGAGTGTCCGAATGCCCAGAGAGAAAAAAAGTAGGGCACTCAAAATTACCCACAATGCATCTTGAAAAGTAGTGAGCATCGATGGTCACTAGATGGGTCAATATAGACCACAATGCATTGCGGGCAGAAGCTCAACATGGCGCAAGTAGGCGAAAAAATTGAGCTGCGCGAAATTACCTATAAGCAAACAAACAAAGAATAAAATACAACATAAGAAATAAAAATAAAAATATTTACACACAACTTTGGATTGGATTTGGAATGACATCTTGACGCAAGTTGTGGTTGCCGTGGTGACGGTGGTAGTCACGTGGTTTGCGGCGACAAAAAAATAGGCAGCTTCATGTCTGAATTGCCAAGAGAATGAGTGCACTATGTAGTGTGCTATGTAGTGCAGCCCTATGTAGTGAATGAGGGGTTAGGGAGTAAGGTGGACACTTGGACACAACCATAGTCAGCAAACCAGCAGCTAATTTGTGCATTACTGTGAACTACTGCGAAGAAGAGTAAAGCAGACGTTTATTGGCGACAAAATAAATTTATTTATAACTACTACAAGACAAAGACTGGCAAATGTATCGGTTGCCATTGCGCGAGTAAATGAAAAATTCACTCGCACTGTCTCACATTTTAGTCGCAAAATGCAACCATTTGGTCGCAGTCTGGAGCCCTGATGCCTATCTAAAAATAAGCCACTATTATTTTAGATTTTGTTTTGCTTTGCTGTTATAAACCTACTGATTAGGGGAGGCAATGCCTTAAAGCATACTATATACTATACATTATTATATCATGTCTTTACTCTAATTGAAACCATGATTACAAAATGTTTATCAAACTGTGTCAAATAAGAAAAAACTGGTGGTGGAGGTTATAAAATCTGTATTAAATAATTTGTTTTTCACAATTTTTTTTTTTCCACTTATTTTTGCTTACTTGTCATTAAATTAAAAAAACTGGTCTGAGGTCGTTCCACATTGGCTTCACTATTCAGACCTAGAGGCTACATCCAGCTTTTCTTTATAGTCTGAGCTGTAACTAGATTAAGTCTAAGTTAAAGAAATTCTAAAAAAAAAAAAAAAAAAAATAAGAAAAAAAATCTAAATGTTAGTAAATCAAATGGAAATTTACATCTGTTTCCATTGCAATTATTACAGACGGGTTAGGACAAGTCATACAGTTCAGCCAGAACTGGAAAAGAAGACAGTTCCACAATGTTACGTAGCTCCAGTTAAACTGGAAATGAAGGAAATCAAATCATGAGATTATTAACATGATAAAATGTTTGGTGACTGATAGCACACGACTTTAGGACTTATGATCAACAGCTAAATGATTTGTGCACGATTATTTACTAAACCTGTTTCAATAGCAAATATCCTAATTTAAATCAAGTTTTCAAATTTTCCACAATATGTTTTATTTACGCAAAGTTTTGTCTACTTTCAGATAATGTTACCCTCAAGCTGAAAATAAGACAATGCATTGCTATAGTAAACTAAAAACTAATTTGTGACATTATCCTATGAGTGTGAAAGTCAGTAAGGGTGATGTCAGTGAAGCCCCTGAAAACCCACAAATTCTATGCTTTTCTAAGCATACATCTGCAGCATCATTTGATGTTTAAAATATTAGTGGGATAATGACATTTTTAAATGTAGCAGAAGTGTTTATAACTCAGACCTGAAGCTGTGCAGCTTAACACTGCAAAATAAGAGGAAAACCTTTTGCATAAAATGCACGACTGCCTTCTGTGATATCATTGTCACAAGAATAGCTTGTTGTTGATAGGTCCCACAAGTAACATCATGAAACATACTGTGTATCTATAACATGTCTGCACCACTCATTTTACTACTTCATTGGCCCATTTATAGTCCACATTTTTTTGGGTGAGATGTGTCTCTCATCTCTTTCAGCACTCTGCCCCGGTTAGACCTCACTTTAAATCCTGTGCCCTTTGCAATAGATGTTCATTTATCTATTTTTGCATGTCTATGAGCTTATTTTTGGAAAGGCCTCAGTCACATTGCAGAAAAGGGGGCTGTGAGAAAAAAGCAGCTTTGCCATTGGTAGCAGCTGTTGCTGCTGAGACACCTCTGAGGAAATGGAGAATTGGACACACACTCATCCAATTTACCATTAACAAGACCTTATTGGATGCAGGCCCTTAGAAACATGTGGCTTCGCCTTATGTGACTCTGTTGAGATTTGCTGCTGTTCTTTTTGAATGTGTTTTCCTGGAATCTGCGATAATACTGATATCTGTTCATAACTGATTTAGGATTAAAGTGTGACATGTCTGTCACTCAACTTCAAAACTGCAGTCACTGCAGTGAGGACTTGCATGGAGGAAAAACACCTCAAGAACAGAAAAGTGTCCAAAATAAGGTGAATTTCCATGTGTATGGAAGAATCTCTATTAAAGCAATCCACAGGAAAGTCTGAGCTGTAACATGAGATTATTTCAAACATCAAACAGCAAAGCTGCTCCCCAAAGATCTGCAAATACAAGATTTCCATCCATTTTATATTTTCCACATTTATACCCAACCACACCAAAAGAGCTAGGTTTTAGTAAAGCTTTTTAACATATAAACCACTGCTCAGACAAGTGTTGACTTCATCTTCCTCCATGATTTCATTTGTTAACGAATATGTAATTATCTTTAACGATCTCCTCCAGCCTAAAGCACAGATCTACCTCTCTATATGCTCAGCAGATTTGAATAAAACACTTTCCCCTGTGCAACATTTGTGTGTTTTGGTTCTGGTCTGGTAACATTTTCCCACCTTTTTTCCCCCCATAAACACTTTTCACATTCTTCAGTGGGAGGTATATCAAGAAATCTTCATCTTTCAACACGTTTTTTGTAAGGACATTGAGATAACAAAACATTCTTTTCTCACAGTTGTTGCTGGAACATTTGGTTTATGAAAACAAACATCAGTGGCATGCTTTTTTTTTCTTTTTTTTTCCCTTCAAAAACCAGAAAAACTGGATTAAACTCCAGCCAACCGATACAAGGAGTTTAGCAAACCACTCAAAAAACAGCTTATCATATCAATAATTTCATTATTGCTCTTAGAAAAGCTTTACGTTATTTTTGTTTTTTTATCTCCACATAGTGGTTTGTTGGAGAGTACAATTGTGTTTAAGAGCACTAAAAAAAGGAAAAAGCAAAAGAACTTGAGTGAAATTTAAAGCAAGTCCAGGCTTTTCTTAAACAGTTCAACAATTATGACCTTTAGATAATGCTCATTGTTGATCCTAGATGAACAAAAACTCCTCATATGAGATTTTCATCATAACATGTGATGCATTTGAAATGCTGATGAGTGCATGTAAATTAAAAGCTGCTGAGGTCATGTCTTTGACGGCGAGTTGAGAAGTGATCGTCACGCTCAAAATTAAACGTGGTTACTGCACTGTGCTGGAAACAAACACACTTCCCATATTTTTGTAAGCTCTGTTTGAGGTGAGCACATTTTCGCAAAAGAGGGAGGAAAGGGTGTAATGCTACACATGAGATGTTATTTGGTAAACAAGCAGTTTTCATCTTACAAATATAAACAGAATTCAATGGAAAGATTAGCAACGAGGCCCTTTAAACAGCTTGTGAAAAATGAGCCTCCTGTCAACCCGGTTGCATAAATGTTTACTAAGAAATATTAAACATTGTGCTCTATTTATTTTGCTTCGCCTCAAGTTTGCCTATTGCCATAGATTAGTCATCCCAGAGTTAAACACAAATTTGCCAGCATAACAAACAACAAAATGAAGTAGCATGCAAGAAGTGCATAAAACAGTAGATCCACAATGGCTTGTAGCCATATGGCATTACTCTTCAAGTAGTTTGCTTGAGAATTAGACCAGAGATCTCCAGAGCTGAGTAGGAGCATTTCATCACTTCATAAGTCGGGTCCAAAACGAGCACACTTGCAGCAAAAAGTCAGATGGGCCTTTTCCTCTTCTCTCTCTCTCTCTCTCTCAGAAGCCATAGCAATTCTCATTCCACTTCAGTTGCCCCAGCGCAGCATCACTAACTGGCAACTGAAGCCTGCTGCTGCCGCTTTCTTGGCAAACAGTAAAGTTCTTAAGTGCTAAGCTGTAAATTTGCTTAATTTGACATGAGTCCGAGGGGAATGGGATCATTTTCTTTCAGGGAAAAAGCCTGGCATATTGGCTGACAATAAGCTGAAATGGTCCAACATGGTGTTTCTGCTGTGCGATGATGGCTGGAACACAGAACAGACAGCGTTCGACAGAGCTGTAAAACCGTTTGACTCTGGCGCCATGTGACTCATTTTTATGATAATAATGTGAAAGCCTTTCAACTGTGATTTCTGGGGAAGAAAATGATGATGAAGCGGCTTAAAGTGGTTTGTCCCTTTCCGCATACAAGAACATGAGAATTTACTGAGTGAGCATGTGCACCTGCAATAATCTACTTTAATAGATTCCTTTTTGCTCTGAGACACACAGCCTCTGTTACATAACGAAACTGACAAATTTATGATTGTATAATCCAGGAAGTGTCACTCATTTCTGAATTTTGAGAAAGAGCATATCCAGGTCAAACTGAAAAAGATGAAGTTTTGGTAACAGATGTGGAAGCAAAACAGAAAATATTTGTTATTCATGCAAACAGATCAATGCTGACGGAGTATCTGACTCATATGAGAGAGGAACAGTTAACTGACATATGGTGAAACTGTTTGACAAGAAATGCAGAAGATTTACAATAAAAATGATCACTTCTGAATGTCATATGTCCCAGAATGATCAGGACTGGCGAAAGACATTAAGTAAATATCGCACTATTAATATCTTATCATCATCACCATAAAACTATTTTATCTTCCTCCATCACAACCGCTGCATTGAACATCGTACAGATGGAATCACCAAAAGTATTTCCACAAACATTCCAAGAACAGTTGGAAAGTTTTCTAAAATAAAACAAAAAAAAGTCTGTACTTGAATTTGTTGCCCTCAGCACTGCTATACATTCAAGTCAAACTGTTCATTTCCAGTTGGATACAGTACTGTTCATCTTCATTGTGCTATATTTATGTTTTCCTTCTCTTTCTGCATGTCTAATGCAAAGATTGAGCTTTTCAATCAGTGAAATAAAAACATACTTAATAACTTTAGGCTACTTTCTGCTGGAAACATCTGATGGAGTCCCTTGTCAGAAAGAGCTTCAACTCCAAACTGCAGCAGAGCTTCAACCAGGTCCAGGTCGAGGCAGGGAACATTGAGTCCTGTCGGGCCTTTTTAGCCTGAAGGACTCTGGATGCAGCTTATAGGTACTGACAGACTAAGTGGAGTGCAGTTTGATGGTCACTGAAGCAACAACTAGGGTGTGGTAGGAGTTCGGTGAGGCCATGGAGAATGACTTCCTGACAACTTCAAGGCAATTTAGATACCAGTTATGGAACAGTGGACCAGCTTTACACCTTCGGCTAGTCTGGGAATGCCATGAAATTCCCCCATGGCAGCCCGAAGAGGTAGCCGGGAAGAGAGAAGTCTGGATCTTTCTGCTGCCCACACATGGATAAGTGAAGAATGGAGATGTACATCATTTGTAATTTGTTAGTTAGTGTAAGGTTATATTTGACAGACAAAAACAGAAAGAAATGCTTTTCAGGATCTCAACTGGCCAACTGCACTGTACATGTGGTGCAAATAAATCTAGATGTTGATGCCCTTTACATACTCAAGTAAAGCTGTGAAAAAGACAAAGGAAGACAGAAAAGTTCACAACAGTCCTACAATTAGCATATTCCTGGGTTTCAGGTGAGGGTGACAACAATGGGTATAAAAAGAGAATTCACCATTGGCTCACTACTCTGTCAAACTTAATCAGAGAATGTGCATAATAATATGACAACATCTACAATAATGTTAGAGAAATCTCAGAATGGAAATAAAAGCACAGTAACCACACTTGAACATGGTCTAAACCCTCAGATAGCAAAAAATGAGAAACTGTCAAGCCACCATGATCAATACAGCCATGTGGGCTGAAAAATTTTAAAAGCCATTTTCACTCAAAACATTCTTCTGCTGCATCCAGACATGTGATCTGAAACTGTATTACACAAGTAGAAAGCCATACATCAGCTCTGCACTGAAATGTTACAGTTCTCTGGGGACAAAGATGGCACATTCTATGGTCAAATGAGTCCACTTTTTAAGTTTCTTTAAAAAAAAAATGTAGCAGGGCAAGGTCAGACCTCATTCCGACTTACAACCATGACTTCACATAGACAGAGTGTGGTGCTTGACTGGCATACCTGCAGGTATTGTTGGAGTCCTTGGACTAAGATAGATTAAACCTAGCCTTATTAAACCTAAGTGACACATTGGCAATCCTTGTTTTCAAACACTTGTTTAAAAACTGTCAAATGATCTTCCAATGAGGCGATGTAGATAATAAGGTCATCTAAGTATGCATTACAGTTGGACATTCCTGATAAGACAGAGTTGACAAGACGCTGAAATGTGGCAGGCACACATGACAAAAGCCATTACTGTGTACTGCAAAAACTGAACTGGGTTAATGAACACCAATATTTCTAAACCTTGTCCAGTAAGAGGTACTTACCAATACCCCTTTAGAAGGTCCAATACACACAGTAACTATCCACACAGTCTTCTGTTTGAGGCAGAGGGTAGCAGTCGATAGTCATAATGGCATTGACAAAAGGAATTCAGTTATAAAGCAAGGTGAGTCATTGGGTTTTGTTTTTGTAAGAGACACGGGGAACCACAAGGACAAGTGTTAGGTTTTGCAAACCCATGTTTTCAGTCTCTCTTCTCACCAAAGCCCTCTTTACAGGTTTCACTTGATACAGGTGCTGTTTATTGGGTCTGGCGCTGCTCACATCAATGTCATGCTGGATGGCAGTAGTAAAGGCTGGGACATCATTAAACAGCAGGAAAATCATTTACCAATGATACAATGTAATTCTTTTGCTCTTCAGACAAATAACTAAGTGTTAAGGGTAGGGCTTTTATCATTTATGAGTTTGTGAATCGAGGAGTTTGTAGGGAGGCAGATCACAATGTCAAACCGTAATCTAAAGTGGATTCCTGACCACTAGTTACTATAAGAGCAGAGCTGCCGGTAGGACCTGTCCTAAGTTTAGACAAGTCAGCAGAATGAGGGTAAGGGTCTTCAGTATAACATGGTTTTACCTTGTTGACTTAGAAACATGAGTTTTCCTCTTTTCAGGAATGCACATGATCGGTGTCTCATAGGGGCCTGTAAATGTAGCAGTCAAAGTTGAACCAGGTACTGGTAACAGAGCCAAAACTCTATCACCAATCTGGAAATAGTGAGAAACAGCACAACGGTCATAACGGTGCTTCATGGACTTTTGAGAGCCATGAAGGGACTCTCTTGTAAATGTACGTGAACGGTGCAAACACTCGCGGAACTGAGAAACACAATCCAACACATTCTTTTCAGGAGATGTGTGGGATCTAAAAGCTTCTCTTTGAGGATCTTAAGGAGATCACAGAGTGCATGTCCAAACACTAATTCAGCTGGACTAAATTCCGAAGATTCTGGAGTGGACTCCAGAGCAACAAACAGCAAAGCATGCCTTCGTCCCAATCTCTCACTACATTAGTGCAGTATTTATGCAGCATGGACTTCAATGTCTGATACCAGCAGTCTAAAGCACCTTTAGATTCCGGGTGGTACACGCTGGAAACTGCATGTTAGATGTTTAGCAGAACTTGTTTGAATAGTTTAGACTGAAAGTAAGTACCTTGATCGGTTTGGATTACACAAGGGAGGCCAAATGTAGAGAAGAATTTAGTTAGAGCTTTAACGCATCTGAAGTGATTTTATGCAACAGGATGGCTTCAGGATAGAGAGTGGCAGCACACATTAGTGTTAGTAGGTATTGGTTATCGGCTTTAGTGCGGTGGAGAGGACCAACACAGTCTATAAGTACTTGCTCAAAGGGCTCACCCACTGCAGGAATGGGATGCAGTGGAGCACAAGGAATAGGTTGGTTAGGTTTACCAGCTATCTGGCAGGTGTGACAACACTGACAGAACTGGGTTACATCAGCATTTAGCCCTGGCCAGTAAAAATATTTAAGAACAAGCTGGTAGGTTTTTGTTATTTCCAAATGTCCTGACCATTAACTATCATGTGCCAAGGATAAAATCTGTTGGTGGTAAGGTAATGGTATAACAATTTGTTGAACTACATTCCAATCAGAATGTAGATTCAACAATCAGAATCCGGAAATACCACAGGACAACACTTACACATAAGGACACCATTGTCTTTGCAGAAGGCTCTGTCAGCACTTACCACTCTTGAAAAACACTTATGTAGCGTTGGGTCTGCCTTCTGCGGAGCACCCTGATGTGCACAGGCAGTTGTGTCATTGCCCAACAAAAGGGAAACACCTTTATTTGGTAGCGCTGAGCATACAGCTATGGGAAAACTCCAGAGATCAGTTTTGACTTTAAGGAAAAGCAAGGCAAGTTTATTTGTATAGCACAATTCAATCACAGAGTGATTCAAAGTGCTTTACAGAATACAAGAAGCATATTTAACAATAAAAACAAAAGAAAAAAGAAAGAACATTTGATAAAAACGGTTCTAAAACATGATCAAGCTTAAAAATTCAAGCTTAAAAGAAACATGCAGATTTTGACTTCTAAACTATTAAAATGCAGCAGAGAGCAGGTTGATCTTTAATTTGGATTTAAATAGTGTTTCAGCTGATCTGTGGCTTTCTGTGAGTTTGTTCCAGACATGTGGAGCATAGAATGCAGCTTCTCCATGTCTAGTTCTGGATCCAGATGACCTAAAGGTTCTCGTAGGTTCATACTAGGTCAAGAGGTCACTGATGTATTTTGGTGCTAAATCATTCAAAGCTTTTTAGATAGTTTTTAAGTGTATAGACTGAAGCTCTGTGATGATCTTTAATCATTTCTTATTGTCTCCAAAGACAATCATCCCAGTTTTGTTTTTGTTTAAGTTCAGGGACATCCTGTCATTAATCTCCTCATTGCATTTACCAAGAGCCTGTTTGGGGCCTTGGTTTCTTAGTGACATTGTAATATATATCTGTATAGCTATGATAACTAATTTTGTTTTTCTTTATGACCTGTGCCAGTGGGAGCATGTAGATGTTAAACGGAGGAGGCCCCAGGATGGAACCTTGGAGAACTCCATATGTAATTCTTGTCTGCTCAGATGTAAAGTTACCTATTGACACAAAGTACTTCTGTTTCTCTAAATGAATAAGCTGCATGCACTTACGCCCAAAATGATATTGTGTGATGAAATCGTGATCCTGTAATTAAACAAAGGATTATTATAGGGAGGGGAAGGGGAAAAAATCAACAAATAAAAATAAAAATTAAATGCACTGCCTCTAGCACTACATGACAGCACCTCTGTCTAACTGGACTCACAGCAATCTGACTTCCAATTAATTATGATATCCCATCTTGTTTGATTTCTTGCTTGTGTTGTTCTTACTCTCTTTGGAGAAATGACTGCAGAGATAAAAATATATAGGCTTGATTACAGTTGCTTTTAGAAGCTCTGGGAAGACACCCGAAATTATGGACAAGTTTACAATCTTTAACAGATCTGGATCCAGAGTCTTTGAGACTATTTTGGGCAGAATGTCCAAACAGCAAGAGGAGGACTTCAGCTGACATAAAATGTCCCCCAGATCTTTGTTGTTAATGGGATTAAAATGTGTCATGGTATTTAAACTAGTTTTTAATGGACACAGTATGTCTTTTAAACCTGCTGTTGATGAACCAACTGCTTGTCTGATTTTCTGGGTTTTGTCTGTGAAGAATTTGGCAAACTCATTGCAGGCCTTAGTGGAATTAACTTCAGGAGCTGCTGACACAGGAGGGTTGATTAACCCGTTGACAGTAGTGAATAAGACTCAAGCATTATGACAGTTTTTTCTAATAATGTTAGAGAAATAGGACTTCCTTGCATTCCTCAGTTGTAAATTATAAGAGTGAAGTTTCTCTTTACATGTCATAATGAACCTGTAGATTTGTTTTTCTTCATCTGCTCTCAACTTTGCGACTCTCTTGTTTTCCTTCAGAGACAACAGGAGCAATAGCATCCATAATATTTAACATTATAGCATTAAAACTAGTGACAAGATCATTGACCGAATCCCCTGACAGGGCAAGTGTTAAAGAGAAAACCTGGTTAAACATCCCACTCATTTTCAGTTACACACTGTTTTGTGATCAACTTCATTGAGACATTTGTGTGAACAGTAATCTCTCAAAGAAGACACAGTACACATCACAGACAGTACCCTTGGAAATGTCCAAACCCTTTAAAATCAGGAAATCTAGAATGTTTTTTTTTAATGTGTGTGGGCTCTGTTATATGCTGAGTTAGTCCAAACTTGTCCAGACTGTTACTCAGGTCTGAGGGTTGTCTATATGGATGTTAAAATCACCAACAATAATTACACAGTCAAAATCTACACACATTGTGGCCAGCAGTTCACTAAAACCATCATAAAATGCTGTGCAATGTTCAGGGACCCTTTAAATATTTAGAAACATGACTCTGGATGAAGCCTTCAACTGAAGAAGGAAAGAAGGAAAACTTCCAAGAGAAAACTGCTTACACTGAAATGATTTCTTATTATTTATTACTATAAAACGGCAACCCCCCTCCTCTCCTGTACTGTTCCTCTCCACGTCACTGATCTGAAGTTAGGCGGGGTTGATTCTAAACTGTTATTTTGGTCTAACCAAGTTTCAGTTAAAAACATGAACTCAAGGTTGTGCTCAGTGATAAAATAATTATTTAAGTAATCAACCACAGCTTTTAGAATTCTCTCGTGCGTGTCACTGATCATATCCTTTGGAAAGCAGAGGACTTTGGTGTGCTTTCTGCATATCCATTAAACATCATCATTCAGTTTCAGGCCAAGCCTTTAACTTTCCCTGTGACTTTTTCCTTTGACCTGTTTTCACTCCTCATCTAGCAGTCCTGGGATAGAAGGTCATCAGATAAATATGCCAAGTCATCTGACAGAGCAAATCTGTTCCGCAGATTGATTGATTGTAATTCACAGAGGCTGCCTGTTCCTCGGTAGTGTTATCTGTTACTTTTAGCCATCTGTTAGCTTGTTCATCTCAGCTGTTTTGAATCAGTGGCAATTTTGTTTCACTTCCACACAGTCCATTTACTTTAATATTTACTTCAAGGCGGTAAACTTTCCCCTCTTGATAGTCATCTGTGGAAATGAAAGGCATCTTGCTGGTCATTAGCCTAGCGTTAGCACCTTCCCAAACTACTTAGCTTTAGCTAAGTGCTATGTGCAGTCTTCAGCTGTGTGTAGGCCATGCACACAGAGTGATGAAGGTAAAGGAACTATTGAAAATGCTTCAGTTTCTATTAAAAATGCTTTAGTCCCAGTGATTATAGGTATTCAGAAACTACTGTGGGTAGGATTGTAAGTAGGGGAAAAATAATCTGCATAAAAATCAATAAAAATCTAAGCTAAGAGCAAGAGCAAGCAGCAAGCGAGTGTATAAGGAAGCAGGAAGCAGGGCAGGGTACTTTAAATGTACCATATGTACTGGTGCATAGCCCACCTCAACACCCTGGAGTATTGTACTATAACCACATGAAGACTTTTCAGAAAATAGAAAGGTGTCAGCTAAGATAACAGTTTGTGACCCATCTATGTCATGCAAGATACGCACCTGTTGTTGGTCTCCTTGCTCTCTAGTAAATGAAACTCTCTCCTCAAACATGAAAGGGTTAAAACACAGACCAGGGGTGCAACTTCTGTTACCGTTCCCAGGGCCTAGCTTGTTTTATTCAACCCAACACCTTTTGACTAGGCTTGAGAAAGTTAAGGTTTACATTTAAGCAGCAGAGATACAAAATAACAAAAGAGAAGGAAAGAATATGCTGCAGCTAATGTTGCTATAATATTTGTCAGCTCATTTAATTGCACCATAAAAAGGCAACATAAATTATTAGTATACATATCTGAAATATTGGATTTTTTAAAAAAAATATTATTCTTTACTTTTATTATACACTTTTCATTTTTTATTTGAATTTATTTGATAATTTTTGTGGCTTTACTGTTTCTGAACACTTTGTTTTTGATTTTGTTGCACTGAAATTTATCCACTGGGGACTATTAATGGCATCTTATCTTATCTTATCTTCATGCATTCATGCACCAAAATTAGAGGACTAATGCCATAGTAGCTAGGATGCTGAAAAAAGTCTCCTGGGCAAGAGTTTAAGATTACTGGACAAATTAAGCAGATTTTGCATGTCTACTTGTATACTTCCTTTTTAAGTTTTGGGTGACATTTAAGGTGATTGTACATTATTTTAACAGGAAAAAAACATGCCTTTAGTTGTTTTCAAAGAGTACAAATGCTGTGATACATAACTTTTACCATTAGCTTTATTTCTGTTAAATGACTCTTTAATATCAGCAGCTTCTGATGAAGAGGACGACAGTCTTTAAAAATACCGGTTTCAGTGTCACTGCTGTGACCTTAATAAACTAGAGCTGGGCAACAGGTGGGCATCATGTGTGTGCTAATCTTCCACATTATGGTTGTTGATAACAGACACTGCACACCACTGCTCAGTTAAAACTCAGTCATTTAATATGGAATACATCAGCAATGTGATATTCGTAGCATGGAAGAAGCAAAGGTTGGGAAGATTCTGCTGATGCTAATAATAGAAAATATCCATCATTCATTCTGGGTTTCTGTTACCAGAAGAATTCTGAGTACTGCAGACCCTCCAAAACAAGACTTTAGATGTCCACTGAGGGATTTTGGGATTACTTTTTTCACTTGCTCTCCTCTCTCTAAGGGCATGAAAATAGGGGTTGCATTTCACTGTGACAATCCATGCCAATTTGGGAGGACAAGGTTGTTGTATGTACAGCCTTGCCCCCTTTTCACAGACCATCCTTCTTTACCCATCAATATTCACAAGTGTTTGATGGTTGGGAATTTGTTGCTGAGAAGCTATGAAATTATTCAATGCCTGCAGTTAGAAAGCTATGGGCCCTGGCCTTATAACTTAAAGCACAATCCGGACCTACTGACACAATTTGATTTCAAAGTAAAAAAACAAACAAAAAATCAAGTGATTTTAGAAAATGAATTATTTTGCTCTCTGATCACAAGAACTAGAAAATCGAAGGCCCCACATGGTGACTAACAGTCAACCAATCTCTTTCAACACTAGGTCCTATTTCTGTTCCTGTTTAATAGTTCAGTAGAAAATAGCCACCTCTAGTTTTATTATAACATTGTGTCAAATTTAATAATACTGCAAAGACATCATAGTACTGTAACTTGCCAACACACTGCCTCGGTTGGATATGAATTCCTCACTGATGGCGGTTATTTTTCCTTCTCATCCTTTTCTGGGGCCTCATTTATATAGATGACTATAGGTGGGGTAGGTAGAAAAGAAAGAAATGTGGCGCACAAAAAACTTATAGATTTAAAACAGAGTTTGCGTTTATATATCAGAATCAACTCTGAAGCTGGTGCACGTGAGGGAGCACCTTTCTCCGCCCATATGGTGGCTATAAAAGGTCAGGTTAACGTCCCTGATAAATATTCATCAATATCACGTCCATGATGGGGTGGGAGGGTGAAGAAGCTGAATTTTTCAGAATGCAAAACTGAGATCCTGATAGACCAAGTTGCAAAATGTAAAAAGGTTTTATGTGGTGGACACTGAATGGTCATCACCAATGCCAGAAAGGCAGAGGAGTGGCAGCAGATGGCAGGTGGCTGCCAATGCCGTGTCATCAGAGGGCAGCTCCAGAGTTAAACAAGAAGTGGTCAGACATTAAGGTAGAGGTAAAAAAGCACATCACTATCCACAGGAAAAGTGTGGGTGTCACAGGCGGAGGAAGAAAAAGCTGCAGCTCACCCCCCCCCACCCGGACAAAAAGCAGGTTGACAATGGAGGGGGACACACATGCCAGAGGCACTGGATGATGCAGGTAATTTATTCTTGTGTTATAAAATTGAGATGTTGAACAAAAAAAAAATATATATTTCTTTAGTTCCTGGGTGTTCCAGCTGGGTCGGCAGTGCTGCAGCATTGGTTGGAGGGGGTGAGGCCAGTAGCTCCACAGCACCTCCTAGGTGAACAGTTTGCTCTATCATTATCCTTCTAAGAAAACAAAGTTAAAATTTAGGCTTAAATATGAAAAAGATTCCTCAAAATAGCTACAGAAAAAGAAATTTAAGACAGGACAGGTAACAGCCATCTGTTTTTAGAAGAGTTGAAGATGACAGAGTGGTGCTGTTCAACAAAACATCTCACAAAGATCTGAATCTAGAGCTTCTGCAATACTGAGGATAATGGAAGCGCTCAGATAATCACCTTTGTATTTTGATATATAAAAAATATAGTGACTAGAATTATCTAAGAGAGCTTCACAGTGTTTCTCTGGTATAAGATTTGCATCATATTTAGTTTTATCCGAATCACTGGTTAAAGAAATAGGCTTCATAAGTATAGCTTCATGTCCCTGCACTAGAATTTATACATTAAATAAAGACATACCATGTGGTCCAGCTAAGGATGGATTCATTTAGACTACTTATCACTATAAAGCCACCGTTTGAGGGGATATCCAGTCAATGGGTTAGATACTACAGTAGTATGTAATAGCAATTTTTACATTAAAAGCCTAGAAGCCAGCAAACATGAACAGTTACAGCCTCAAATCTGTACCCCACACTGCCGTGTCATGAGTCATGGGTAGACCCAGGCCAACGAACTACTACACTGGTGAGCAACATGTTTGAATCACATATGATTGGAACGTTTGGAGAATGAAATTGCCTTTGGTTAATGAAAGGAGATTCATTCTCACTTGATGCCCTTATTGCAAAATTAAGGCAGTCAATAGCGTCAGTTTCATTGGGAAAACTAAACATTGCTGCATATTGCATTTTTGTAACGTTACTTTTGCCTGTTTAGCCACAGTGTAAGGAAAGTTAATACTGTTGTGACAAACCAATGATACCATCTAATACGTCTGGCATAATATGGCTGAAGGTTGGATGTGTTATGCTGTGAAATTCCCCAACCTGTCAGCCAGTTCAGTGTTGTCAGCACTTGCAGAGGGACTGGCACATCGTGGTTCCTCCTGATGCATCTCTGTAACACCGGGCCCAAAGCATCACAGAGGTCCAAGAACACAGCACACAGCAGTCCGAACCGGCTCACGAGCCACTCATCATCGTGAGCCAATAAGTCTTGCTGGTCTCTGAAAATCCGTTCACTCTCCCATGCGCCATATCCTCCAGAAGTGCCAAACAAGCCACTGTTAAAAGGCTTTCAAAATTTTTAACAGAATTTGCTAATAAAGAGCTGATAAATATGAATTTTATCTTATGAAAATGTGCAAAAGGAAATATTCTATGTGTATAATTGTTCTAACACAACAATTTAAATAGCTTTAAAGAAGATGGAGCTGGACCCTACCCCTTGATTTTCTTTCTTGCTTGCCTGGCCACCAGAATGCTTCAGGTGTTCCACAGTCAGGCCTTATTATTAGTCTAATTTGCACAAATGTTGGTAAGCGCTGCACCTGTTGCCCCTGCACTGCCTGCAGTTGTGGTCTCTCAGCAGGCTGACAGGCCTTCCCTTGGATAATCCAATCTCTCCACCTGCGCAGTACAAGGGCATCCATTTTTCCCACATCTTGTCTCCCCATGTGTTTTCATGGCCACCATGATTCTGATGGCTCATTATTGGACCATTCATAAGTATTGCCAACCAGTACCCACCTCACTGTGTTTTTTTTTTTTTTACCAGCTAGCTGCTTTTTCCTTCAATGCTTCTTACCAGTGCATTCCTCTGTCTGTAAGAAGGTGAGTAAAGCTTTCCCTCAGGTTCCAAAGAGTCCCCTTAGCCCTCCATATGACAGCCTTCCAGCATCCACATACTCCATTTGGATTTGAAACAGCGCCAAGAGAAAATCAAGTGACACAGGCCACACAGAGTGGGAGGGAGGGGAATGTGATCCCACTTGATTGTTGAGAGTTTATATAGCGAGTGATGACACAGTGCTTTATGACTTTGCAGTGTTTGCTGGGCCCTGCGATTGAAGCCTTATACAGGCAAAGCCCCATGATGACCTTGGCTTGTCAAATGTTCTCATTTTCACCAGGAAGGAGCCAGTGTTCAGCAGCCGCTCAGAGCTGGTAAGCTGCTTTTAGAGAGACAGCCATAGAAAGCTTTTGGAGGTGACCCACTCTTCCTTACTTTCACTACTGAAACACTAGTGAGGAAATGAAAAAGAGATCAGAAAAATAAGGCATTATACCACATGCTCACAAAAAATACACACCCTTGAATATTTTAAGCAAAATATTCTACAGACATCTTTCAGACAACTTTTAAAGCTCTACTTTTCTTAATTCATTAAACAAGTAAAGATTTTTACCATGATGCTCCTCAAGTGCATCATGAATATGTTCAAATTTTATGTTAAACCATCCAAAAGTTAAGATGTTTAACCAAAAGCACAAGATGCCAACTTGTGGTCAAAATTTCAAGAAAATAAATTGTGATATTATCTGAAAACCATGAAAATCTGAGTACATATTTGTGCTAATAATTTAGGTGGATATTTGAGCAGATAAACAGAATCTTTAGAGTTGCTACTGATCCAATTTAAAACACATATCCAAGCTAATGTATATGAGCATCATCTGAATGGACCTTACCGATTGAAAATACTTTCCTGGAGTTTTGTGGTTTAAAACTCTACAGTAATGCTGAAGTATACAGAAGAACTGTTATAAAGTTCTTTTTTAGAAGATAAAAAGAAAAAGATTTTAACTGCAGATGGCAACGAAAAAAATAAATAAATAAGAAAAATAGATCCTCGTTGATATAAAGTATATTTATCCAGGTCTGGTCAGACATTAAAAAGTGCCATCAGACTGCTTCCTGATACATACTACATACATCTTATCTCACAGGGAAGAGGAAAGGATGGGTATTTCACCACCAACCCATGGTTCCTGCATTGTCTGTGACCTTTCCCATGCAAATTGTAGGACATTTCCCCTACACTGGCAACCCGATAAAGCTTGTTGCTTCAGGAAGTCCCTTGTTGCTTTGATGTAAATCATCTCCATTCAATGTTATGGTAAAATAAAAATAAAAAAAATTAAAATAAATAAATAAATGGGCAGAATCAGCACTCAAGGGTTGAAGGAGTTGTTTTCAATGAACAGAAATTATGTGTGTAAGGTGCAGACAGAGCCACAGTTGCCCTCTGACTGCTCCTGCTACTGCTATGGGCTAACAACTCTTGCATTGATCCAAGGAGACACTCAGCCCTCTAACCTGCTGAGTGCTCAGTTCCAGTGAACAATGGAGTTCAGAGCGTGTCGATACACTATCCTATTGAGTGCTCTCCGTTTAGCAGCAAGATTGATGAGCTTAAGGCTCCCAGCTGGGGAGCCAAATGGTGTCAAAGCCAAGGTGTTGCTTTGGACAACAATCCCCCGCTGCACTACCACACTGAGATGTGCTGGTCATTGGCTAATGCACCAGGAAACATATATAAATATAAACAATTTCCTAAAGGGAATGCAAACTGTAGTAGAAATTGCTAGGAATTCAAAATATCTAGATGAGACTATAAGGGTAAGATAGATGATGCTTTGTGGACAGGAATGCACTGCAAATCCCCTAAGACACTAAATGATGTACAAGTGGATTTATTACTGTAGGTCCCTATAAATCTAAGGTTGGCTTGAACTCCAGGGAGAGGTTAATGGATTACAAAGGGATGTGGTATTGAACCTTAGAGAAGTTTATACACCTCATCAATATGTGAAATGCTATTGATCATTAAGACCTTGATAAATTAAATTCATAAACTTGACAATGCATGGTAATATTCAGAATGTCCCATATGATAAAAAAAGAGGCCTTTTTTGCTCAGCCACAGAAAAGAAAATTTAAAGATGATCTTGTGGGTTTCTTTCAGTTTCTTCTGTGTAGCATTCTTTTTCTGAAAATAAGTCACATTAGCACTGCCACTGTTAAGTCCACTTCCACAGATTTCAAACAGTAATGTTTATTTGGAGCAGTGTGAACACTCATGATGCAGACCAAAGAAGTGAGTTCTGGTCCATCTCGTCCAAAATCGACAGACGCCAGTTCACTTTCAGTGTGAAGCAAACAGACATTCCAGTGAACCAAAGAGAGGAAATGACATAGAGCAAGTCATAGAGCAACATGTTGGACATTTTGGTATTCCATGCCTAATGGAACTGGGTTCCCTGGGATTATTGTGACATGAATATACCCTGAAAAGCCTAAAAAGTAAAATAACCTCAAGTCGATACCAAGGAACTCCCACAAAAGATGCTTCTCATGAACTTTATGCCTTGTTTGTTATCCAGGTCTTTTTTCTGTTTCTCATCTACATTACTTCACAACACATTTAGATAATAGATAGATAATAGATTACACATTTATGCTGGTTTGACCCCCCCCCCCAAAAAAAATATACACAGCCTTGCCAAATAAAAAGTCACCACCTGGATTTAACTAAGCAAATACAGACTATCCTCCTATTGGATAATTACTGCATGGACCATCTTAACTCCAAATGATTCAACAAGTAGCTTCTCATTTCTTAAACATCCACGTGGAAAGACACATCCCTGTGGTTGTGGAAAAGATGCTAGTCTGTTTAAGAAGGTTCAAATTGTTGGCATGCATCAAGCAGAGAAAATATCTAAGGAGATTGTAGAAACTATTAAAAGTGGGTTAAGAACAGTCCAATGCATTATTCAAAACTGGAAGGAAGAAATGTGGTTGGAAATAAATCCTGAATGATGGCAATCGGCGTTAAACGTTTGGTGAAACTGAAGAAAAACAACAGTAGAACTCAGGGCTATGTTTAATAGTGAAAGAAACATTTCCACATCATCAGTGTGAAGGGAACTCACTGTGGAGCAACGGAAGAAGGTCATGTGGTCTGATGAGTCCAGATTTACCCTGTTCCAGAGTGATGGGAGCATCAGGGTAAGAAGAGGCAGATGAAGTGATGCAACCATCATGCCTAGCGCCTACCGTACAAGCCTGTGGGGGCAGTGTTATGAGTTGGTCAGGTCCAAGTTCAGCAACATTGTGTGCTCAAAGAATGAGGTGAGCTGATACCTGAATATACTGAATGAGCAGGATTTTATCTTCCCTGATGGCACGCCCATATTCCAAGATGACAATGCCAGGATTCACCTGGCTTAAATTGTAAAAGAGTGGTTTAGGGAGCGTGAGATGTCATTTATTACATATTTTTTGGCTACCACAGAGTCCATCTTTGGGATGTGCTGGAAAAGGCTTTGCACAGAGGTCTGACTCTCCCATCATCAATACAAGATCTAGGTGAAAAATGAATACAACAGCGCATGGAAATAAATGCAGAAGCTTATTGAAACAATACCACAGCGAATGCTGCTGTAATCAAAGCTAAAGGCAGTTTTGTTTGGTGGCAACTTTTTTGGCAAGGCAGTGTATGTTCATACATCGTACAGTAACATTTTTGACTGAACAGTTAGCAGTTCAGAGCAGACTGGGGTTTTCAGGAGGATGGGCTTCAGGAGACAAGAGCTGAAAAATAAATAACAAGAGGGTCTACATCAATGTAAAGTAGAAGTAAGAAATATGTTCTCTTTAAAATTCTAAGCAGAATATTTTCTTTTTAAGAAAACAGTTTGGTCTGTTATGTTGATGCTGAGAAACCAAATGTGTGAAACCAAATTTCTATAAATGACTCAAACTATAATTCAGGCAACTGCTTACATTTACTGTATTTCAAGATTATTTTTCCATAAGTGAAATGAAGTCGAGTTGTACTGGCTTCATTTTACAGTCATAGAGGTTGCCACTTGAGCCAGTTGCAGTTTGGCAAAGCAAATGAAAATAAATAAAACTTTCAAAACTGTCTGGCTCCCTGCTTCTTTTGTGTAGCTGTAACAATAAGCTTTTAAACCCTTCAGTCCACAGATAGGCTAACTCTGGGATGGCCTCTGATTAAAAGGAATTTTAGAATCTCTTCACAGGTTTCGGGAGAGTTCAAGTTTTCCAAACTATTTTGTGGCCACAGTGGAAGCTGCTGGTACACCAACAGGTCAAAGGTACTTTAACATCTACCTGCACAAGATAAGTGAATCTCCATTTGAAGTCTCTGCAGTGCAAGTAATGTAAGTTTCGGGTTTTTACAGCTACTGGCTGTGTAGAATGCCAAAAAACAAACAAACAAACAAACAAAAAAAACCTTTTTGAGTCAAATATATTTTAAGAGTTTTAGACTACATCGGTAAGTATTCTTATTTAATCATAGTATGTACCTCTTGCTAGTTTATAGTAATAAGTATATTAAGTAAAATTAACACTATAACACTGATATTGCGTGTTCACTATGGGTCATTTCCCTCAAAAATGATGTCATTAATAAATAGATCCTTTTTTTTTGTCACACCCAATTACATAATGTAGCTTATGCAAAAACTGGATAAAATTTTATCAAATATAAAATTTGATAGGGGGTACAATTTTAATATATAAGATGTAATAATATCCAGCTGCATGAATTGCAGACAGCTAGAAACAACAACAAAAAATGCTGAATCCCCATCCCCTTACAAGAATGTAGAATCACTACGGTGAAGATGAAAAAAATGCAAAAGGTCTTCTTCAGAGCCAGTGTTTGCTCTTTATGAGCAACTCTACACTAATTAAAACATAGCTGTAAATACTATCTTGCATTTCTCTCATTGGAATTTTATTATTGCGTTCTCAATTTACTGAAAATAGAAAAATACGCCATATTCTAGTCAAATGGTGATGATCCACCCACAGATATAAACATAAAATCACACATTTAGTCTAGAAGCGAGTCACTCTCAAGTCATTTCTAAAGAGATGGTTGAAAAAAAGTGACGCAAGTCCCTGCTCTATCATGCTTTCTAACTATTTAGTAGATTTTACAAGTACTACAACCAGAGTATTCCCATTTGTAAGTGGAGTTAAAGTGAATTTAGAATTCACATGCCTCTGGATTTGGACTATTTGATGCAAATATCTTTATCTTCAAATGAGTAAATTTATCAATATAAAACATACAGATACTTTAAAATTTTTTTAATAAGGATAAAATGGCTTCTTAGATGTTTCAATTTTTACACAAACAGAAACAACCCTTGTACTAAACTGTAATAGGAAATCGGTCTGAACATACACAACCACATACATCTCAGAGATACATAGTTTAAGTTTAACAACCCACCTGAAGGACAATTTCTGTGCAAGTTGACACTCAGGAAAGCGTATTGCATGTCGTGTCTAGCTCACTTAAAATATTTACAAACTATTTCATGAGATAAATCAGATTTATTACAACTATGGATAAAATTCAGACAGCATTGAGCGATTTACAGAGGACCAATCAGAGAAACTACAGTAGTTATGAAGCAATTTTGAGCTTCTTCTCTTAACAAGAGTTAATAACAGAAAAAAAAAAAAAAAAAAAAACTTACAAGTCAAAAAACAGAATTTACAGCATACTGCAAGGTTGCCTCATCAGTCAATCTCATTCAACACAACAAAATAACATCCTTTAAGTCGACTTGTGTCTCAGAAATCTGCAGTGTCCTTCCACCCTATGTGATAGAGGTGGAAATGGCACCAGAGCTGATATCCCTTCTTCTCACTCACGGACTCTTCTTGTTAGATGGAGACAGAGTGAGTAATTCAATAAGTCAAGTATTCATTTATTACTTTCCTTTTCAATCATGGGGTAATTTTTTTTCTACTTCCCCCATCCACCTCCACACAGAGAGAAAAACAACGTAATACAAGTTCTGCAACTTCCATCTGTGGCAGCGCTCATGTCTTACTGCAGCTTAATTACAAAATATTGGCGGCGTTTTCTGTAAAGATTACTCACTGTAGGACGCCCTACGTAATTTGGACCAGAGGGTTTATCACAGAAAATAATACAATGCAACTGGGCTTTCTGTATTAGATTTCTGCTTTTAGCCTCCTTGACATTTCAAGCTGCATGAACTAATACATCTGTTATTTGTTGATCATTTGATTATTAACATACTTCACAAACCAAATCAGCTGCCCTGCTGGAGACACAGATACAGCTCACCAGACTGTCTGGGTTTTCTCGCCTGCCACGCACAAACAAACTCACAAAGATGCACAATTCAGCCCTCAGTGAAAAAGGAAAGCGGGGGAAAAAACATTTATCTTCCCCTCCTCTGAGCATATGAGCGCTCTGACACCGGCATGGAACAAAGCCCGTCATCACATTCTAATCTCGAATTTCAGGGCTTTTATTTCACCCAAATGCCACCCTGCTGGCCTTGTGAATTATTGACAGACTGACACCAATGCGAAAGGACACATAAAAGAGGCTAAAAGCTCCGGCCCTGGAAGAGCTTGTCCTCTCCTATTGCCATCAACAGGGAGACAAACTCTGCTAATACTTCACTGGAAGCTCAGGGTAACTTTCAGACTGAAGTAACATATGATTCCTGACCCACAGCTGCTTTGTACAGAAGAAATATCCTGCACAGCACCGCATCTTTGGTCTGAATAAAAACCTTAGTACAATTACAAGGACATCAAGGCAAAGCTGTGAATTATCTGATCAAATTGTGGAAATTAAAAGCAGTAAGTCACAGTTAGTACTGCAAATGGGCTTTTAAAGTCCTTCTCATTTGACTAATACTTGTGATTTCTCTGTTTAAATAGACGTCACTCGGACTTGGCTTGGCATGCAGCTGTTTTGCCTGTATGATTAAAAGTAAATCGTGGTAAGCCATGTGTCACTAGACTTGTGGATATTCTATCACTCACACCCACTCCTCATTTTGTTCAATAATAAAATGCTGCAGAGGCAAGGAGGAAAAGATGGCAAGATGGATAGATTTAAAAAAAAAAAAAGTAAATATAGGGTGTGCACAGAGAGGAGCAGAGAGAAACAAAGCTGTAAGCAGATATGAGGAGTGGTGTTTTGCAGAGTGTTTTTGTGCTTTCTACTGACAGCTAATCAACCTCGCTCTCGTTGCTGGCACCCTCAGGTCGCCTCAGTTTGTCCACCTGTTCGTTAATCTGTCCATCTCCACCTCGCCGATCCTCTGTTTGCATGCTTAGACCCTCCTCCTCTTCCTCTTCCTCCTCCTCCTCAACATGGCTGACATCATCCTCCTCCTTCTTCTCCTCCTCCTCCCCCTGCACCTCCATGCGGACCTGGTCCAGGGGCAGCGTTGTTGTCCCCAGGCCCACAGTGCAGGTATCTCCATTGATACCAATGGCTCCATCTGGTCCTCCCAGTGCATTCTGGGGGCTGTGGGGTCCATCCTTGATGGGGGAGGAGTTGGCAGACTCGTTGCTGACAGGGGAGATGTCACTGCTGCTGTTGGTGTGATTAATGGACGGCGAGCCGGACACTGAGGGCGGCTTTAGAGGAATCTGCCATGAGGGGATCTTAGGAATAGCAGGGGTGGAGGGGAACTGTCTCCTGTGGAGTGTGGGGAGGCAAGACAAGAATAATGAATAAAGTTAGGTCTGAAGACAGTTTGTTTTAAAAGCCTAGTGGCAATCAGATTGTATGAAAAGAGCTTTCCCACAATGTTGTCAACCACATAAATGTACAGGCTCATTTAGCCTTCTCAGCCAGGTGCTTAGTCACAACACAACCTCGAACAACACACCTTTACATTTCGCATCCAGCCACACATTAAGCCCCCTATGTGCTTCTTAAAATTAAAGCAGAGAAAATGTTTTTTTCTCGTCTAAACAGCCAGATGTTCATCACACCTGCTAAAAACACTCTTTAGATTTTTTTTCTTTAATTACACCCACTCCAGCTTTTAAGATCAAAAAGACAGCACTGGCTGAGTTCAGTATTTCTTGATACTTTAAAAACGATTTGGAGATGATTTGACTTCATTAGACAAGAAAGTGCCAAGTTTGGAGACAGATGGTGAGAACGGTCTTTATTTTGTGATTTGAGCCGTTAACATTAACAGCGCATTGCAAGTCTCAGGATAAAGTTAAAAATAAAGTGAATGACAAAATGATTATTACTGATTAGAATGTATGGGAGGAGCAACAACTAGAACATTCTGAGGTAATTTATGTTCTCTCTGGATTTCTGATGTACACTCTTACTTCAGGCTTCATTATAGACACTGATACACAATCATGCATGCTAATGGGTCTGACTGAGCAGGAATGAGAGGATGTCAAAGAGTTATTGTGAGACCTTATCACAACAAAAAAAAAAAAATCAACTGAGAAAAAAAGCACATTTACTTAATGTGTACCTAGAAAGTTTTTCCAGTTCACAGAAGTTATTTCTCTTTTTCCTCACTTTAAATTCTACTTTCTTTTGTTTTATATATTCATTGAAGCCTTCTGAGTCATCCGCAACACATGAACAGACTGACACTGCATGTTGGTCTGATTTGGCATATGCTTTTCCTCACCACCTAAGTGATACTTTTCCCAACAGCGCTTGAACCAAATGAACAGGACAAAAAGAAAAAAAAAAAAAAACAGTTTCCATGTGAAGTGAAAGTTAGCATCTTTCTTGAGGTGACAAAATCTATGCTTATTGATCTAAGAGCACTTGAAAACACAAGAAAGAGAAGTTCTTTAAAACAGACTGCTTAGTGAATTTACCAATATGAGATATAATATTTCCAGTGGATCCTATTAGTATGTTTCAGAAAACAACAGACTTAATGTGCTAATCTCAACTGTTATGACAACATGATGTGCTGCTGTAAGAAACCTCTGAATCTATACAGACTTATTATACACCGACTAATTGCCTATTCAATTTTCTGCAAGTAGTAAACAGTACTGGTTCTCCATCACTGAAGAAGCTTACTTCTGACTAAACCCCTGAGAAAACTTTGCATTAAATGTGAATACAAAATTTAAAAAGAAACTACTTATCTCCTCATTTATGCTGTTTATCAAACCTATTTGTCAGTTATATGATGACAACAGAGAAACACGTTTTCCCAAACTAGTTTCACTAGTCAACCATAACTTTCACAGACAACGTATGATTATATGTTTAGTGTGATATTTTACTCATATAATTCATCAATATTCACTGATATAATGAAATAGACTAAACTGTTTCAACAGATTTCATATTTATTGAAATAATGAAAAAAAATCTATCATTGTTTTACTTATCAATGAGCTAAGTTTTACTCTCCTCCAAAACTAACTACAAAAAAAAAAAAAAAAAAAACCTACATAAACATAATGTACTGATCCTTTAGATTTAAAGAATATAAGTATTTAGTATGTTTTTCATTTTTGGAGTCACTGACAGGTGGCAAAAAAAAAAGAAAAGAAAAACACTTCTGGTGGCTACAAATGAAATACACGCATACTCAAAAAGGAATGGGTTAAAGACATCATGTACAAATTTGGTAGTTGTTTATATATTGAGGCAGATAACGCAATACAGAATGTGTGTGAGGAGCAAAAGTATGTCAACTGTTAAGATGAACAGTTAAAGATCAAATTAGAAATCCATCCATCCATTTTCTGCTGCTTATCCGGAGTCGGGTCGCGGGGGCAGCTGCCTAAGCAGGGAAACCCAGACTTCCTTTTCCCCGGCCACATTCACCAGCTCATCCGGTGGGATCCTGAGGCGTTCCCAAGCCAGCCGAGAGATGTAGTCCGTCCAGCTTGTCCTGGGTCTTCCCCGGGGCCTCTTTCCGGTGGGACATGCCTGAAACACCTCACCAGGGAGGCGTCCAGGAGGCATCCTAACCAGATGCCCGAGCCACCTCATCTAACCATCCTCTCACTGTGGAGGAGCAGCGACTACTCTGAGACCCTCCCGGATCACCGAGCTTCTCACCCTATCTCCAAGGGAGAGCCCGGCCACCCTGCGGAGAAAACTCATTTCGGCCGCTTGTATTCGTGATCTTGTTCTTTTGGTCACTACCCACAGCTCGTGACCATAGGTGAGGGTAGGAACGTAGATCGACTGGTAAATCGAGAGCTTTGTCTTTTGGCTCAGCTCCTTCTTCACCACGACAGACCGATGCAGAGTCCGCATCACTGCAGACGTCGCACCGATCCACCTGTCGATCTCCCGCTCCATCCTTCCCTCACTCGTGAACAAGACCCCGAGATACGTGAACTCCTCCACTTGGGGCAAGACCCTATTGCAGACCCAGAGAGAGCACTCCACCCTTTTCTGGCTGAGGACCATGGTTTCGGATTTGGAGGTGCTGATTCTCATCCCAGCTGCTTCACACTCGGCTGCTAATCGCTCCAGTGAGAGCTGAAAATCACAGCCCGATGAAACCAATAGAACCACATCATCCGCAAAGAGCAAAATTAGAAATATGTGTTTTTTAAAACAGTAAGGTGACAGATCTGAGTTGAAGCCATACTTTCTTTTAATAAAAAAGGGATTAATTGAAGTTGAAGTTGAAGAAGTGTATCATGAAATAAAAGAAATTTATGGGGACCTCAAAGGAAAAGATTTGTTGGTGCTTCTTTATAGTTTGGGCTTCATCAATCCACAAATGTCAGGATTTAATGGTTTTGAGTTAGTCTTGCCAGCTGTGGTCAATCCAAAAACAAAGGATGTAGTAATCTGTGAGGCCCAAAATTACCCAGGAAAACTGCTAAGTTAATATGAATGTTCATGAGTCTACCATCAGAACACACAACAAAGTTGTTTAGTTGAGGACCTTGAGGTGAAAGTGACTGTTTTTAAACTTGTATATGTTGCGTTATGTTTGTAAAAGCGAAACATTGCACTCCCGCATTAAAACCTTATCCCATCACTGAATCACAGTGGTGGTAGTATCATGGTTTGGGCCTGTTTTTTCTTTTATTCAATTGGATTGTCTTTTTTACTGTAAGGACTGGGTGATAATCTGATGGTGTTGTAGGCCATATTTATATGGAAATTACAAACATTCATGCACCTTTTTATCAAGCTAATGGATCTTTGCTCCTGTTTATCACTGTCAAATAGTTCAAATGGACTGCATTAAGGAATAAAAGTGCCAAAACAACAAGACCAAAGCCTCTGAACATGCACATCCACACATATGACACCTGGACTGTTAAATGTGACAGGAGCCTGAATAACTTTGTTACCTGCTGAGCAGTAAGCCCTTCAAAGAGGCAATCTCAGCCTTCAGCTCCCCAACTGTTTGGTTGTCCAGGATGCGGTTGGTTGAGGATGAAGCCTGTTGGAAAAACACAAGAGAGATACACACAACTGTTAAAGACACTCAAGAACACAAACAACCACTGTTCAGGTCAAATGAGGGGTTGCAGCACAAAACCAGTATACTGGGTGTCTCTCAACATTTTTTTATGATTGGTCTCAACTATGTGAAATATTAAAATCTTATTATAAAAAAAGGGCAAGGAAAGTAAACAAATATGGCAAATGCAAATACTAAAAGCCACATGTTTTTGTGTAGACAAGTCATCAGTCACCATAACAACCTCACAACTGCCTACTGTGGCTGATGAGAGATGAGGACAAACAACCTCTCTGCAGCCTCCCTTTATGATGTCAGGAAGTCCAGTAAGTGTGAATCATGCCGTTTTTACATAATTTTCCATACTATCTAGAAAAGATTAGGTCAGTGTACAATGTTTTGGATAATGACTATCTTAAACAATGGCCACATTCATAAAGGCAGACCAAAGCTTTGCAGTTTGTTTTGTTCTTTTTGTCTTTTATCAAAGGCTTGTGTTATCACACACATATACCACCTCCCCCCCCCCCCCCCCCCCCCACACACACACACACACACTCACAGAACATGAAATGCTCCAGGGTATAATGAAAAATATTTGAATGGCAAATTGCTGCAGAAAATTTGTCTCTGCAGCACTTTTTTTTAAGGAGTAGACTAGACTTACAGCTATAAAAAAGACAGGTTTTGACAAGGGCCTGGAAAGAAATGCATCACAAATCAAATGCAATAACTTAAGTAATCTGGGAAGTGTAGCAAACACTGTAAAATAAAGATAATCACAGAAATATCGGTGGGGAAGAAAGCCCAACCTGCACACACCTGAATTAGATGTTTTATGTAAAAAAATTTGAAGCCAGCGAAATGGTTACATGATAAACAAGGGATCACGCAGACATTACCAGACTGAAGGAAAATAATGCCACAAAGAAGAGTATTTTTCTCTTAATGAGTGCTTTGTATTCCATAAAAACACACCCCAATTAAACAATCAGCTTGAAAAGGCCAGTTTCATCCTTTTAAGGTCTGCTCTTGTGAACACTGTGAGAAAACATTACCACCAAAATATTTAGGATTCAGTGACATGTATAACCTGGTTCCCATTCTTAACCTATTTCCAAATAAACTCAAACATGTGCAACAGCCAGAGGATAGACCGATGAGGCCAGGGGGATTAGAGGGACCAGACAAGGGAAAAAGTGGGATAAAAGAAAAGTAAAAGCTGTAATTAAGACTCTCCTGACTCACCAGAGGAAGCTTGTTAGGAAACGTGGACCCCCTATCGAGGGGAGAGGGATAACTTGGACTCTTTCGCTTGTAATTAAATCTAAGAGAAATTAATTGAATCACATCTGAAAGGGATCAGACTCATTTACAGTGGATGGAGGGAGGCAGAGGAGGAGAAGTAAAGGAGACAGAAAAGACTGAGGGAAAAAAGTGTTTTTTTTTTTCTTTTCTTTTGGTTCTTATCGGCTCCTAAACCTCCCCGATAAGGAGCTATGTTTTAGAGGTGGTGCATTGGAGGCCTGCTGAAGACACTCTTATTACAGCCGTCACCTCATTAGAACCATCTTAATCCCTTGCCTCCCCAAGGCACCCGTATAATAAGGCTCAATTCCGCTTCTCTCTCATTTTGTGCTAAAAAAAAAAATTAATTGCTGTAAAGGCTGAGCTAAAAGATTTCCAAGGCGCAGAATCCCTTGTAGAAAAGGATAGATTTCTTGAAATTAAGAAAATGTGATTATCTATATTTACAAATGTCACCTATAGTAAGAAAAGAAGGCTTCCGAGTCGACATGTTAACCACCAGCTACATTCATAATATGCATTATCTACAAAGCAGCACCATATCATATCTCACATCAAGGCTTGTCACACAACACTAACTCTGACATATGTCTTATTAAGTCTGAAGAAACCTAATTAAATGTTGGGCAAAGACCGAGTTTCAGCTCTGAGATACATTATGTCAGTGTGTATATATACACACACACATTGTATGAGAATTGTGTGTTAAGTGCACTGGGTGCTTGGGTGAAAGCTGAGGGGAGGGGGTATCTGTGACTGCAGAGAACTGAAGAATGCTGAGTTTAAAAGCACCACCTGCAGGGTTAACACAAATCCAACAGACCCCACAAGTGTGCAAGTTGGGATATTTAGACAAGCGCAGATCAAAATATTTAACTTCTGCCATAATTAAGCTTATTACTCAAGTACATTTAAGATATGCTAACTTCCCAACTTTTAAACTATTCTCCTTCTTTTTTAGCCCAAAATAAATATAGTCTATTGCTTATTTTTTATTTTATTAAATTTTTTACCAATTTAATGAAGCTCAAATTTTAAATATCTTTTCAATGTATGCTATGCTAGTTGAAGTGTATTTTTTTTACATGGAATCTTATTTGTAACAAACATATTTGATTTTTTAATTTTTTTTTCTAACTGAATGATTTACATCTGTTTTCTGATTATTTTATAATAATTATGAAATTATGAAATGATTATGATTATAATTAAGATTATGCTTTACAAATGCATTGGACTTATTTAACTTGCTTTATTTTAAATAGAGTTGGGCCAATACCCATACTAGCATCGGAAATGCCATAAGTAACCTCTAATTTGCACTGGGTGTGTGAGTGCCGCATTATGGCTATGCCACGGCTGCGGTAGCTGTTCTGCAGCAGCTATTTTAGTCAACAGTTTGGTTCACACCGGGCGCACCGCAGTGCGTCCCAGAAGCGCCTTATCACGACTTGCTGCTAAATATATGCGTCGAGTCTATTTTTGAGTTAATAGCAGTTCAGATAGGTGCAAACAGGAAATCAGACACGAGAGTAGTGTTTAGATTCATGTATTTTTCAAAATAAAAGCCCTGTGTAGATTTGCGCTCGCTGAACAATGCAAACACTACATCTTTAATTGGTCAGGGTGTCTCAGTGTGTTTTTTTTTTTTTTTTTTTATTGTTGACGACGAGACGTTTATCCTGGAAGTGGAGTCACAAGATTCTCCATATCTCCTGTGATTTTGTGATCTTGTGGATCCTGCTAGGCAGCCTGCACTCATGGGCACTTCAAACCTGACGCGCTCCCTGTGTGGATTGATGCACCAGAGGTCAGAACAAAACCGCACCGCAGCCGGAATGTGGCGCACACGCACGCAGTGTAAATTAGGTGTAAGGGTATTAATACTGGTGAGAATTTCTGTGTAAACCCCATTTGATACCATGTAAACAGAATCATAATTCTGGCGGAGAAGCAGCTGCACGTGAGTCACTGTTCTGCTAACATTTAGCATTAGCGTTATGTTATCAACTTTCCGTCATTACTCATTAGAAAATTTCGCTAGCAAAACGGCAACATGTCTAATATGCAGAGCTGAAGTTTCCAAAGGCGGCACGAATGCTGCTAAATTTAACACCAGCGCCTTTGTAAAGCATTTGGGTTGTCATCACGTGAAGGAGCACTTGGAGTGTGTTGCCTTAAAGGAAAATCGCAACGAACCGCAGCAATAACAAACACTGGCAAATGTTTTTCAAAAACATGAGGAATTTGCAGAAGAAATCATTAAAAAAGTTCTGTGGCAGTCATGGTTTTCAAGTGTTAATAAAACATGAATTATATAAATAATTTTTAAGGCTGTCAAAAATAACACGTTAACAGCAGTAACTAATTTATGCAATTAATTGCGTTAATTTTTTAAATGGAATTAACGCTGCCTCATCCCCATACATTTCCCAGTGAAAGGGTTCAACACTCGTAACCCTTTCATTTAAAGAAAGAAATGAAAAAACATTTCCTTCAGTTCTTTACCAACATGCCCTCTCCTCCTCCGCTTCCATTTCTCCTCCCTCTCCTGTTCCGTGATCAGCTGATCGGCTTTTCTGTTGCTAACACTGTCTTTCTTATGCTTGTTAATCAATCATCTAAGGAGGAGGAAACTAGCAGTTTGTGGTTCATCTCATATTTAAACCAAAGTATTGTTAATGGAAACGCTAGCAATAGCAAAGATTTATCAGTCTCTGTCAATCAGATCCATGTCACTATCATGTGAAGCTGAAGACTGAAATAGAATATTCCTCTTAATAAAATAACACAGGCATCAGATCGGTACTCAGTATCAGCAGATACCTAAATCCCAGGTATCGGAATAGGTATCGGACAAAAAAGATGGCATCGGAACATCCCTAATTTTAGATATGATGCAGTTGGTGCATCTTCTTTAGTTTATATTATGGCTCCTTAAATGTGGACTGCTTGGAATTGATGAAAAGTTTGGGCATCCTTGGGGTAAATAATAAATTTCTAAAAGTCAAACAGCTACTTCTTTTCTATTCATATTAAAAAGGGAATTCTTTGCTAAATACTATTGCCCTTTTTTGCCCAAAAACTTTATTCCTAAGTTTTATTGGGCTTTCATCCTTCAGTTAACGAAAATAATAATGTAAAATGACTAAATTAAAAACAATCAATATTCACCTCCTAGTGTGTAGGTGCAGGTGCAAGGGCCCTGTGCTGCTTAACAGTAGCATACCTTCCACTTTGAAACTGCACATTGTAAAAATCATTATGCATGAACAAGCAACCACCAAACAAACGAGTTAAACTAGCCAAAACAAAGTAAAACACTTTCCAACTGGTGCCACCTATTAAATCATCAACTGCCAACAAGCAAGCTGGCTGTGGGTTTTTACTGAGTACAGAGCGTTCCCGAGAAAGATTTCTCCTAATATGTCTCGGGTTGGTAATAGGGGATTTTTCTGCTGGTTAACTAAACAATTTAGTAGAGAAAAAAAAGTGAAAGAAAAAAGTAGACATATTACTAACAGAGAAAAAAAAGACGACAACTCTAGCAGCACCCAAGGATGGCAGTGCATCTGGCTAAATGAAGATAAATGCCTTTGGACCATTAGCAACAAGATAAGATCTTTAACAAGCCTTGTTTAAGAGTGTCTGAAGGCAAATTAATTCACAGTTATTCTGCCAGCAGACAGTGTGTTTTCGTAGAACACATGTATATTTATGATGGAATTAGTTTCAAAAGGAAGTCCCCAGAGGAGAGTTTTTGAGTGGATACACTGGTACAGTGCAATTGATTTCACTCGATTTATGCACTTTCCCACTGGCACTTTGTCTTGTGCAAGCAAGGAGGCGGTTTCTAATCTTCTATGTAGTATCCACTAATAAAGAGAACGATCAGTGAGTTGAGACAGTGGGGCAAACAGAGTTAACAGGCAGATTTGTAATGATAATGGAGCAGAAAGAGACTGCTGTTTAACATCAGGGATGAATCCTGAGGCAAATCTATCCTAAACACTACAGCAGCATTTCCTAACAGAATCATAAGTAAGAAAACACTGAAGTCTGCAAATGTGCTACATCAGCTTGTGCTCTGTGGGTGTATACATGTGTGGACATGAGTCAGTGTGCCTAAACTCACTTCCATAATGAGGTCCCCACTTTAGGGATAGCGGACGCACTCCGCAATTGAGCGGTTTCTAACTAAGAGAAATGTTTTCTTAGCAGCTGAGGAAACAGAAGTCTCCATGTGTTTTGGGTTAAAGGCACATTTCCGCGTTGAGAGGTATAATTGCTAAGCGTGGCGTACTTTAAGCAGTGTGGTGCAGCAAACCCTGAAAGCCACAAACGGTGAATGATAAGTAGGTCCTTAGCTCCAACATGTGTTTCTCATCAAACATCCTGGATCTGAAAACAATTTCCCAATTTCCCCAATGGCCTGAGACAACAGAAGACCTCGTGCCGACTCACAGGGAAAATTTAAGATCAACACTATAACTATAAAGCAGGGTTTATGATTTGTTTAATGGGTGTTTTGATGGGAAATATACTTTTTATACACTACTGCTGTCCAACAAGGCACTCATAGCAAATGAAGTAGACTTTTTAATCCAATCTGCGATTTAGTGATGACAAGTGGAAAGAAATAACATCCCTTGTCTTTTAACGCTGGAGGGAACTTATTGTTTCAACTGGACCTCTAATTTGACAGAGGGTAAAATTTATGTAGTTCTGTTTCAGACCAGCATGCGGTCAAATCAGACAATTCGCTCCAATGTACTCACACACGCCAGTTAGGGCGAAAACCTTCTTCTACAATACATAAAAAGAATGCTGGGCTCAAAACCCTGAAACAGCACAAGAAGGAGCAATGCGTCATCACTTTTTGATGAACTAGATCCAAGGAAAAGATCCATATTTTTCTTCCTCATTTGTGCCAAAGCAGATGTGTCCACATATGTTTTCCTGCAATATCCAGATGCTACAGTTACACATCCATGTGCTTAACAAGCTGTGGACATAAAACATTGTCTCACATTGTCTCTTCCAAGGCAATTTCTAGAGCCCAGAGATCATAAAGCGATTTATGGGCAGTGTTGTAAAAAAAAAAAAAAAAAAAAAAATCAAGCAACATTTCATCCCTGCTCATAAGTTTTTAAAACAATCACTCAGTAGGATTCACCTAAACACAATTCTGAGTAGATTATAGATGACATCTATAAAAATCAAGGCGAAGACAAAAGGTATGAATACAGATTATGGTTCTATGATAAGATGGACCTTACTTTTTTGTAGCTTGTGTTCTGATGATATACAGTACAATAAGGCTGTCCGTCTTGGGCAGTTATGACTCAGGTAGAATAAAAGATTTTAGTACTCAGAGGCCTGCCATTCTTCTCATCAATCTAAAGATTTTAACCTGCAACTTTATTTTTACTGAGCTCTTCTGCAATTGGAAAGTTGGTGTCTGTCCAGCCTCCCACAAACACATCGATCAAAAATGAGCAGACTTTAAAGGAGCAATCTGTAACTCCCAAGTGATTTAGTGCACTGATCGTTTTTGGATAGATCAACTACACAGATGAGCCATACCATTAAAATAACTGATAGGTAAAGTAAAATGGCACATCTTGTGACAATGCAATGTTCTGCTGTGAAAAGCTACACCTTAACATTCACACAGATGATACCTTTCCACCTAATTAAACATCTTTGCAGACTAGTTACAACCACCCTGTGGCAACAGTAGTGGCCTTCCCTAATAGGACAGAAATAAGCCTTGCAAAAACTGCTTAGGGAAAAGCTTGAAGAACAGGACAAAAAAATCTGAGATGTTCACACAACCTTCAAATGCCCCAGATACTAATCAGATGGGATCTGAGGGAAGTAATGCCAATCCACAAAGATGTCCCAGTACCCAGCCCAAGACACCCTCAGATGTCCTAGGTCCACATCCAGAGTAGTCAGAGCTCTTTGGGTGGCAAAAGGTAGGCCTACTCCTTATTAGGCAGGTGGTCAAAATGTTACAGCTGACTGGTGAAATTAGTAAATTACAGAAAATGATGCTGTTACAGAATGACAAATAAATCCAAAGGAAGAAGATATATAACCAAACATTCTTCCAGCCGGTTGCTGTTGGTGGATAAATGGCAGATGGTGAGCTGCAGATGATGTGATAGTTACTGTACCTCTGCTGCAGCCAGTTCCTGAGAGAGCTCCTGAATTCTCTGCTGCTGCTGGACCAGGAGCTCCTGGACAGAGACCAGGGTTTGCTGCAGCTGGCTGACTGTTAAGAAAAGCAGAACAGATAGTGAATTCACATTAAAGATCACGAAAGATTCTCTGATAAGGTTAGTCTGACAACTGATTATTTGCTTTCCAGAAATGATGAGACTAAACTTGGGTCACTGATCAAAGTTGTTCTTTAAGAATTGTCATCAAAGCTAATTCTTAGTAACTTAAGTTGCAGCTTTTTGGTCCAAGGCATTGGGGGCAGAGATTGGGAAGGGGGTTGAACATAGGATAGAGGTATTAATCTCTAGTGTCTGAACTTAAATTAAATAACAGTCTCTAACCTTCCATTATCCACACAGACACTGCCTTCTAATGCATCTTAAATCCTCAAACGATCAACAAAGGAAAAAATAGGGCCCTCATTTGGGAGGAGGCTGCCAGACAAAATGTCCCTCCTAATCCTAATAAATATTGTTCTTTTTCCATTGACTTTGAAGATTGAATTAGTTCAAGTGTTGGTGTTAGACGAAGGTGTATGATTTCAAATAACACCGGGCACAGTTTGTTGCACCCTGCTTCCAGTCACGCGTGTATTACCAAACAATGCATTAAGTTTCCCTGTGCTGATTATATTACAGAAAACCAATAAACATTCATATAAATCATGGGCGTGTAAAGCGTTAAATCAAGCCTAATAGGATTAACATCAACAGATATTGTGGCGGTCCACTGCTGAGGTTGTCAGACCAGTGTTTAAAAGCCTGAGCTGAGCTGCAGCCGGCTGGACTGGGTGTAGAGATCCCTCCTCTCACATTAACCCAGACCAGGACAAAAAAAAAAAAAGAAAAAAAAAGAAAGAGCTCAGCTTGGGAGCTGTGTTTCTTTTGAAAAATCAACACAGACAAAATATTTGATCTTTCAAAGAGGCTAATATCTCGTAGTGACACCTGTGTTTAAATGGGTGGGGCTGTATCAATATAGGTGGGGCGCTGAAACGTTTGATCTTTTCATGCTTGCGGAACCTTATGGAATACGAGTTTGAGCAGGATTGTTGGTCGGGGCCAAAGTTCACTGTGCAAATAATCTGAGATTGTTATTGCCCGGTTTGTTCCAGAGTATGACCAACCTCTCTGAAGACGGCAGTAAAAGTAAAATACTGGCTAGCCCTGCTTAAAAAGGTGTTACTATGACAGGGTGTGCACTCTAAACCAAGAACAGCCCTATTAGAGTTTGAATCCATTTCACCACAAAGCAGCTTATCCAGATGTGTGGGTCACTCTGCCAGGCTTTAACACTATGTCTGTAGATTACCACTGGCACTGTATTTTCAGTCACTTCAGACAAACAGTTGACAGCCGAACTCTTTTTATGTCTCTCCACAAAGTTGACTCCTTTGTACTGCTCAGACACTTGACAAAAATGCATAACTTCTTCCTCCAAGTTAGCACAGATATGCAGCCAAGAATATTAATAAAGTCAATGGATTTGGCCAGGCATGAATCAGAGGCAGTAGCTGCGATGTGTGTGTGTGCATGTGTGTGAAAGAGAATCAGAGACAAGATGATGTGTGAGGCTTGCAGCTGCTGTGAGGAGGGTGCACATTGTGTATTCAGTAAATTATTCAGTAAATACCTCGCTATAATGTACACTACATATGTCCAGGCCTGTCTCTGTCTTTAATGGCCAGCTGGTCACCAATATGGCTCCCACCAACAAAGAGTGCCCAAACAGCCACACAATTCCATTACAGTCTGGGTGCGCTGAAGTAGTTCCAAGATCCATTCATTAATTGTCTGTGTGAAGTTGTAGGCAAATCATAATGGGAGTCAAGGCCCTTACTCTTGAGCTGGGGCTGGTGAAAAAGACTAATGTAGTCCCCATTCAAAAGAATACATCACCTCATTGCGCCTGGCACTAGAGAAATACATGAACTTTAACAAAAGGGGGTTCAAGCAATTGGCAGCAGCGAGGCAGTCGGTCGCTATTACTCAGTGCAGCAAAGATAGAGGGAGAGAAAGGGAGAGGAAGACAAAGGAAAAGCAGGGGGAGAAAACTCAGTGTAATTGCAACCCCTCTCCCCAACTGTTAACTACAACAGTCATTAACTACAATAGCAGCTTGGCTACTGCAGTCATAGCAAATTAGTTCTACACATTGGTTGAAGGAAAGACCAATGTTTTTCTTTTTTCATTTTTTTTTCTCCACCAATTGGAGTCTTACTTTCATTCTGTTAAAAGACAGAAAGACTCTAGCTCTGAAATCCTTTCCTAGTTGACAAACAGAAGAGGGTTTGCAAGTTGGCAAATTTCCAAAAAGTGATAAGTAGGGCAAGATTGAGCAGTGAAATAGTCAGGGAAACTGTGTTTGCATAGTTGGGATAAAATGACCATAAAAGAGCATATATTTGTTAATCAGATTAAGCGTGGCACACCTCGCACGCCATCTCGCACAACTATTGCCCTCTACCTACCTCAGCCAACCAGGGAACAATAGCATGGGTGTGACTCAATAAAAAGATAACAGCCTTGTTTTCATCTGTGGGTCCTTGACAGGAGCTGAAGGCAATTTCAAACAAAGGATATTTGTATTTTAAAGTTTTGTTCCTCTTTGCCTCTATTATTAAAAATCTACAAAAACGTAGGTCTCTTGTAATTTGTTTTTAAATTTTTCTCCAGAAACTGGGAAATATAACAACTGGGAAAGAAGCAAGATCCAGAATATCAGAATGATCTGGGTCAAACAATGTCGGATTATAACATCTACCATGATATCTTTTTTTCTTTTTTCCTCCCAGTGATTCTGGGCATTATCTCATGAGTCAGAAGCCCTAATAGCAAAATAACCTCCTATCTCCCAATAGTAAAGAACTCTTTAAAAAAAAAATCATGGATCCAGACGGTGATCCAGATCACCCCCAAAATGTATTAATTTATTCCTTAAATTCATTTCTTACATTTTCTGAAAATATAATCAAAATCCGTCCATAACCTTTTGAAGTTATGTTGCTAACTGACAGACAGACATACAGACAGACAAACTAACACCACAAAAAATAATTACAAAAACATGAACAGAAGCAGAATAATGATTGAAGAAGCTGTGCTCTAACAAATGAATGAGGAAGACTCAAATGGTCAGCTCATCTTCCTACAAGTTTAGGACCAAGTTTAGACATCCTTGACAAGATGCCAAGGCAAAATTCATCTCAAACTGCAACTAGAAGATGGCCTGTTGTGGTGTGTTATAACATTTTGGACACTGAATGCATGGCTCCTCTACCGGAGCTACACTGATGCCAGAATGACCTGCATTCATTGTTGGGCTGTCGACGTGCGATACAATAAATCAAAATCAGCTGACATCCAGTGCACTGTTTCGTTACTTTAGCATTGTATGATGCTATTTTTTCAGGGTTTTTTTCTATATAAAAGTATAAATGTATTTTTAAAATTTATTTAATTTTGTTATATGTTAAGTGTTAAGTAAATGTTGTAAGCCAGTATGCCCAAAATAATCGCACATGCTAATCAATTATTTACTCTATTGAAGTTTTTTCTAGTTCCAAATAATAATAAAGCATCGGCATGGTGCTGGAAAATTTTTATCAAAATCCGAGTTTTCTTTTTGAGTTATGTTGCTAACAGACAGACAAAGAGAGAGACAGACAGACGTACGGCACGCCCATACAATAACCTCCACCTTGCTGGAGATAAACAAATCATTAATAATAACAACAACAACAACAACACTGGAAATGTGCTTTCACTCTCCAACCACTGCCCTCTAAGAACTGATCAAAACCATTCAAAAACCAGAAAAGTGGCATCACAAGTCTTGTTTCTTGCAAGCAGATTCTCAAATTATATCTACATTTCTGTTGTTAGATTATGTATGAAAATAATTCTGGAATGGTTTAGTTTATGTCCACTTACATTAACAGTTTGGAGGACGTACTCAGCTGATGTTGTCTGCTGCTATGTCTTCTGGAAGGCCACTCCTTCTCTTTCTCTATCTGCCTGTTAAGATTTTTCAAATCTCATTTATCATGAGAAACAACAACCTCTGAACTGCCAAACTTTTATGAAGAGCTGGTTTGTGCAATTTTTTCTTTCTTTTCTTTTTCTTTTCCTCCAGTAAGAGGTTTTAAACATCTGTGAACCTAGCATCAGAATACCAAGGTGGTATGATGCTAACAAAGAACTGACCCTAAAGAAGCTGTGAGCATCTTGAAAAACACTGCATAAATAGAATAGATTGTAAACATTATTAAAACCCAACAACTCTTTGCCTGCACCTGCTTTTTCTAACACTTGTCTCAGATGGCTATTGGTACCTTTCATGTGAAAACACACTCCAGTTCAACACAACTGTTAACAAGACCTAAGTTTCTCAGAGTGCCTCTCTCATTTACGCCTCCCTGGATTTTTAATTATACTGACAAAGAGCTAGGAAAATCTCTCCCTGCTTCTCTCTCTCTCTCCAGGTCTGACAGCTAGGTTGAGATTCCTCACCTGTCCAACATAGGAGCCGCACCTGTCACCATGCACTTAATCACACAAGGGCCAGTGCTGAGCCCAGACACCACACAGTGCCACGCTGCACACACAAACAGAAAAAAACCCCACACATACATCCACACAAAATTAAAATGAACTTTCTGACCACCTACGGGGGAGAGGGTTGCTGATGATGATAGCGATGGAGGTTTGGATGAGGGTGAGGTTGGTGCAGGGGGGAGACTGATAGAAGAGAGGAGGGGGGGGGGGGGTGAGAGGGAATGGGTGGGTGGGGGTTGAGAAAAGTTGTCATTTCCCAACTCCTCATTAATATTCCGAGGTTAAGAGCTTTTCAGCGAAACGTAATTAATTGAGCCCGAGCCTGACAGTAAACAAGCAATTTCAAATTAAAGCGAAATGACAGCGGCGTCATTTGTTAAAAACGTGCGGGGCCCCCCGATTTTGGCGACAGATAAATGAGGGAAAATGTTAAGGAGGGAGAAAGTGATGAAGATATTAATCTTCACCTGTCTGTGTCAGTGTGCCACTCATTGCCGCAATGTTGCTTTCCATCCTCTGCAGATGCTTCTTGTCCTCTCGGCTTCCAATAATGAGGGGGAGGATGTATTTCTGCAATTAAAAGCAGGGCACAATATTAGACTTCTATCTGGTGGAAAGGGACAGAAAGATGAAGAAAAGACAGGGTCACCAAGACTTGGCAGCGCAAGGTCAAAAACACTGTTGATTGGACACTTGGCGCACTGTTAAAACTGCTACTGTAGAAGTGTGAACTTCCACAGTACGGAGTTTGAGCGGTTGATACAAGTTTGATTTCAAACCATAAACAAGTTAGTAGATTCATAAACCATTTACAAAATGATTAGTCACTGTAATGTGTCAAGCACATAAAATTAAATAGAAAATAAAATTCCTGGTTTGAATTTCGCACAATTGTAATTTTATTTACAACTAAAGACAAATATAATGGAAGTAACCATTAAAATGTTTCCAGCAATATAAATTAAATGAATTTGTCAATGGACAGTAAAAAAAAAATATGTATATGATGAAACTGAAAGAAAGTCTTCAAAACCAAAATTAATGTCACATTGTTTATTATTTCTCTGTTATGAAGTAAATAGAACTGGAATGATACGCACATCTGATAGCCATATGAGTGTTTGTAATCCAATGTGTGTGTTACCCAGATGATCAGCTTGTGTGCATCTTACCTAGCAGTGCAAGTTGTCATATTCTCCAAATATAGTCAATATCAGCGTCCATGCTGACCCGCACTGAGCTCCTTTTTAAAATAGTTAATGTCTACTTTTCTGTCTTTTTTTATATATTAAAATAGAATAAAGATTAATAACTTAATCCCATGCTGCCAGTTTCCAGCTCTCTGCCAGGTTTTCTCTCCAGCTAAGGAGGCAAGCAGCTACACTAGCGCAAGTAATAAACACTTTTTAGAAAAAGATTAAATGGGTGTCAACACGTGGTAATTAATAAGTGGGTTGCTGGGAGTGTGGTGTTTACAAGGTGCACCATAACATAAATAAAGTATGGGCAGAAGCTTGGACATATGGTGCGACTGGCGCTACGCTCTAGTGACATGACAGCAACCTGTGCCGTCCCACCAGGGAATCCCACCTCCCAGGTGACTGGTGGAAGGCAAAACACTGCTGCATGTAGAAAGCAGTATGTTGGTAAAGTGTGAGTTTTTGTCAGGTTAGGTAGAAGATCCTGAATGAGAATGTGCACCATGATAAAAGGCTCTGTAAAGATGAACAAAAAGGATATCAAAGGATCTAAAGAAATGCAACTGTATGTTCATATACCTTCTTGACTATATGTAAGTACATGTTATGTGCTCCCTTTCTCTCCCTCACACACAAAGTAGAAGGTCCTGTCAGCTAGGCTAAGAGCTACCGTTAGAACTCCTGTCCTCTGAAACGAGAGTAATGGCTTCCACATGCCATTCAGACTTCTTCTAACAACCACTATGGGATTAATGTCACTGGGGACAAGGGGCCTCATGAGCTCATGTTCAAGGGCTGCTAAGCCCGATAAAAACCAGGGTGATTATTTTTAGATTGTAGGTTATCCAAAAAAATGGTTCTGTGCTGTGTTGGCAATTTTTTTTAAAGAAAAAAAAATCTGTTTGAGAGGAGGGCAAGTTAAAAAGAAGGGGTTCAGATGAGATCATGCTTTGACGTACAGCAGGGCTATAACAAGACCAGAGTGATGTTACATACTACAGGGGCGCCTTCAGCTCTAATGTCGCAATTCATCATAAGCAGATGCCTAACATTTTCTATGCAATACAAGGGAGAGGCAGAACAAACAGATCTTAAGATGCAGAATAACATGTTTATCCAACATTCACTGTGAAAATAAAGTCAGTAAGGAAACAGTCAAAAAAGCCGGGATGTAACTTGCCTTGTAAAGCTGATGAAAGCCAAACGCGATGCCCATCATAATGATGGCGATGGCGCCGTAGTCTCTCCATCTGTAGCCTGCTGGACCTGGAAATGGCAACGGGTAGGTAGACCACTGATCCTTATATACAACATCATTGTAATAATATTGCATAAAAAAATGTGCCAGTGATTACAAAAAAAAAAAAAAAACGAGACATATATTGCATTATTGTGGACATTAAGTAATGTAATTTGCAGGAAGATGTCTCTAGTCTGTTTCTATGGAAAAGACATAAATGTCTTCCAATAACTTTTTTTTTTTAAAGTGGGAAAAATAAGATACAAATATAATTTGTATAAGCTCCTAAGATGAACAGGAAGGTAGGAAGGTGTGTCATTTAGAAGTTGACTGTTTAACTGAGTGACAGATAATGTGAAAGTGTGTCATTGTGCAAGCTGTCATCTGGGTAGACCAACTGTCTGTCAAAGTGGAAATTCCCCACTTAAGAAAAGCATTCAACTGAAAATGTCACTAAACAACAAACATGACTGCAGGAAATAGGTGAGTTTTCTTTTATTTACTCTGTTGAGGCCAAAATGAAAAGGAAATTATCAGAGGTTAGGTCCCTAAAGCACACCATTGATATTCTATTACAGGTCTGATTTCACATAATGGGTTATGTGGTACATGTTTACTGCCTTGAAGTAAGCATTGATCCTGTGCCTTAGCACTTGTGATTTTACATGCAAATAAAAATTAGATCCATACTACACTATATGGTATATTTTCAAGGTGAATGCCTGTTCATTTTCTGACTCAAGGGCGTGTTTCTCTGCCGCTGCAGCATTCAGTGATGGACCTGTGACCTTTCCTATCGAAAAATTTGAATCATTCTCCAACATCCATATGATAACAACATAAATTTGGGTCTTCATCAGCATTACAGCTAGAATAGATGGAATAGATGGTCACCTATCCCAGAATACCAAGCATCTGAAAGGCCTGGGAGTCCTTGGGATAGGTGGTTGACCCTGAACAAGCTTCACTGTTTCACCAGGGGTCTTCACTTGCTCTTTTCCCCCTCCTTTAAGACCTTTCATTCTTCCTCTGCCTTTCCCTTTTTCTATACCACTTCCACACTGCCATCTTCCTTTTTTATTTGGTCACTTAAGCTGTGGAACTGTGGTCTCCATCCCCCGTTTTTCCAATCTCCTCTCAAATTTATTGGGTTCAGTGGAGGCCTTCCTGTCCTTCTACCATGTGGAAATAGAGATCAGAGTATCCATTACTACGACAGAGATGGATGCGGGTCCCTGTGCACCGTCCCCATAAGAAGGACATCAAAGGGAGGTAGCCCCCTCTTTTCGGCATGACCCCCCATACAAGACTCCCCGCTCTCACCTCATTATGCTGCTCCCTCATAGCCGATTTGATATAAAACCCCCCACTATGGACGGAGAGCTGCGAGTCTCCCTAACTACATGGCCATCCCATCAACATCACTTTCATTACAAAACATGAGATGCCGGGGGAGTCAAGGACAGTGTGGTAATAAATGAGGGTGGAATACATCTGGAATCATTGTCATATGGGTTAAGCATTACGCAGACTTCATTCTGCATTGGTAAATCAGTGGACAGCACTTGCAACCTTCTGAGGTAATAAAGATACAGGTTGTGGTGTGGGGTCTCGCCAGGGCGGAACCCTCTGAAACAGAACGGAAAGATAAGCTTCTTCTGAACAATGCTGTCTCTGTGTCTGAATTCACAGTGAAGGTAAAAGTATGTAAAACATGGTTGTACTGCTTGTAGGATTCAAGTATTTGGTGGAATTTTTGGGGGTTATAATTAAAATAAGTAAGAGGGAAAATGTCTAACAGAAAACTTTTGCTAGACAAAGATCTAAGTTTTACAATATGCTTAACTAGTTCGTTTTAAGGTGTGAAAGCACACATGAATATTATTATCATATATGTGAACAGCTGTCAAAAAGGAAGAAAAGGACATATGTACTCACTGAGTGGTGCAGGAGCTATCTGAGTTGCATAAGGTGGATGCGGTAGCCCTACAGGGCCAAGAGGCAGGACTTCTTCTGTACTGCCAGAGCGCTGGATGGCCAACTCTACCTCCTCATCAGTCAGTCCTGGAATCCACACACACATCTTCAGGGTATTAAAACTATGTGCAAGTGCTGGGGCATTAAGGTGAAAATCCAAATGGCTCCTTGGCTGTAATAAAGTAACTTTAAATACTTCCCAAGCTCCTAACAACTCTTTTAAGTACGAGTATGCCAAATCTCATTCAATTTTACCAACCCTCTTTTCAAAAATGTATTTTCATTTCATAATTCAGAAATACCATTGAGACTTTCAGAGACATCCATCAAAGGAAGTGCAGAAAGGTTCATACAATGAAATTTGAAACTCTGCTAGCCTATTAACTGCCACCAAAGGCAAAGAAAATAAGACTCTGTCCACTTCTCCAGTTATATTTCCCATGTGGAGATTTCATACACCCCAGACAGTGAAAATGCATTATTTTAATTTCTTCATTGTAATGTAAATGTATTACATAATTTTGCAAATGCCAATATAATTTAATCTTCAGATCTTTTTTAATGATTTTAGTGATGATTAAATTGCAAAGGGCTCCCTGATGAAGAATCAGAGGGGAGGAGAAAAAAAATCTAATATGAACATCTCCTTTTGTGGCAGGAAAAGATTTTATTTCAGGCACCATATGCTGCTATTGCTGTGGCTCGCATCATTTAATGAGTATCTTGGTCTAAACAAAGAAAAATAATTACAACTTTTGATGAACTATATTAAAACCTAATTAACACATTTAAACAGAAAGAAGTTAAAATAAAACTAGAGACAAAGAGCCAAACCTGAAACATATTGCATTTCTCTAGATGTTGATGGATGTAGCTTACCTTGTAATGAAAATCACTTAACATTGTACCACTAAGCCATTTCTCTGGCTTAATGAAAGAAAATCCTCTTTGCAACTGAGTTTTTTACTTGATATATTCTCTCAGGATTTAAAGAATTTACACATGCTCAGAATAAATCTATCTCCATCCTTTGAGACACACTTGACACCTGGAAAGGGACCGGATGCAATGTTTCAAGAGGTGACTAAGACTAAACAGTAACTTCAAACAGTCAGATCATAACATCCTGGTACCATCCTTAATTCAGAAATCCCACTTTGAGCTGCTCATGTAAATGATAAATAGGCTGCATTTACATAGCACTTTTCAAGTTTTGTTGACCATTCAAATGCTAGCACTCCACAAGCCATATTCACCCATTTACAAACACACACACTTTTACAGCACTTCGTATTCTATACAGTATCATATATCAGCAGCCAAAAAGGTATAAACAAATTTTCTTATAATCTACTACACAGCTGATGCCAAACTGAGGTCCCTCCAGTCACCTATCTAAATGCACAAAGGAATGACCATGAAAATTGTTGAATAATTGAAGGCAAATATTGGCCAGCCTGTAGTCTACAGCAGGTCCTCCTGAGTGCCAGGAAGTGGAGAGAGCCATGTGCTGAGTTTGTGTAGTCAGACTACACTGTCAAATGAGCAATAATGTGTCCCTGGACTCCAGATTCATCTGACCACAGCAGACTACATGGTGACAGACTATTGAGTGAGACTTTCTGCAATCTCAGTTTCGCCAAATAAAGAAAAGTAGTAATACAGGGAAAAAAAATTCCTTTCACCTTGAAATGTAATGTAAATTTAACTCTACATTTAGATTGCTATTAAAATATGTACATCTTAATAGCTGTTGACACCTTTGATGTTGTTTATGCAGCAAAGGATTTAAAAAAAAAAAAAAAAAAGCATGAAATAAAACACATGGAAATTCCTTATGTCTAGTCAAAATACAGCTTACTAAGTTGTCATGTAAGCTCTGATCTGTTCATTGAGTGGAAGACGACAACAAATAAAAGAAGCCTCAGATACAAAAGAAAAAAGAGAACAAAGTGAAAGTGAGTTTTACATATAAAAGGAAAAAACAAAAAAGGGATTGTGAATTTATTATGGGTTCCAAAACCTGTGGAGTGACCCCCGGACCCCCATTTCAGATCGACCTGTGGGGAGATGAATTTTTAAGACATAAATTACACCTAATGACGACACCATAAAAAAAGAACAATAATGGAAAGCTATTCTGTATTTCATTATACTGTATTATTTGGTGCACCTGATACACGTAGTGCCTGTTTATGAGTCACAGTATTAGCAGATGCTCTGCCAAAGCATTTGCTTTGACCTTGCCATTCTCATTGGGGCATGAAATTACGGTGCTGGCACCTCGATATTACAGCTATAAATACTGTAAACTGCATATCTGGGCTACGTTTTCTATTGTCTTTCAACATAAACCTGATCGGTATTTATTTAAAGGAAAACCCATTGCTCGTCAGGTTATTTACAGCTCTATTTTCAGAGGCTCATATTCTCTGGGCATTTTTTAAGGGCAAAGAGGCAGCAAGGCTCTTACATTAAATCTATTTCTCCAATTCTGGCACTTCTAGACTTTATGGGTCAGGACCTAGCCCGGACAGCCAATTATAAAAATTGCTTACTGAAATATTTTGGGTGATAAGATGTGAATGCCTTTTTTGCTGACCTCCAAAGCTTGAATTATGAAGTTGCCCTTGGAAGAATATTACTTACATTTTGAATATAATATTTAAAAAAAAAAGCATGGCAAGGGTCATAAATAGATGGAGGTCAACGGGTTATTCAGAAAAAGTTTAACCTGTTCTACGTGCTGTTGCGACGAGAGAGGTTCTACATGCCATTATGTTCCGTACAACTGCTTTAAAATGTCACGCCCTAAATAATGACCACTCTCATAGCGTATTCATTTATGTATTAAAAAGAGGACTCTGCTCTCATTTCCCTGCTTTATCGCCTTGTACTGATGACAAAGTAGGCAAGGCCTCGGCTAGGTGGCGCCGTGGAGTAATTTATAACCACATCAATCCCTTTACCTTCTGCATAGGCCTTGGTCATTGTCATTTTTGTCCGAGAGGTGAGTCACATAACCCCACTTACAAACAGCATCCTATTAATATGTGGGACGATGAACCTTACCCTTACCTTCAAACCAGGTATGGTAATAGACAAAAAGCCTACCTGTGTCCCCCTGACCCTGGACCACCAGCCCTTTACTCAGGGTGAAATCTATTAGCATCATTTATTCAACTCAATAACAACCAGGACAGCATAAAAAACAAATAAGTAAAGCCATCATTTATATCTCACAGACAGAAAAGGCACTCTGCTGGTTTCACATTCTGTATTCATATGAGCAGCAACGATAAATGTGCACTGCGTGCTTTACCTTCTCAAACAAACCACATTCAGTTGGGCAATCAAGGAGCTGCTGAGTGATGTTAGAGCAGGGGCCACGGTCAAAGTGACACGTTGAAAGCTGGAAAATGCTGTTGACTTTGTCCTGAGAATTAGATTTTTGGGCAATTATGTATGTAACTGCTAATTGTCTGGGCTAAATGGTAGAGCCAAAATGAGGTCCAAAGCTCTTTAGTTGTTACATCTGCTAATTGTAGATGACAAAGACAGCACAATTCTCTAGATTAGTCCGTGATGCATTACATTTAACTCAAACCAAATAAAATTTACTTCAAAATTGCATCAAGATTGCTGCATGACAGTTTAAAATGCAATTCATTTCCCCACTCCTGTTACAGAAGGAAAAAGCATCTGTGGGTTTAAATCGTTGAATCAAAGTGACAAAGTTTCCACATTTCAGTCAGTTTATTCAACTTCAAGGACTCAAGAAGGGCAGCTAGAAATATTGGACTGCATAATTGCCAATTCATATGCTGAAATTGACAGTAGAAGGAAAACAGAAAATTATATTTTTCAATGAATATTGAAATAAACCACACTATTATGATCTTGTCATGAAAAAAAGGAGATGTAACCAGATAGGCTTCCTCCAGCACAGATTAGGGCACAAATGTGCGCGGAAATAATAAGCACGACTGAGATTATTGTGTAAAGATTCTGCAACATGCAATCAAAGTGGGCCCTATTTTCCCCTTCATCAGCTGTCCAGCATAAGCACCAGCAGCAAGAGGAATCCAATTTAAATCCCCCTCTACTGAGAGATGGTATTGTTTCATTTTATGTGTGCTTTGACATTTCTGGCTGTTAATATAGAGTAAAATCAAGAAGTATTTACATAAATATGACATTAAACCGTATTAGAAATTAAGACTGACACATTTTTTGTGGTGACTCGCGGATGAGGAAGATGATTGAGTTTCTGTGTCAAAAGGTGAGAGGAAAACACACGCCGGTTGCAGAAACAGAGAGCCTGTTCGCAAAAGTCTACTGTGCCTCAAGTTAAGGATGCAAGCAGTTTGCAGGCATAGAAGCACATCATTTATAAAGTTAAACTGATTTAATAATTCTGCTTTTTTGTGGACTGAGAGTAGACAATGCAAAACAGATCTGTCAATACAAAAACATAGACTATGCTTACTGTAGAGAACATGAACAGAAATGGCTCTTGCACTGAAACTATTCATATCAACAATTCATAATGACGCACAACTCATAATAGAGGAAGGGGAACTTGTGTCATTTACCTCACTGTGAAAAACCTCAATGATTTTTATCCCTCCAAGAACTGAATTTTCTTCACTTACTTTAAACTTGGATTAGTTTTGACTAAATGGCAGACTTATATCACTACAAATTCTTTTATCCTGACACAATTTCTTGTAACAAGAACGTTCAGTGATACCGCTCAAATATCAAAATTATTGTGCTGAAATTAAATCAAAAGAACAAAAAAAAATAACCTATTCAATAACTATGGGGATATGGTAAAGTTTCAAAGATTTCCAGGATCACTGATGAATAACTGTACAACTAAATTCCAGAGCAAGAATATTGCAGAGAGCTACCCAAACATACTTTGAGTAAAGTGCTTCACTGCTCAGAGCTATATGCTCTCTCTCCTTATGATCAATGTCCTCATGCAAATCGAGAGTTCTTGCTTAGATCTACAGTGGGACTGATTTTCCAAAATAAATCTGCATTAAAGCTTCATACATATTTCATGGGCTTAAAGTGTACTAAGAGCAAACTGTTTTAGCGAGTGGAGCTCCACAAATGTTGCAACAAAGCTGAAAGTGAGAAGAAAATGAGATGTAACGTGGCATTGTTTGGTGGTGATGCAGCCTTGAAAATACCAAACAGCTGATTAGAAATTCACTGTCAAGAATCAGGCTAAAAGATGAAGAAATTTCCAAAGATATTAGGAATCATTAAAGCCTTATGAGATGTATGTAGTGGCAGCCGGCAAACATGGATTTGGTTTCAGGTTTCTTTCCCCAATCGCAGAGCTTTTAGGCTCACTTTTCACTGTTTGGCTTCTCTAATGCTGCAGGCAAAGTCCCTTAGCACTGTAGAGGTAAATTCCCCTAAGTACTGAACAGTCTTGCAACCAGCTAAAATAAAAACACTCATAACAAGGAGTTTATTTGAGGTAAAGATGCACACTGTCCCTTTGCATATTGTTACTGCTCAGTCATAGACCTGCTATTCCACATTATACTGACCTGACTCTGAGTTCAGAGTAATAAAACATTTCAGCAAGTTTTATTGCAAAAATAATCTTCAATGTATTAGAAACATCTGAATGAATTGCCAAAAAAGTGAGGAGACAGCAAACATTTCAATCCTCCCTGCTCAACAAAAAAACAAACAAACAAAAAAAAAAGTCCTGGTTCATGCATTAAATTTATGATAACCATTAAATTAAGTAAAAGGGTTAAAATGCTAGAAGGCAATATTGATCATTCCATTGAAAACTCAAAGGGAGTTTGTCAATATTAATTTTCCTGAACCCAAAGGAGGATCCCAACTGGTATGTCATTTATTCACAGGGCCTGAATCACGTTCTCTGAAGCTAAATCGACCCCTTATTAGAACCCCCAGGGTAAAGAGCTATGGCTAAAACCTTTGACCCTAACAAACCAGGTTTACCAGAGGGGGGGAAAAAAAATAGAACACAGTGTCTGTATTAGTGGCTAACAGCATAACGCAAAGAAACACAAATGCATGATAATTTTATAGTTTTAGATTTTACAAATTATATTTTGTATAAATCAAGCAAATTCTCACCTTTTTTCTTCAAGAAGGCTTTCCTGGTGGCCAGAGGACTCTGACGTACTTTGGGGTTCTGTAGAAATTTTACAGCAGTGGTAATCTGGGAAGAGACAAATCTGATTTTATTCCTCATAACGACATAATGTGAGTGGAAGTAGATAAGCTGTGCAGGAAACTAATGCTTTTAACAGTACAAACAAGAGTCTAGACCTTCCTTAAGAAAAAGGTTCATTATAAATCAAGCCCTGCCAAAAAAAAAAAAAAAAAAAAAAAAAAAACCTCAAATGGATTCCATTTGATAGTTGCTTTTACGCCACCCCCCCCAACCCCCTCAACACCCAGCAGTGAAGAAAACGACCACCTGACCACTTTCCAGCTAAATGTGGGGAATGACCAAATCAGCAGTTATAAAATTAGCCCATCAAGAGTGCCGGACAAATGGAGTATGGAGCTTAATTTGCTATTACCCTCTTAAAGACAAACTTCCATTCTTAAGTGTGCAGTGGAAGAAAATCTATACTTAATGCAGAGGTGATCATTTGTATCTAATAACTTGAGAATCCTAGGCTGAAAACTTCTGTAATTCTTCCAGTTAAAAACCTGCCATGATCAAATCACCCAGCCTGACTGTTGTAATGACTTGAAACGCTAATGCACCAGAACGTTAAATAGCATCAGAACATCAGTAGTTTTAAGTGCACTGCGTTCATCGATTCTATTATGTTTTCCTTCGAGATGCACCTTAATTTTCCACCCAGTATGCATTTCCAAGAATTGGAGGGAGAAAAAAAAAGTCTTCCTCAAATGGCATTAAAACATAAATTTGAAGTGGGCGCCATGAAGTGGCGCCTCCTAAAACGGATAAATATGTAAGAACACAAGGAAAGGAGAAACACACTGGAGGGGAGGTTTCGATGACTTATTATCGCACCTGTGGTCCCCGTGATTCAATTGTAAAAGTCATCCCTCTAATAGCTTGAAAGGTTTTGATTACTCTTCTTTTCTCTTAGTGTTGAAAGACACAAAGTGATTGAGCGCCCTGCCGGTGGTAATTCATTTTGGGTAATGCATTGCATATACTATGAACCTGTTTCAATCTCAAAGAATTGCAGTTTAAACTTGTCCAATGGGCGGAGTGGCGGGGAAGAAGTTAAAAAAAAAAACAAGTTTCCTTGACAAACAGTGGAAAAGGGGAATCAAGACACAAGCGTTCTTATCAAACGCAGAATAAATTTATTTAGCTTTTCTTAGGTAGAATAGAAATACATTTAAAAGCAAAAAGAAACCAGACAGACACGCTGTATCCACAGACATTATATACAACAAATTTATTTCGAAATGATCATTACAGATCTATCAAAAAGTACCAGATTCATCTCAGGAGATGCCGCCACTATTTATTTAAGCACTAATCTACAATTTCACAGGAACATTACCGTGACCTTGATGTACACAAGGGTTATGCAAGAGGTATGGAATTTCCTGGATGTCTATATGCTAAAGCCTTATTAAAGTCAGTCACCCGGAACCTTCATTGTGACAACCAGATTAAACCATTTGCATGGTGTACCCCCAACTGATGTTCTGGGCTAAAAGATACAGTCAAAACACAGAGGAAAATATCCCTCTGATAACAAGACACAATCATTCTGTCTCTCGGCAAAACTCTCACTGTTCAAGTATCCGAGATAAAAGGCACAGTTTGCGGTAAAGGCAGAAACCAGAGATAATGAACACGCCAAAATCTAATATTCTAACTTTCATTCCAGTAAACAACAAAGTGATGTGGGGCATTTGAGAGGTAATGACCTAATAGAGAAAGAATATGCTGAATGAGCAGTCCTTGTTTACATTCCCTTAAAATTTCACTAGCACAATATTGACAAGAAAATTGTATCAATGTTAACAGGCATAAGTGTGATACCTTAGCGAGGACCGCAGCTTGCTCAGCGGCAAACTAATGAGGCAAATGTCGATTTGGTTAAAACTGTAGTGGTAGATCTTCAGGGAGAGGAAAAGTGCACTTCTTAGCAGATGACATAGATGCTTTGCACAAGTTCCATCCAGACATCTCAATCAATTATAACCACATTGCACAGATTTCATTCTTGTTATTGACTTATGGATCACCCCAGTTACAGTGTTGGGTAGCACACAACTGGGCTTTTAGGGGGGTAAGATGGATGGCAGTACAAGGCACATTTGGGCTGGCAGCATAAATGACTAAAATAAAAAATAAAAAAAAAGAGATGAGTTTTCTGTGTAGCAAAAGGAAAACCTGTGACTTTGATTTTTTATTTTTAAACAATAATTAGGATTTTTTGTAAAGCTTTCTGTAAAGCTTTGACTGCTAATGCACCATACGGTTCCATGTAAAGAGCAATAATCTTTGCAAACCAGATAACCAATAAAGTGTCAGGTAAAGCCAAAAAAGAGGTGAAAACTCAATCACTAGAAGAGATAACATTAACCAACACACTTAAAGAGAGAGAACTTGATGAACAGACAGGATTACAGAAATGTTATTGAGTTTGAATTGGACCAGACTTTGCACCGCACTTGTCTGAAAATTACAACTGTAATACCTTCAACTGTGAGAAATGAGGAAGAAATCCAATTATGTTCGAACCACACGGATGGGCGCCAGAGGGAATCCATGTAACCAGTTGTATATTTTTGCTCTAACTAGTAATACTGCTTAACTATAACATTACCACAAGACCTATGGATACTTTGCAAGGATGATTTATGGGGATTTTGGAGAAGGTGGTGAATGCGCAGTCAGGATATAGATAAATTAAAAAATAAATAAATAAGACAGTCATTCTACATTTTACATTTATTTTATTTTGGCTGGTCTATGAAGTTAGTTTAAGCTTTTGAGATGATGTGACCAAAGTTTTCGGTTTTAATTATTCAGACCAAAATAAAATAATTTAACATGCAATTATTATGAACTTAAACTGGATTTAAAAAAAAATATTCAATGATACCGCTGTGACTTTACCGTCTTAAAGATGCTGATCTTTGTGTCTGCTTTGAAACTTTTAAATGTTTTGATAGAGACACCATGGCAAACACACGTCTGAAGTGCTTATTAAACCAGTTTAGCTAATTTTCCATCCGCAGTCTTATTGGATCACCACCTTGCATGCTGCATAAGACTAAAAGAATAGGTTTCCCTCTCAATTCTTTCCATTAAAAAAATGACATTGCAATGATCAAGGCAACTCCATGTAATCTGTTTTACTAAAACATGTGCACATTTTGTGTAAAACAATGCCAAGATTTGAAAGGCATGAAAAGTTGGGCTGGGGATGCAATGGAGGGACTAAAAGGAAATCATTAGCAAGTATAGGATTCAGTCTCACTGTGAATCAATTCATTCCAAATTGCCCTGGCCTGTACATTTGTGGGGAAGTGCCCCTGATACAATAACAGACTGATAGACATGAACAAAAATTGTGTTAGGCTAGTCTCAAATTTCCCCCCCAAACACACGTTTGGAGGACCAAAAGCGAGAGAAAGTGAGACACGGCAAAAAATTAAGCTCTATATTAATTTGGTGCTTTCATGGATGATCTGCTATCAGGGGCAGCTGTCTTAAATGACTTAACCCAATACCTTCCTGATATCAGAGCCCTGCCAGAAAGGAATTAAGTTTTAATGCAATTATTGTATTTCCTTTGGTCGCCTGACTGCTTGATGTGGCCAACAGTGCTTTTTAATCTTTTTAAAAGAGCAGCTTTAAATGCCCTTCTAATTGTGACATCTTTCCCGCCTTAATGTGACCTTTAGTAGAGGAAGCAAGGCCTCATGGGAGCAGCTATGGGGAGTTATTGACCCAGAGAGACATCAGGAAGTGAGGTGCAGACCCAACCATTTAGCTTGCATTCAGTTTTTCAGACATTGCAGAAGCTTCAAGGGCTCTTCTGTAGCTGAAGAACAACTCTCTCAAAAACTGTCCAAGAACAACCTTTTTTTCTCACTTCATTGTTTCGTGCCTTTATTGTCATGTATTACTTTTTTTTTTTTTTTTTTTTTTTTTTTTTTTAGAAAAGCTTATGTGAGGAAATCAGTCATTAACAAAACTTAACTTCAGCATCCGTAAAATCTGATAAAAAAGATCTGGTGAAACATGGGTGTTTTCCCTCCTCCTCGAGCAAGCTGCAAGCTTACAGAGCACTGCTTTACATATGTACTGTAAGCATATGAATAAATATATGACAGGTTCGTGTTCAGCATTATGCTCTACAAATGTGGTCAACTGTTATTGAGTGACCCTAACTTTTGAAATTTAAAGGTCGGAGTCAACATTTCAGTGGATGAAAAAGGGGTCATGGAAAACTTCATTGACATTTGCTATGCAAAGGTTTAAAAATAACATACAACGCTGTATCAGTGTCAGAGCCATGGGCAAGACTGCAAACATGACATCAAAAGCAGATTATGCAATTTTTGTGAAGGGGGGTTGTTGGATGGAAATCAAACTTTTTTTCAAAGACCACTGCATTTACAAACCAAACTTTCCATTCGGCAGCATTTCCCTATTACATCTCTGTTATTGCAAACATGGAAAAGTTGAGTAGGTTTAGTGGCGAGAAAAACTGAAAGCTGAGCATATCAGATTCATTGTTAGTATATAAAAAAATGTGTAGAGAGAAGATAAATACGCATTAAGCAGTCTGCTAAGACAATCAGCTAAAAAGCTGCTTTGTTCCTATAGAGATGTAAGCATCTTTTATGATGGTGTAAAAGTATTATGACATTTTATGGTTTAATCTGCTTAATATGTGTGAAGATGTTATGTCATTGCCTTACTTCGTTTATATTGCACATTTAAGTGTTGATATATAAAAAAATAGGGTTAAAAAGTGTGTTATGTGTGCTTTACCTAGTTATACTTTGCTTAAAAAAAAAAAAAATAGAAAACAAAAGTTCAACTATATTTTTTACTGCCAGCAAGTGTTTTGAAAATAAAACGAAGCAACAACAAAGCGACTGATTTCTTTAGAAGACAAACATGCGACACAGTCAGTTCAAAACTCGCTTGAGAGATATGGTATAAAGCCAAGTCTGACATTTCTTAATGTGCAACTGTCAGTGGTGCCGCCCGGGGTTGCCCTTGCTAAACTAGCGAGACAGATGACTGTTTAGATAAGGACATCCCCAGTGGTGCCCTGAAAGCCCAGAGAGCCCGCATGACTGAAGAGGCACAACTCTGCCAGTGACATGTGTCTTTTAACTGCTGTGGACAAAAAAGTACTTTTCTAGCGCACATATTCCTTTTAATTCAGGTAAAAGGGCTCAAACCAAGAGTCTGGAGCTGCTCTGAGAGATGAGGGTCATCAGAGATTAACCCATGGCACTTTAGCAGTGGGGGTGCAAGAGGGGAGTCGCAGTCAAGCACAACAAACTACTTAGCTACCGCAAAACATTCCAGCCCCTTCTCAGCTGCAATCCAGTAATGGATACTTCCTCAGCTCCTCGATTGGTCAAAATGTTTTCATACAATAATTTAATTCAGAAACACATTTACAAAGCAGGAGTAATCAATTTTAATTAGTTCTTTCTTTTTTTTTTCATTCGCATAAAATTTAATGTACTGTCATCGATCTCCTTTGTTCTTTAATGCAGTGCCTTTTTCCTGTAATTCGAAGCTTTTTTTTCTTTTACAGTCAGTGATGACAATTTGTGACAAGCAGCTCTGTATGCTTTTGAGTATGGGGAGTAAGCATTTCCAAACATGAAAGTGCTACCTGTAATACTTTATATTACTGGAGCAGGTTAGAAGGTTGTTTTTTTAAAAAAAAAAAAATAAATAATTTCACATGAAAGATTTGTACAAAACAAATTATGGTAAACCACTGTCTTTTAACTGTAACTTCTAAAATTTCCAGCACTGATTTAAATCATTTAAAGATGCCAGAAATAGTTGAAAAGTTATAAAAAGTTGAAAAAAAAAACTTCAGTTGTGCATCAGCTAATTTTAAAACTATAAAAATCCATTGATGTATGAAGTGACCAATAACATAAAAAAAAAAAAAAAAAAAAAAATCTTTTTTTTCCTACAAAAATCTGCATTTTCTGAAAATACAAACACATTTTAGACCTTGTTATGGCAACATTAAGAAACACAAAGTCTCTTCTTAAAACTGACACTGCTCTGTGCATTGTCCTTCATACAATCAAGGCCCGCTGGCCTTTCACATTCAATTAGTTGATTGAGGCAAAATGCAAGCGGCACCAGCAGCAAACAACGTGAAGCTTGTGTCCGAGCGACACACCACAGAAGTTGTGTTGTGGTGTCAGGAGAAGAGCTGCCTTCGTCACAAGCAACTTACAGTGACAAGCTTATCCTCCTCTGTTGTTCCAAACTACTCCTCTCAGTGAGGAATCACCCACCCACTGAGACACACACACACACACTCTGAATACACACAGCAACGCAAGTTGAGTTTAACCACCTTGATAGGCAAATAAAAGCTGAGAGGAGGGGTGAAAATGCTGCAAGTTGGCATCAGGTTTGTGTGCATCCTTGCCAGCCTGCCAAATTGATTAATAAATCTAAAATAGAGAGGCCAGTAACAATAGAGCGAAAGGTGTCCCTTTTATTGATCAAATTATTCCGTCTTGGGTACACAGTACCATCGGATGAGACTACTACTCACAAAGACAACTCAACAGATTGTGACATTCCAGTGACATTGTAATCGTGTGTCAACTCTTCTCAAGTCAATAGGCTGAATGCACTAATCATGTGTCTTGGATCAGCAATTTCATGGTCTTCAAAGGGGGCCAGGAATTGGTGGCATGACCCTCCACACAGGGTGAGACCCCTCTTTCCTCAGCGAGCGTCACATAGAGAAATCAGAAAGGGTGGTGTTAAGGGAGATGCATGAAGGCAGGACAGAGCCAGAGAAGATGAACATCGCCATCTACTGGCCAGGGCTGGGTCAGGGTGGTGGCAAATGTTGAAGAGGGAGGAGGAAAGCCTGGCAGTTTACCCTTGCGGCCTGTCTTTCACTGAGACCTGTCAGAAACATTTAGACGCAGTTGCCAAGACAATGGGCCACACATCTACAGTGACAGACGAGTCAGAATGAAATCACCATCAAATAAGGGGGGAAACTTAAGGCAGTAGGGCTTCCCTTTTTCGATTTTAGAGAAAGAGAGCTAGAGTCTGCAACAGATCACATTAAGTGACAAAGAAAAATGTTGGCTAAATTTCTTTCTCTGGAGGCGTCCAACTACCACAAACAGTCTAGCCTCGAGAGTCGGATGATCATACAAAGACTGTGGTGCTGACAGCATAAAAAACAGGGTCATAGAGAACTTGCCTTTCATCTCATTTAGCCCATTCAGGGAGAAAACAAAGACAGCTCGTCAGATTAAATCATCATTTTTCATTTTAATCTTTGCAAAAAAAAAGTTGCAAATTGAAGAATTACCTGGGTATAAAACATTTGTGACAGCAGCATGCCCCACCTGAATATAATTAATCTTTTCTGAGAAGTTCAGAACAGACAGAATTTTCAGGTTTTGCCACATGATTGTCTGACAGACCGTGACTACATGCACGTGTACACATTCAAAGATTATTTCAAAGAAAGCAATAATTTAAAGGAAAAAAATCCTCCCTTCATTTCATGTCTTGTAAAATGACTAAACTCAATAGATAAAAAGACAAGAACCAAAAGAAAAAATTAGTAATCAAAAAGGAATGTTACACGTCACTGCTGCACAGCGCCCATACTTTTTCTGAGTGTGTGACAACTGAAGGCAGAGGTCGAAGTTTAGGCGTTGACACCCATCTTCGCTCCACACTGAGTCACATGGTGGTGGTGGTGGGGGGAGAATAGATGTTTTACCAGCCTCCACCAGAAGAATGAGGAAAGGAGACGACCCACAGTGAACCACTATAATGTCACACAGGGTGGCGTGTTACAGCAAAGGGGCTGAGTTGGCAAGCAGCTCAGCAGCAGACGCACACCTGTTCTGACATTTTATGTTGACCTTGACACAGAAAACACATGACAATGCCACTCTCTGCATTTCAAAAGTACAGGCTGTTTTTTTGAAGCCCCTTCACTTCTCCTTTTCTCATCCCCATGATACCTAAAACCACTTTCCACACACTTTAAGAGCCTTGACAGAGCACTACAGCTGTATGGACAAAGAGGCAGGAGAACACTTACATGTTTAGAAAAAAACATAATTAATTTTCTAAGGAAAAGCAGTCTTTTTAAGATGAGACATACAAATATATACCAGGGTTATTTAGGGTCAATTAAAGAGTGCTGGCATCCATCTGTTGTGGCTGACTCTTTTAAAGGTCTGTAGGTCACCAATACCTCAGTTTAAGTCCACAGTATGAACAATCTGGCGTTGACAGTGGCCTCATCCTCTCCTCTCTATATATATCATCTCCTTCTCACCCTTTCTTTTGAAGTTTTTGACAAAGCTACAATCTAGCCATCCATCTACCATTTTAATCAAAGAGAAAGCAAAGTGCTGCTGCCAGGAGAGCTGCACACAAAAACAAATGTGATCTTCTTATTAATCACTGCATTAACAAGAAGTTGACAATCTTGATGCACATGCCATGGAGGAGAGCCAGTCCAGGTGTGGGATAATTGTCAGCTGTGCCAAGGGCTACGGTGGCGTTTTCACCGTGCTAACCTGTGTTTCACTACGGCTCTACACTTGTGTCCAACCTTAATGATAGCTTCTGCAGTCATTTTGCTGAAGAGATGCAAGCACGTCTTGGCAATGATTTCTGTATGCTGGCTGAAGCACACTATGGATGAGGGTGGATCGGAGAAAGTAAGACAGCTGAGATTTAAAGATGCATGTGGAAAGAGGAATTTAATTGAAATGGGGAAGAAAAAAAAACATTAAAAGCACATCCAAGGTATGCAAGCTCTCTGAGAAACAAGTCCATACAACAAACTTTTTAAAAAAAATGCAGAGTAGCCAGAACAATGACTTGTCAAGACAGAATCTTGTCAGAAATGATTCACATGCAGCACATATAAACTCTAGCAGGTGAAGATGATTTTACTGTGAAAGTTTTAATTTACTGGGAAAACACTCTTGAACCATAAGCCTTAAGTAGGGCTAATCAGTGCAATAAAGTGCTGTTTTTAAAAGCATGTTTTATCTCAGTTCGTGTATTCTGTCATTTCCATTTTAGCTTAGGGAGTAACACACTAACACTTTTTTTTTTCAGATTCCCCAGATAAAGCCACAATCTCAGGGTGCCACACACAGAGAAACGCAGAAAATCCCATTAGCATTTCGCTTTCATTATTTTTAATCAAACCCAGAAAACTGACACATATTAATTAATATCCATTACCAGTTGTTTTTTTTTTCTTTTTTTTTTTTGCCCCTCTCCCAGAGAAGACGTTCGGGGGGAAAAGACGCAATTAACTTAACAAAATAATCAAAAAAATTGGTACAGAAATCTCTGATAAATGTCATGAGAGGTCCCATCTAAATGTAAGAAGTGTAATACATTCTTGCTGTCATATTCCATTAAACTGCTATTACAGTCTTGATAGAACTATTAGTCACTACATTATTAATAACATTAATGTATTTACATTTTTGGTGTACAAGCCTGCTTTCATGTCATAATTTATGAAGGCAACTACAGATATGTTATAAAGTTCCCCATCTGAGCTCTTTTGTGTTTATTATTGATTGTGAAAACAGTCAAAATCCCAAATCTAATACCCCTTCCCACTTCCCCCCAACCCCTTAATGTATTGGAGTGGGCTGTTTACATTAAAGGACTGGAATAAAGTGCATTTACATCTGAAGCATAAGTTCATAATTTACATTCCAACATTTATTAGAGGTGACAAACGAGCATTTGGTCCACTCGTGCTTTTCCACAATGCAGCACTCATTCAATCCATATAAATTACAGCTGGGCTATGGAGTGCAAGAGCAAATTATTTTATTATATGAATGCATGTATGACTCTATAGGGGGTTACTAAGACAAACAGGGAATTACTTGATTAGGCCAACTGTGGTTAACAAAGAAAGAAATATGAGACTTAAGTGTTTGGCCAATCATAAGTTTAGCATAAATGTTTGGCCCTTAGTCAAAAATCTCAAATACACAGATCTAAGTGTAGAAGCTTTAGATTGCTGTGTTACTTTGATTCACTGTATTACTCTTTTTCACAGTATAGACTGCCCTTTTAAGCATTGCTGTTTCAATAGCTTATCCTTTGTTGGCACTAATATTATTCAATTAAAAGAAACTTGCCTAAAAGGCAGTATTATATTACATAATTAGACAGGGAAGCATTTTCAGAAGTGTAGTTACAAATGCACTGAGGGGATCCCAGCATTTGAACAAATATCTGGTGCTGTAGGGGAGCTTGCCGACAAATTAACAGCTAATAACTTACTGGGAAGCCAGATAAAAAGAGAGAGAGAAAAAAAAAACCTTCCCCAAAGTGTCAATTACAAATAATTTTTCCTCTGATTTCCACACTTGTGAAAGCATGATACGCTAAAGGCATTTTGAATAGTGAGCAAAAATTGCCTGTTGTTCTTTTTTTTCTTCTTTTTTTATTTTTATTTGCACTCTGAATTCAATCTGTGAGAAATAATTCCACCTGAGCAGCAGGACTGTTTAGCATGGCTCTGAGAGCATTAGTATATGGCTCCCTTGTGAGAGAATGAGCAGGTCTGAGAGGAGACAGGCAGACAGGTGCAGGGGCAGGGGAAACGAAGAGAGATTCAATCAAATTCATGTTCATTAAAATCAGAGGACATCACAAAAATTAGAAAGATGCTGACAAATCAAAGGGTCTCAGTACCTGAATTACCATAGTCATTTACTTATTAAAGCCAGGATGCTTCCTGTCAATCAAGAGCCATCACATTCCCTATTTGCGGCGGAAAGCCGCCGTAATTGCTTCTCATACTAATCAACACAACTTGTGTAATTATGCCTTGAAAGTGACATTGGAGGCTGAGAGCGATGTGAGCAGTCTTGACAGCGGAGACATCTCAGATTCATCGGGAGATTTTCAGCCTCGCTGCAAGGAGACAAGCCACGCTCAGACCAAGTTACTCACTCAAGCAGTTTACAACCATAAACACAAAGAAAAGACGATAAATCAAGCTGAAGTAATTACAAAGCAGAATGGAGAGTATAAAGGAAGCTTAGCTCAATAAGACCACTTTCCCAAGTATATTGAGGCAAAATGACTACACTGTAATTAAACTGGGGTCGTATTTCTATCATTTCTTAAGTAAACATATTGTGACAGTTCACTAAATTGTGGGAGAATAGGAAATTACAGCTCTGTTACCAAGCTGTTTACATTAATATGCTTGCTGTAACAAAAACCCTACAAATAAAGTCCTAAGTATTCATTAAAGTTTATTGAATTCAGCTTAATCATAGACTTTACATATGTCTCCAAAATGAACTTTGTATAAAACTAGCTTCGACATTCCTGTGAGCATTGCAAAGCTATCCAAACCATATTCCCAGGCTGCATCTGTCACCCGTCACACTGCGGCCTGGCTCGAAGGTCAGAGTGAGGTCAAAGTACTGCAAATCAAGATCCCTGAGCTAGGACACGAAACTATGTTCTTAAAATATACGACTGACTGATATACAGTTTCTACAGCTTTTATCTTCTTTTAATGTGATGATTTTCAGGGATTTTAAGGCCTTTCAATGCTTTGAACCAAAACAAAAAAAAAATACTAAATAAAATGCTATTGTATGGGTTGGCAACGTAGATCAAGTCCAGCTAAGCAGACGAGGCAGAAACCACAAAATGAAAATAATTCATAAAACGGGTTGGACTCATCTGTGCTCATCATTTTCAAAGCGGTGGGTGGAACCACTGCAAAAAAAAAAAAAAAAAAAAAAAAAGTCAACAACATCAAAAAGAAGTCAACTGATAATTCTGGCACACTATGAGTGGAATAAGCTTAATGATTTAATCTGCAAACAGAAAGAAGAGAAAAGATTTATGGTTCATATAAAAGTTCAAAGACTGAAAAACCAAAATCCCTGTCTGTGTCATTCCTCACTCATGACCTCCAAACTTAAGCACATGTTGAAGACAAAGCGATAAAATGCTCTTTTGTGGTGCAATGAGCAAAACAAGTACAGTTACTGACACAGAAAACAGAGGCTTTTACAGGAAAAGCCTGTGTGATTCACCCCCTGCGTTCAACTCTAATGAGTCAAAAAGTGTGACCTGCACTTAAACAAGAAGTCACAGCCAGAAGCTGTAAACTCATTTTCCCCATCCAAGCCAGCAACGTAGGCAGGACCTGGAAGATGTGCTCCGAGCATGCACGATAAATCTGACGTGAAATCATAATCATAAAAGCAATTAGCTGACCCTGCGCCACTCGTCCTTGGACATGACAGTGAGAATTCATACAGAGTCCTCTAAGGAGGCTGGCAGCAGGGTTGGGCGAGGAGGGGAAAAAGTGCAACACAGCAACAATAAAATGGAGGGCCCTTCCTGTGTCATTAACCACTGAAACAAACAGCGCATGATACACAATAAGTGCTGTGAAACAGAGAATTGAGCTTTTATGCTTTTCAAAGAGAAAACTTAACCACGACTGCTGAATCAAACTGAACCGTGCAGATGTTTCTTTTGCAAACTATGAGCATTGGTAACACAACTATGCTACACAGTTGTCATACATTACATTCCTCGTCCTCAGCCCCCAATGTTAATACATTTTTCAGATAGCATTCAATAATGATGTCACTTATTCAAAATTAAACAACAGAAATATGAAAATAGACGCTTCCAACAAATGCCTTTGATCAGTGCTGTGCAGAGCATGCAGCGTGTTTACAGAAAACATGACAAGAGCCAAAAATCAGTTCATCAAATCATTTTGGCCTTTTCTTTTAAGGACTGTGCTACAATTGGAGAAATATCTCTTCTCACAACCTTGCTTGCTCACAGAGTTTCTCACCACTCAGTAATTACAGCCAGGCTGAACAAGTGGCTGCCACCTAGTGACCGTCTTCCTCAATAATCATGAAATATTTCTATGGCTCGTGCCCCCACTCGGACCATAACTCTCCTTTACTGCAGACAGCTCCAATAAAGGATTACAATTACAATTAAAGTAATGAGCAAAGAGGAAAAGAGGAAAATCTCAGAGAAGGTTCCCTTGACTAACTAAATGGTAGCCTAGTTTCTTGACAGAATGGAGTTACCATACAAGACTCATTACCGACTCTCATTTCTTATTCTGCCCCAATAATTAATTTGGAGCATGTTGAAACCTGGAGTTCTCAAAAATTAAAATAATGGCTTTAAAAGTGATGAATGTGAAATGAATTGATGTATGAATTCTCAGATAAGATATTACACTCTTGTTATTTTTTGCTTTATGGTGGGTGACATTTCTTTCCATTTTTCTTTTTTTTATGAGTGAAAAAAGTTCATTGAAGGATGCGAAAAGCAAAGAAACTGCATGTGGAATAAACTGGTGATAAAAAAAAATGATCTCTTCACATTTTTATGAGTATGAATAAAAAATCATTAAAACAAAAGAGTCAAAGCCCAAGAGTAACCTTTGACTTCTGGGCATCACCACTGTAACATTTGTGTTAATTGAAGTAAAGACAAAAAAAATAAAAATAAATAAGAGAACATATGAACAACACCTGTGTCCCAGCAACTCATGGGGCTCAGCAAAAGCGCCGTCAGGGATGAGGAGCTCAAATGTGAACAAAAACAACCACAGAACAATATAGAGATACAGTAACTGTAATGGCGCCACCATGCCTTTGGCCACATCATTTCCTGGTGGCCTGGTCACTACTAACCAGCCAGGTCCTCCACAATGCCTTCACTTCACACAACATTCCCCCTCTAAAGTAACATGGCTATATTGTAGCAGAGGGACTACGGAAACTTGAAGACTGCTGAGCCAAAACAGATCACTTCAAAGCGGCTTATTTAACGCTTGCTAAATTTTTCATCACAGTCGCTTAATATCCTGGGGAAGCAGAGCTTTTGAAGTTGCTGTGAGACCGGGGATGTTCTTCTTACAATTCTTTTTCTCCTCCCTCTGCTGTACTAAAATCCCCAAACCTAAACACATAACACACACCCAGTTCACGCTATCTATGCCTACATGCACACAATGACTAACTGTGCAAGTGGTACAGATGCACCTCCTGCACATATAAACCACATGCATGCATACCCACAAATAAAAACACATTCAATCATTTGGGGCCGCGATACTTTTTCAGGGTACACAGAGTAAATAACAGGCTTAATGCTACCAAGGATACCCAAAAGTATAAGAACTGTATTTGAAGAAGGGTTAACTCTTTAATTCAGATCAACTTCACACCCATGAGGCTTTTCATATACATGAAGTGGAACAGAAAAGGTTATGATTTCTGGCTGTATTTATCTTTGTTTATGCTGAGCATAGAGAATAAAATTTCCCTGGAGACACGCCGATCTCTGCATATGTACAGTTGCACACTTGTCAATTTTCATGCAGTCAAGTGCGCGATGAGATTAGTCAAAGTTCATATAAAAATGTCTTAAATGCAACAGACTCATGGCTAAAAGACAGACATGACTTTTTCCATTTTTTTCTAACTTTTTAAAACTTTAGTAACTATATAATTAACCGATTACTCTGGAAACAATTAGCATTTTTAGAAATAAGTGTAACTAAAGCCATAATCTTCATAGAAACCATGCAAACAGTAATAATTCACTTAGATGACATGCAACATTCACGCCCATTCATTGCTTTCAGACTGGCTGAACATTTCTGTGCTATTCCCTGTCAAGCTTAATGCTAACTGAGCATGTTCACATAATGCCATCATTTCCATGACACTCAACATCATTTTATTTTATTCTATTAAATGCTGGTGAATATTAGTTATAAAAGTGGAAGTGAACACTTTTATTATGTAAAAAAAAAAAATCAGGTTTTAAGAGTATATTTCCAAATACTGATTAAATTTTAATCTATTGGCAAAAATCAGTTGTGCAGAATGGTGTAAAAATAAGATTCATTCTGATTTTATTATTTTATAATAAATATTTTAAATACCAATTAGAGCTGGGCGATATGAACTAAATCTTATATCTCAACATATTTTACCTGAATCGCGACATGCGAGATATATACATACATATATATATATATATATATATATATATATATATATATATATATATATATATATATATGTTTTTTTATTTATTTATTTAATTTTTTTTGTTTGTCAAGTAACCTAAAAGACAGTTCTAATTTACAGCACATGTGCATTAAAACAGCTGACTGAAATTAAAGTACCTTTATGTTAAATTAAATGCTCCTAAAAGAAAGTAAATTAAAAATACTTTTCAATGACCATGACAAAAATACAGCTGTGCAAAATGCAAAACAAAAGATGCTTTTAACTCAAAACAAGGTATCTCAATATAAATGATATTCCCTCCTTCTTTACTGCGTCTGGTAAAATCTTGAAATATTTGAAAATCTCAATATATTGCCCAGCCCTAATAACGATACAATACTGGTCAACCTCCTCACCATTCTGCCATGTTGTGTACACCCATGTTACTGGCCCAGAAGGGAAAAACCAAACACTTATTCTAAAGCAGGCTATTTGCATTATGTGCATACTTTTTCCTACACAAATGGCCATTTATAATGCCACATATTACTAAATTAAACACAGTGGAATTGTAATAAGTTAGTCATGATAGTTTTTCATGTGTTTAAGAATCTATACTATGTTTTTTAATTGCACTGAAATAAGTTAAATTTACATACTAAACTCACAATTATACTATTTTAACTTGTTTAGTTTCACATCACAACATACACCTGTGTCATTGTCTCTTTAATGCTGACATATTTTTTTCACTTTTTTCATGCAGCCAAATGATCTATAAATCCATCCAAACACATGCCAGCACTGAATGTAGGTACTGTATTTAGGTGTGGATTTAAATACATGTGGAATGATCACAGTGTGTCACTGGGAGAATGCATAAAGACTGGGGGAAATACCAGCAACAGTCTGTAAGGGGTAATAGCCCCGGCAAGGATGAGTAAAAGGTGGAGAGGGGGGGAGGGGGGCTGTAGACGGAGAGAGTCGGGGTGCAAACAGCAGCGCCAGAGGCAACAGCAGCGGCTGGAAGCGACTGGTGTACCAGTCAACCGTGCAACACACACTCTTCCTAAATGCAGGTCCAGAGCTGCCCCTCTGGGTCGTATGGCAGCAGAGGCTGTGGCAACGGCCTCTGAGCTGGGCCCTCTTGCCACTGAGGAGAACCCATGACGTGCAGTGTGCCAGGGCCTGCTGATCTGGGTGAGGTGAGTCAGAACCTGTTAAGATGACTGGTGTCCCCAGTCTGACACACTGGCTTGTTTGACATGGCCATGTGCACATGAATGTTACACTAATGTGTGTGTGTGTGCTCCCTTTCTCTTGTCCCTCCCAACCCTGCCAGCACTCCCTTTCCTCTCATCCAGATAAAATCCTTTCAGACACAAATTTCAATTATTCACCTCATCCAAATAATGCCATGTGACAAGAATTATCCCTACTGTAATAATCCACTTAACTGGGAAAGAGCAGCTCATCAAAAAGAGAAAAGAGAAAAGGGTCTGGAAGTGAAGGTGGTGGTGGGACTTGTCAACCAGTCTCGAATCAGGACCCTTGTAACAAGAATTTCTTCCCTTTTTAAGGAGGCAGTCTTCAAGCGCACTGGGATGATGAAATTGAAGTAAATTGAAAGAAAGCCTGGGAGAATGCTCCCACAATCAATAAACCCAGGATTAAATTAGCCTTGGCATGAAGGGATGATGGGGGGAAGATGAAGAGTGAATGGTAGAGAATGACATTGAGACATGCAGGCTGAACAATACAGCACTTCTCAAACCTGAAAGCCGCGCTCATACAAGGACAGTAAATGTACCTGGGATGTATTCCACCCCATTTAGCAATGAAACAACACTATAAACACTTCCCTATACAGGTTATTAAAAACGCCTGTTTATCCTTGTTAAATGTTACCTTTTGTTAGTATTCACAACTTGAACTGCTTATTTAACTGGCACAGTAGCCTATCAAGTACAAAGCCACTGCTTACTGACATCTTGCCTGAGACATCTCTCTTAAACATACTGTTTCAACCAATGAGTTGAAATAAAAATCCTATTTAGACCCGTTATAGGGAACCCCAATCAAAATCTCCCTAAAAGCACAACAAAGACGTGTGGTCAGTGTTTAATGCTATTCATGATTAAAGCTACTGTTGCTGTTAAAATACACTCTTTTTTTTTATCCTTTCTCCTCTGCAAAGACAAGAAACATAAAGTTCACTTTCATTATGGCTCAGGAACATCAGTGTGTCTAAAGTAACTGTCTGCTAATTGGAATTCTCTTACACTGTATCTCCCTGGGGAATGTGTAATTTCATCTGATTAACTAAATACTAGTTACCAAGGCTTAAGGATAAATTCAATTTCATTTCATTTCTTTATGCATTTCCAGAAAACTTTTTAATTTGTAGCAAATACAACAACCACAGATTTTAAGCATACAACTATCCCAAAGAGACTGGTTAATGAAATTAGCTTTTTGTTGGGTAAAATGTTGCAGGTTCTGGAAAATAACGATTGTGAATCATGGCATGTGGCATATGTATCAATATATGAAGCAAATTTTTTTCTTATAATGTAAAATGTAATAACAGTGACAACTGAGCTAGAAAACTGTCTAATTTAGACTTACATCAAATAATCATTACTTTGTGATTCTTTGTCCTTACTGCCAGCCTCATTAATCAAGACATCTGTACTGAATCCTGAATCCTTACCAGTGCTTCTCTTGGGTGAGCTGCTCCATCTTCTCCAGGTGGAAGGCCAGGCTGTGAACATAAACATTACTTGTATTAGAGTGCCATCTACTGGTGACCAGAGGTAGTGTTGATTTACAATTTAGCAACCGAGAACTGGGGGAAACAGTAAAAAAAAAGGTAAATTTAGAGTACTTTAAACAAGTCTTGCCCCATCTTCCCGTACTGAGCATAAAAAAATTAAAACCTAGATTAAGGTAAATACATATTTTTGGATACAATTATACACCTATATTTGGACTCTTGACACTTTTGTTATTAATCTCACAGTAAATCAAAACATATTCAGGTTTTAATGTGTTCAGACTCTTCCCTTCTCTTTAAGGGTATTTACATTAAAAGTGGAGGGAGAGTTTAGGAAATGCCCATTTAAAACTTTATTAGGAGCTCAAATCTTGTCAGGCAATAGATTAAATAGCTGTTTAATGGATTTGGACAGACTTTATTTAATTTGTCTTTAGCTAAGTAGTAAAAAAAAATGTCTGGAATTAATTTTAAGTGTGGCATCTCCATTTGTGGATTATGTCTCTGTGAACGGACAATGTGGAATCACATTAATTCACAACAAAGGTAAATAAGGACATTCTCTGGCTGCCGAATCCAAAGAAAACCTTTGGAAAAATAGCTTGCATTCGGTGTGGCTAAATGAAGAGTTTGGTACATTTGGCAGTAAAAAAGAAACAGAGCAACAAAAAAGGCCAAGACATCCACAGGAGAGACCAGTTGTGAATGACTGCAGGATCGTTTTATGGAGGAGGGAAAAAAAACAAATGACACCTTCTCAACACCAGCCAAGAGAAGAACATTTTTCAAGAAGCAGTCATATCATTATCCAAGTTTACCATAAAGAGAAATTTTCACATACAGAAGGTCACTGTGAGGTCAAATCTGCTCAAAAGCATTAAGAACAAAAAGTCCTGACTAGCCTTTGCCAAACAAATAAATAAAACAGTTCTGGCTCAGCATTCTTTAGACAAATGAGACTTAGCCAAATCTATACCAGTTTTATGGAAGGAAAAATACAGAGAGGGCTGGGGATGGCTTTATTTTCTAAAGCAAACAAAATCACCTGTAAATCACTTGGAAGCAGTATTTTTAATGGCATCAACATGATTGGCACAAGATGGCACAGGGTCCCTTGTATTTATTGGCGACGTTACAGAAGCTAGCAGCTTTGTGAAGTGTAAACTGAAATTCAGTCTGATTTATAGAACATATTTCTTCTATTTTTTAAATGAATTTAAGGAATTCAAGTCTATAAAGTTATCTTAAATTGTACAAAAGTATGTGGTGAACTGCATAATGTAAAGAAGATGTACCTTTCTATTAATATCAGGTATTCTTGACATTACAAAGCAGTACATTTTATTTCCACAATTTCAGTGGTGACTGGAACTTATAACATTGCAATAGTAGAAGCAAGACAATTAGCTGACACCAAAAGAGATTGAGGAGATTCCTTCTTTATCACCTGTTGTCTTGGACGCTTGTCCGCCATTTAAAACAAGATTGTGATAGCTAAGAATAGAGTAGAAACCACAAGCCTTGTTGCTGTCAGTGACCTTTCCATTCTACACATCCACTGCCCATGACAAGACAGAGACGAGGCTACTTGGTCTGATGGAAAAACTTAGCAGTATTTGACAGTGGTAAGTTGGTAGCATAGTAAGCACACAAAACACCCTATTTCAATGACGTAAAATACACTTAAATAATCATTTGTGTCAACTTCTCAAGAAAAACATGTGAGAGGTAACTTTTAAACGTAACCTAGTTAGCATGCTAACTAGCAAGCATGCTATCTTTCATTAGCTGAGCTGTAATAAAAGCAACCTCGAACAATGTGGACATTCATAAACCACAAAATATAAAAACATCCGAATGGGCCACATTTTTATCAACACATCAAGAGGTAAATGTCTTGGAGGCATAGAGAGACCTGTACTGGTGGATCAGGTTGGTTGGTGGATGCCATCTTCCTATCCTGTGCTCGAGTGAGCCACGTTCGATTACTTTTCCTGAAATACGGTTCTGTTCAATCACATGCGCTTCTGGTGTTCAATGTAAAATTGCCAGTGCACATGAAAGCTAAATTAGTTATGCCAGGGTCTGTTTAATGGAGAGCAAAGCAAACCATTAACTGGATTAATAAAATTATTAATGTTTTTGAGAACATCATTTGTGTGTGCGTGGGTTTATGTGTGGCTCGTGCTTTTGTAGTCTGAGAAACTTGATGGGTAAAGATTTTTTTTTCTTGTATGTTTTTTATGTGAAGCACTTTGTGTTGAAATTCCTTGGTATTAAGAAATGCCTAATAAATATAGATTGATTGAAAAGTGTATTTAAGGATTATTATTATTATTATTATTATTATTATTATTATTATTATTATTATTATTATATGCTTGTCTTAAGTGAAGCTACAGTCTGTTAGTCTGGTTCGTGAATGCACAACTAGCTCCCTGCATAACGTTTGATATCTTTAAGACTACATATCCCAGAATCCCTAGCGCCACAGCTTCGGTTCCGTGTTGAACGAGAGAGAAGTAATTGATAGTAAGGTAAAAGAAACAAGGCGATAGCGTCTGAACCCAAAGCCCATAATGACAGATGTAAAACCGTGTAAAGTGTGCAATTTCACACGACAGAAATCATACGGAGTAGTTGTTCCCTCATTGGAGGAGCTAAAGAAAAAAGGTAACTTGATATGGCTTTAACTCATCTTCGTTTTTGAACAAATGCATGGCTTCATTTGCATTAAATTGTTCTTTGAGACAAATATTGAATAAATAAAATCATGTTTCTTAAGTCGTTTTGGTTTGCCTTCGCATCGCAAATAATGTGAACGTAAAACAAATGTTAAAATGTACACTATTTCTGGACTTCTGTGTTCGCCTCTAACCGTAAAACTATGGTGATTATTTCACTCACTTACTTTAAACTTATCTTTCATGATTACGATCGAGATGTTTGCACCGACAGATCCTTTTTTAATCGTGTTCAAACTTGCAAGATCTGAACAAACAGAAAAAGTCAGTCCTCTGGTCATGTTCATTCCTGGACTAATCAGCAGGCGTTTCCCAGACCTTTGCCGTTAAAGACGTTTGCTAAACTCATATTTTAGACTGTTGGTAAACAGGATTAAACAGTTGTCGGTGTTATTGAAACCACTTACAAACCATATACTAGTGTCTTTACAAGCTAATATGAGTTTTTATTAAACCAACACCTGGAGTGTTTGAAAACCTTCCTTTGTTGCCCCTTTTCTACAGATATACATAGCAGGTTTTTTCCATGAGTTAGTTGTCCATATTCCTACCCAAGCCAGTTAGTTCACTGCAAACAGCATCATGTATAGTTCATTTAATCTACAATACATCCACTTTGGTGAACTTTGGTGAAAGTAATGACAGCCTAGATAGATTAACAGTGCTGAGTATTTAACTGCCTTGATATCTGGTAATGTGTGAGTTATAATATTTAGCTAATGTACAGCTACAATGATTGTTTGCAATGATGTATGGCTATATGGTAAAAGTAAGAGTTTTCTAGGCCTCTTCATAATAAAGTATATTCTCTGAAGATCTATATAATTAATCTACTTTTCTCACAGGACACGAGTTTCTTGGGTTCAGCCCCGGTGACCCAGTCACAGTGGTCTTAGAAAATGATGGGACGATAGTGGAGGATCAAGCCTACTTTTTGTGTTTACCCTCAAACACTAAGTTCATGCTCTTGCATGACAAGGAGAGATGGGTTCCAGTTCGCAGAAGTAAGTGTGCTAATTTTAAGTTCCAAATCTTGTAACAATGAAGTGCTCATCCTTGTATATTGGTACTGACTTATATCTTATTGTAGTTGATGGTGGCACGGCTTGGATGACGAGGGAGTCTGTGGTGCTGGACACTGATACTGTGGACAGTACTGTACCACCCTGGTCAGACCTGGCTCAGCAGCTGAAGCAGGATTTGACCAGTGTCATTCTTATGTCTGAAGCAGATCTACAGGTACCAACCTAATTCCTGCATTTCACAAGCTCTTGCGTAGCCCAGAATGTGGAAGAAGAAAAGTAAACACACTGTCCTTAGTTTGCCACATCAATTTTGTGTTGCTAGTCTAGTTAAAGATTATATATAATATTGTGCTGTTTTTTTTTTCTTTTGTTTGTTTGGTTTGTTTTGTTATTTTTTTTCCAAATTTAATTAAAAGCGAAAAGCTTGCAATTTATTTAAAATTCTGTTAGTGTGATTCTTTTTTTCTGTTTCCAAAGACTGATATAGGTAGGTTTTGTTTTTAAATCATTGATTTCCACTGTTTTCCAGAAGCCACATTTAGTGCCCCGAAGATGAACATTTTAACTGTTACATATTATAAGGCATCCTTAGATAAACACATTTCAGCACTTTAATCCAGAGCTCAAAGTTGCTTTCCATAACAGTATGTTATTGCTTTACAAATAAGTGATGCCACCTGCTGTTTCAGATCTTAGTAGATGCGCCATGTTCTGAACTGGCCTCTGCTTTGGGCTTCCAAGAGAAAAAGGCTCAGAACCTTCAGGAGACTTTGCAGAAGGTTTTGGACCGAAGGGAGGAGGTGAGGCAGTCCAAAGAACTGCTCCAGCTTTATCTCAAAGCTGTGGAGAAAGAAGAACAAATGCAAGGGGAACCAAGCCAGCTCGTCCAGGAAGGTATGGCCGTGTCATTGTTTTATATTTGTAACTACTACAAAAGGGTTTTTTAAATAACAATCGCAGCCATTTTAATTTTATAATGATGTTCTACAGTTTGCATTCCCAAACACACTAGGAACTGTTATTAGCTGCTACTTCTTGGATACAGAATCAATGTTGTTTTTAGTTTTCATGTAGGATAAAAAACCTTATACAGAAATTTATATATTATTCTTTTTGGTGCTGCAAATTTATGGCAGCATTATCTGTGAAGAGCCACCTGTATGTTAAAGACAAATCCTCAACTTAGTTCTGGAGCCTATGAGCTGATTACATAATAATGTTATCCAATTTGCACTAATATGCTTTCTTTTTTTTCTTTTTTTAACTGTATTGCATTGTTCCACTTTATTAAACTCTAATTTCTTTATTATTATAAAAATTTGAAACATTTTTCATAGACTAATATCAGTAAGCATAAATCATATTCTCTGTTGTTCTTCACACAAGGGCCAAGTGCATCGCTGAGCTGAGCTGCTAATATCACAAGATTTGAGGAAAACATAACTCTTATTTTAGTCTGTATTACATTAATTTAAATCCCTTGGTGTTTGCAGAATGATAGCAGAACAAATTATTCACAAATAACCAGAAAAAAATCATCAGCTAACAAAAATAATCATATTTTTCTTATCATAATACCTAAAATTGTTTTTTTTTTTTTTTTTTGCAGTTTTAGGGTTTAAGTAATTAGTCTACAATCTTTGCTGGCTTGTATTTGATTGCTCACAGTGAATGAATTGCACTTGTACCTTTTTGTCACTAGATGGAATCATTGTAGCTGTTCAATAACCCCACTCCTTTGCAGCGATTTACTATAATCAATCCTTTTATATGGCAAACGGTCCTCAGAGAAAACTTGTTTCAACATGTCAGGTGCTGGACATTTGGATTTGCCGGATGGAATGGAGGTGGACTCTGCATCTGGAATCATGTCCAGGACATTGATGGTCCTGAAAGGAAAAACAAGCCCAGAGACCAGGCTTTCCACTGAGGATCTGCAGGTAGTCATCTTTTAACACTGATCCGGTCTTCCTTAAAACTTATGAAAACACAGATACCTTTAATTTGACTTTTGCATATATATTTTGAGCAATTACAAATTCTTCAGAGAGGCCAGTCTGTTACAGAATCAGCAAAGCAGTTCATGCAGCAGGTTTAATAGATTGGAGCAATCAAGGTACTTTCCTTCTGCCCTATCAATTCTCCTATATTTCATCATCATTTTATGTCATTCCTTCTGATGCAAGGCTTGTGATTAGCACTCATCCTGTTCACACCTGACACTAAAATACATCTTTGCTGATGGGATCACAAGTGCACGTTTGTGGGTATGTCAGTTCGCACCTCTGGTATTGGAATGTGTCAACAAATGTGCCTCAAGTGACCACTTGTGATCAGATCTTACTCCCCTGCTCTATGTGCGAATTAATCCTGCATCATTTCTGTTTGCAAACAGCAAATATCCGGGTCTCAGCTTTGCAAACCCACAGTAACACTATGGTTCTGCAAACCCAGAACCTCACTGCCACCTGTAAGTCAAATTTACACTGGCCTATACACAGTCATGACTCCTGGGATTTTTTTTTTTTTTTTTTGCTGCCTTCCATTAGTCTTGTAAGTAGAAGAACCAGGAACTGGGAATGATGCCACACCTAAGTTGATTGTGTTCCAGTTGGCTGTTAATAGTGCATTATGTAGACAAATTGTGGACAATACTATGTGTATGACTTATTTAGCAAGACACTAACTGACCAGTATACTAATAAATAGTTTATTACTACTGCTAGCACCACTTTTAATGCATTGGGGAACCATGTTGAATTTTTAGGACAGGGCTGATGAAGATATACTCCAAGTCCCTGAGTCAAAAATCTGACTTGATGAGGCGTTCCAGTTTATCTTTCCTACTCAGGCCTCAGAGCTTAAGACTTACAAGTTTAAATTCCAGTACATTATTAAAACAGAAACTAAAGAAATATCTTTGAAGATGTCTTAAATTAAAGACCAACAATAACCTAAAATTAACCCTCCTCTAACATAGTCCCTGTAATTTTACACTAGTACACACCTGTTTGTATGAAGTCCTGTGTAATGACATTCTCCGTGTTAAAAAAAAAATTCCCCTAATGTGTCTTTTAGATGGTGGTTACCAGAGGGGTGGATGCCATGCAGCAAGTGCTGGGGTGGGACTCGGTGAGGACATCTGTGTTGCTGCAGGCATGTGAAACTGAACTGTCCACACGTCTCAAGCAGATTCAGGCCATGCAATCCATCAGCACCACACAGCTGGACAGCAGCAGACAGTCGGAAGTGACGAGCGAAGAGGAGGATGCAGAAACGCCAGCCCAAGAAAGCACCTAGAATGAGACTCTACCTGAGCAGAGACTGATAAGAATTCATACTACCTGCCTCAGGGTCAGTAGAATGAGCCTTGCCTCATGTTAATGTTTATGCCTGTACTACTGGAATACATGAATGTTAACGATGTTGACATTTGCGTCACTTTGTAAAATTTGCAAATTACTTGAATGCTTTATGGCTCAGGAAGAAGTATGGTGAGTCATGCTTTTTCAAAGATATGATGACATTAACCACTTGCATCTACTTTCTGGTGGCTTATTTTAGATGAGTGTAATGTGATGATGACTAAAGAGGAATAGGTTCATGTGAAACTTAGAGACTAATCTGTTTAGCTTAGCATTGAGACCAGAAAGAGTGAACAGCTAGCCTGGCTCTGTCTAAAGGTAACACAATCTGCAACCCAACATAAATTAACAAATAAATATTTTTGTAGTTTCTCTCCTTGTTCACTTTATGGCAAAACAGTTGTAATACTTGTAAAAAAAAGAAAAAAACCCTGTGTCCCTCATAACTGCAGTCCACTGCTTGCCTTTCTGCATATTTATCAGCCAGTGAGCTTTAGGACAGAGTTTATTTTTTAGCATTTGAATAAAGTCAGACTAGCTGTTTTTCTATGTTTCAGTCCTTTTCTGAGCTTGGCTGTCTGCATTTAGCTTCCTGTTTAGCAGACAGATATGAAAGTGATGTCAGTTTTCTCATAAATTTAGGCAAGAACACGTAAAGGATGCGGAACAAGTTCTTCAGGTATTTATTGAGACTGCTACTCCTTTAATTGACTGCAGTATTATTGCTTTATTTTTCTATTTTTTGCTGTCCCTCAAACACTCCCAGTAAAGAATAAAGATGGAAGATGCACACTATATTTTATTAGATGCAATGCTTAAATAAAGAAAACTGATAAGTACGCTCACCTCTGAACTTGTTCTTGCTTGCTATCATTTTTTATTTTTCCTGTAAACATTAAACATCTGGCAATTTATTACCTCTAAATTGCTTAAAACAGACTACATGTGGTAAACAGTTAGAAAAATGCATCATTTTCCTTTAGATTTTTTTTCAGTTATCTTCACATGAGAGTAAATTGTCATAATTAGCTGATGTGGGAATGATGAGAGCTGTTAACATGGAAAAATCAAAGGCATAAAATCCCCCTGAGCCATGATGAGTGCAGGGGGCCATCAGCCGCATTATCCAAGTATTTACCAAAGTACAAAGTAGGCAGATGGGAGCATGAAAAGGGGGAAAGTGCTTTTTTTCTGCAATGAATACTTACACTAACATTAACATATATTTGTGAAAAAGCTCATTTTGTATAACTAAAAGATATTTACATGAAAAATGGCCAATTTATCATAAAGAGGCAAATTAATATTTATAAGTCTATTATTATTGTACGTCTCACTTATAAAATGACGTTGTGTGTGACATTTATTTCTCTTAACATTATATAGAAATGATATTAGTGAAAGAGTTCTCTTTAAGACTGTCACGTAACCACGGTGGAAGTTATGTATCAGGCTAGTGGCTGTGTGATGTGAGGTGATGTGGACACGTGTGCTGGTTCATGTAATTCATGCACAAGGTAGCTTGTTGTCATTTCCTCCTCTTAAACAATGAACAAAAATTATGGATTTAAATTTGCCTGAAGTGCTTTTTGTTGTATTATTGAAGTTCCGCCTCTATTTCAGTGCAGGATTCGAGAGAGAGAGAGAAAAAAAACATTTATAAATACCTGTTAGTTTCTTATTATTATGTTTGCAGAAATGGAAAGGCTCAATTATATTGCGTAAACTTTTTACATGAACTGTTCTTTTTAAATGAATCAAAGAGGGAAAGTGTAAATCACTGTCAAATATGTGATTTTCCTCTTTTTTATTTAAGTGCTGAATAATGGGGGATGTCTTTTTTACTTCTTCTTTTTTTTTTAAATAAAATGGTTTTCTCTTGATCGTGCCAAATCTTCCTCATATTTCTTCACACACCAACTTCCTATGTTCCTAAATAAGAGAAATAGTAATGGGCATATGAGCCCTAAGCCTACTGACATCGTGCTGCTGCTAGGTATTTTTTAACAGCTGGTTAATGGGTTTCATGGTGTGTGTAATTCCTGTGGAATTGCCTCCAACTAGGCTGAACAGTTTGGAGTAAGTATGATATAGTTGATTGTGCTATCATGCGTCACACTGTCTACATGGAGTAGAAGATGAACCAACAGTGCTCAGGTAAGAAATGCTGGTTTGCTCTGTAAGCACTTATGTACCCTTAGGACTATCAGGGCATTTAATGCTGGAAACAAACTGTGCCCCATGTGGTGAAATGACTTCTTCCTAAGACCTTATGATTCTTTTGGATTGCAAATGCCAAGGTGGTATATGGGTCAGTACACACTTTGCATTGCTGGGGTGGTATGGTTTTCGTACTTCAAGGTATATGGCATTAACAGAGTTCAGTCAAAGTTAACATACTACAGTTAAAGCCATGGTTCATAGATAAGTCATGTCGGCCATGTTTGTTTCGTGTTCTGAGGGGTAGAGAAGCCAAAAATATTTTGCTGTTACACACTGACATAGTCAGACTTTTCTGAGCCACTTCTGGAGAAAGAAAATGAAGGGAGCAAATGGCAAAGTGTTGTATAAGTGGCAATTTCATAAGACTTGAAGAACACTGTACCCAGTATTGATAGAAGAGATTAGCTGTGATTACTGAGCACATGCAGCATGTTGTTTTATAAAGATTAAAAAAGCAGAATATATTTCCTGTCAGACAAAACTTCCAGAATATTTCTGAATTGATTTTATATTCTTTGCATTAATTATTTTTGTAGCTAGGATGCAGCAGAATAACTGTATCAGTTCAGTGACTAAATTCTGAGAAAAACCTTTCTACAGGATGCTTTTCAGATGATACAGGGACTCAAATGCATTTAAAGTTTATGATGCATGAAAAATGCTGAAACTGATTAAAGAGGGTATATTATGGAGAAAGAAAATATGTACTTGAGATCATATATTTTTGATTCTAAAGTGACTACCTACTCAAATATCCTGGAAAAAAAACAAACTCTGTGACTTTCTTTGGACTCCTGGTGTGAAAATATGCTATTCAGTTAGCCTTACAGATTTCACTGTTAAGTTGCAGACCAAGCTCAAAGCCTCCATATCTTTATTTCCATCCAGCTTTAACTTTAAATCACACTCATAAGTACCTCAGAAGCAGAAAGTTGAAAGCCTTGTTTTTCTCTTAACTAATTGCAAATACTGTGTGCATTTTGCTTAAACTAAGAAAGAAAATACCTGATAATGTTCTACCAGTATTGTTTAACGTTTTATTAGATCAAATTTAGAAAATGTGATTTCTTTTTTTATTTTAAATAGCTTTCAGTGCCACATATAATTGGGCTTTCAATGCATGAATAGTGATAAGATTGGGCCTGAAAACATGGTCACTGCCAGCGGTCTGTTGCCAATCTGCAGACAAGGGAAATAAAAGTATTCAGCTTTTATGCAAAGGACTTTTAAAGGTTAAAGGTGCAGCTGTTACTAACCTAAAAAAGATGCACCTATCAGCTGGTATGAACACAGATGTAAAGATGTCTGAAAACAGTGTTGTGTTTGGATAATCCTGTACAATGAATGCAAGCATATCACAGATATTTCATTTAGAAAATTAGAAAATTCAGTCAACCCTTAAATCTAAATCTAGTTTTATTTGTACAAGAGACACACAATGAAGCAAAATACAACAGTGACTGTAGGAGAGTTTTCCAGATTTCAACATTTGTATAGAGCTGAAAAAACTAGTTATATGTTTCAGCCAACACTTCATCATTTCATAATGAAAGTGATGGATTTAGCTGTAGTGCTTGTGTATTTGATCTTCCACCCTTTGTTCTTCCCGCTAGAGTCGGACCTGAATTGTATTCGTACTTGGTAACTTCCTGTGTCAATGCGGCCGGGTGAGGTCGAGCCACAGAAGGGTCCATACTCTTGTCCAGTAGTTGAAATCTTAAAAAAAGACATAAAAAATGTTAATTCATTACCTGTCTGACTGACTTATGTCTAGTTAAACTTAAATATGCAAGAAGCAACATGACCCTATAGTATATCACCCAAGGAGGACAAGTCAATGGCAGGCAGCCACAATAGGCATGAGGAGGAATACATTATTTATTCATCATCTTGACTTAGAATCTCACCGGAGTCACAGGACTGACCTTCAACATATCATATGGACAGGGAACATCTGGGTGTCCCTCTATGTCAAAGGGCTCCAGGAAGTCCAGGATAATTCTGGAGCCCTCTGGCAGGCGGATCGTGTGGTCACACTGGCTCATGGGTGGATAAGGGTTTGGATAGTCTGGACTGGTCAGAACCCCAGTTGGGGACATTAACTCCTGGCTTTGGCATGGCACTAAAAAGAAGAGAAACACTAAATAAAACATTACCTAAACTGAAGTAATTTTTGGGCATGATTTAAACACCCAACCATCAGTGTTCAAACCTTAGAAGACCTTTATTTTGTTACTGATGATTTCTTAAAATACTGTTCCTGCTGCTGCTGGGTTAGAAAGTACAGGCTAGAAAGTTTTTTTTAATCAAAGAAATAAAATGTTCCATGTAAACTGAAATAATGTTTGGCATTATAAATGATGGGATTCATTTAGGTTTGTTTTATTGCCCTGGCAAATGTGCAGATGTTGTTAGGGACAGAAACAAATGAGTATTGCAAAGAGGCAGAGTTGCTATAATTCATATAATTACTACAATCTGTGGGCAGATAATCCTTTTTGTCTATTCATTGCATGATTTGTTTTTCAACCCTTTTTCCTCTGGCAAAGTATAATAATTTAAGGCACATCAGCTGTTAATTGTGATTAATTACCTAGTGTCAGTGCACTATTAGTGCTGCACACAGGTATCAATTTTTAATGCCATTATGAAGTTGCTTTTCCCTTAGGAATCGACAGTGATTAACCTCGCCATCCACCAGCTGGCAGAGATCAACAACTTCATGCATCAGTATTCCTTTTCAGACAGAAATTAGTTAGCACAGGATAGCTACGGCAGAATGAAATACACTATCATCAGGTCCTGTGTGAAATGTCAGAAAATAATGTTTTGGGTGTTTTGTTCTGCAGTGCTGTTAGATAATCCACAGCACTTCCTGTAATAATAAAGTGTTACCATCAAGACTTCTTATATAGTCTCAAATGGGTGATAACCATCTTAATACGTTAAATACCATGTGAAGAAGTTGTATCATCTAAAGAATTAGCCTATTATAATGTTGGTATCAACAAATACTGTGTAATTAAATGTTTTCACCCAATGTCTCAAACACAAGTCAGTGCACACTAATGAAAAAAGTCTTCTTCAGAAAACTGCCTGGCATTGAGGAGCTGAGCAGGAGTTTATTTAGCCGGAGAAACACATATCTTATTTACAGAAATCAGTAGTCAAAAACTGAATGCCAAGCTCTTAACACTCCACCAAACAGCTTTCGAATCACTTTGATTGCGCCCAGATGAACATGCCTCTTGAGCTTCAGCTTGTGTGATTATTACCTGTGCAAGATCTTTTGTTGTCATGCAGAAGGTACCCTTGCCTGCATGTGCAGTAATAGCCACCGATGTAATTGTGGCAAAAATGATCACACACTCTCTCGCCATCTACCTTGGACAAACACTCATTGATGTCTAAGAAACACAAATGGTTGAGAGTTAATAATCACTGTGCAATAAATAAGAATTTTACTTCCATATCTTCTTTAATAATATCAAACTTTTGTATAGTAGCACAGGAGGAACTACATTTATGCTGTAATTTCATGTAATAAATGCATGACGTCAGGAATGATGGCAATCTCATTGGTATTTACGGGTTATAACAGTTTGCTGCTGTGCAACTATAAGGACAAAGCAGCTTAGGCACATGCAACAGTGATGCCATGGACATATAACAAATTGCTAGCTGGTATTTATTGAAAACTACCTGGTTTTCAAAGTGTTCCCACCAGGGCTTGCTCAAAATTAGCTACACTGGCATTAAGCTCTGTGTCTTCAGAGGGTCATTTTATGTAGCAGTGAACTTCATAATGCATTAAAATGTGCAAACATTAAAGTAAAAGGTCTTGTTAGCAAGGTTAGTGATGAGTGGTATGATTTTATTGATTATTTATTGACTGTGTAATTGTTGTAGAATTTGTTGTATCTTGATTGTAATGTATGTTGACGGGGTGTGATGTGCAGTAAGCCTTTGTCAAAGCCTTATTTTGACCTTTGACCTTTAAAATGACACCAAGAGAACTTTTGGAGTGAAATGTGCTCACAAGAACCAGTGCTGTGCAGAGATCCAGCTCTGCCAAAGCTTCGCTCCATCCACACAGGGAAAAAAACACACACTCGCTGAAAACTTCTGGCGTATGTTACTCCTTTCACAGAATTACTATGAAAAGTTTAAAGCCCAAAAATTCTCTTTTAACAGTATGTTTTTTTAAGGTTGTAAATTTTAAAAAAGTACTCATATTCTGATTGATCCTGCCTTTTGTTCATTCCATCAGTGAAACTATGGAGCCCGTCTGGTGACATGGAAAACAAAAAAGAAAAAAAAAAAAAGAAAACTTGCCATGTGTTAGTAATCCGTGGCCACGCATTATTAAGTCATGGCCATGGACTGCTTATGTGAGGCAATAATAATTAACCTGCGGCCACTCATTAAGTGCATATTTATGGGCAAATATTATTTATTTTAATGTTGAAATTATTAAAGTATTGTATCCAAGCTTACTCGGTTTCGTGTAGCTGGGTAGTTTAAATACAAAACAATTAACTTAGACGAGACACCAGGTGCAGCATTCAGCAGCGGCTCCACAGTGATATTGTTTCCCCAAATATACAAACCCAACAAATAGTCTGCTACCCTGGGGGGATATTCATCCTACTCAAAAACCCCAAAAGACCAAAAGATGTGCCCCGTATATTACAATGATCCTCATTTATCAAAACAGACAAGTTGCTGATGTATTAGTAACATGTGGTCACATCTTAATTATCTTGTTCCCATGGGTTAGTAATCCGTGGCCAAGAGTTAACTAACACACATAAGTAACGTGTGTCCATGTTAGATTTTTTTTTTTTTTTGTCACTAGATGGGGTCCATACAAACCACACCTGAAATCTGAAAAATCACTATTAGCTAATGTTCCTTCTGCGTTCAGAAAGAAAGCAGGTTCACACAGCTTAAAAATCCATCCTGCTGACTTTTTACCTTTTAACAAATAAATTCTTCCTTGTCGTAAATATTTGATTTCAATACGTTACATTAATGTTTAAGTTAAGATTTATAAGAAATATTTTAAGTGCTGTGTAAAGGTAACACACTGTTAAAAGTAGCTTATTTTGTTAAAATGTTTGTAAACCAAGAATTAGTTGTAGAATACATTGCTTTTGAATTTGTTATGAAATTTTGCACATAACTATGCGATTAATCGTGAATAATCGCAGAAAATCATGTGGTCATGAATTGCTGCCCCCACAACTAATTTGATTTTATGACTCAAACATGTTTATGAATGTTCTTTTTTTTTTATTTCTGCCTTTAAATTGCCCAAAATATTTTATTCATGAACTTTAAAACATTGTCGTAACTGTGACGATATAAACCTGTTATTGTTTTTGTAGAAACTCAACACACTCAAAAAATTATGAAAGCCAAAAATACATCTGCCCTGTGGCAAGTAATGTCCCTATTTTGCATCACCTTCTGAGGTGTAAAATGCTTGGAAGCCAGTGAATCGGCCCTCGTTAGAGTAGTCACTCCTAAAGACCACTGACATGAGGTTCCCGGCTGACAGGATGATGGTGTTCCGGGGGGTGCTTTTATAGTTCTTCTCTTCCTCACCGCAGAACCGCAAGGTTTCGTTGCCCTCTGCAAAAACCTAGTTTGACAAGGTCAGAGACTGTTCAGTAAACAACCTGCCCCGTACAGATATTTTTTGTTTTTTTTCTTGCATGTACCTGGATGTAGTCATATTCACACTGGTTTGAGGGCTCCATGCTGAAGTGGGTGAAGTATAGTTTGATCCGGTGGCCATGTGGGACAGTGATGTTCCACACGATGTGCTGCTTGTCTGGATATGGCTGGGGGAAGTTGGGGGAGGTGAAGTTGCCATATAACCCTGTCATTTCCACACTCAGTGAGACATGTACAAGGGAAAATAGGACAAATACACAGAAACCACTAGGAGGAATTAGATGGTATGGAAATCGATTTGAGGAATTATTTTGCACAAAGGAACAACTGACTCTCACCTGGTCATGCTGGCTTCGGTTCTCAGACACTGCCTGGTTTTGAATGGCTCACTCTTACTGTTTGGAGGGCAAATGAACTCAGCTGTCCTGGCCAGCTTGCATTTAGGTAAACAAAGAAAGACAGGCACATGATCAGTGTGTCATCATCCCCCACCTTCTTCAGTCACAGAAATCTATCAAACTGATATATGTCAGAACAGTTTATATTTATTCCTGTGCCTTTAAGCTCTTATTCTTCTTGTATTTAACTCAACTTTTATAAATAAAAATGTTAGTTTAGATAATTGTGAATAAACTATCTCATATCTAAATATTCACAACAGCTAAAAATATAAACCATGACTGGCAGAATTGAATTAAATAACACTTCTCTATAGCTTTTCTTGACATTTATGTTTGATTCAGACATTAAAACCTAAAGATATAAATGATATGGAAATCACCCATCACGTTTGCCATACTTCAGTGCCCTGTGAGTCTCGTTTTCGACAGTGATGATGATGAGACATGATTCATGCCGCTAACTAATTATGTTAAACCCAGCTCCTGTGATGGCCGAGCTCTGAGGCCATAAGATAAAACCTTCAGATAAATAAATACACTATAACCACAACATTTACCAGCTTGGCTCTTTTGTTTGCATCTAATTATTGTATCAGGGCTGAAAACTGTCAGTGGTACATCAGCTATAGTTCCCCAGTAAATTAAACCAGATTGCATCATGTTTTTGTTTTTCTTTTGTCTTTTTTTCTTACACTGCATCTGCACTTTGCCAAATGCTTTAGGTCTAGACTTCATTGTAAAAGCTATTATAACAGGGAAATGGCAGAGTGTTTGGGCTATCTGTTTTAATGGAATATGGATATTGATGTTAGTCAGATGCTACCAGGGCTTTTCAACTAGCAACATTTGTATGATAAGTAGCTTATAATAGCAAAACCTGCGTTTTCTCTAACACTAAAGCACTAATGGCTAGCATTTGACGAGAATAACAATAATTATCCACATGAACATCGCTGTTAATTTTCATTTTCAAAGGACCTTTTTGATGGTACTCTTTCTCGGCCATAACCTTTTTAGTTCCCCTGATTGTGAGCTGGTGGGATTTTGAGACACAGTGGAGTTTTTACAGATGCCAGATGTTCTCTGTCTGGATGTCATCCAGGTGAGATGTGACTATACAGTGGAGTCTTTTACTGATGGCAGATGTTTTCCATTCGTACCTCATTCAGCTATCACTCAAGCTTTTATGATGCTGTATGATGCATCAACAGAACTGATGCCCTGTAGCTTAAAATATAGCAATTCCGACAACTGATATTCATCATTGGAAAATAATGACTCTCATTTATATTCTTTGCATTATTCAGATCAATGGTCACACGTACGCTGTGTCTGGGAGTGTAATTTGTGTTCAGTTTTCTTGATTTTTACTTCCAAATAAAATATGTCAAAGGTGAAAATAGACAAAGATCCTACACTTTTCTATTCCTAAAAGGGTCTGCTTTACCTTTGATGGCTTCTTATATTTGTTGTGTATTTTACATTCTTGGTTTAAGAAGATTCCACCTAGATTTGCTTTTCAGGAAAGAATGAGTTGCTGTGAACTCCCTCATTAAAGAATATGGGATGTTTTCATGAAGGAATCAGGCTTAATTGACTTTATATTTTATTGTTAAGAGTTCAGGAGGCTTGCAATTTAATCTTGTTCATTAGGATACTTTGACTTTATGTCTGAGTAAGAATATTATTGTGAGATAAACAGCTCAGCCTCCAGGGGCTGCTAATGGTTCTTCTAAATGATCATACAGCACTGTGTTGACATGCCTCTTTTAATATTTCTCCAGGACTGCTCATTTTCGCACATAACACATATTGTGTTTTGTTTTATATGTATTTACGTCTCTCCGTGTTTTGAATTAAAACTGGCAATACAAAATTGAATTTGTTCATCATTAAATATCATATACTCATATGTGTGATTTAAAAGTTTGGATACAGGCTTTTATTGTGTCATTTTTTTCACATTTAGTAAAATGACAATTCCATTGGTTATTATAAAATTGATATTTATTGAGATATTAGGAAGGTTACAGTAATTATAACCTGACATATACTGAAATACAGGAAATGTTTTATTTATTTTTTGTTTCTATAAAATAAAAGTTTTTTGTTTTATATTGTTTAAAGTCTTGCTGTTGCTCAGCGTAAACCCGCATTTTAAATGTCATTGCAGTGTTTGGGACTGAAATGCCATAGCTGTGGTAATTAGAAGTTACAAGTCAGTCAATCCTTCATGGCTGGTTTGGTTTATTAAATGACTTTTTAGAGGGTCCTGCAGCTTAAAAAGTAACATTATTCTTTCATGCATAAAACCACTGAGAGCAATTAATTTTTATCTTTTTTTATTTCTTTATTTTTTTTCTTTTCATAGTCTCCTGTGCATGCTATTTGTTTTCTAGGGTTTTCTGCTGTTTTCCTCAGGCCATACGTTTTTAGATGTGAACAACCTGTCCTATTGTGGCTGGCTGTGGACTGAAGGTGAGCGTTCAGTAGAGACCAAACACAGAGATGAAATTAAAGGATTTCACAATTAATTTGTGACTGGAAGCGTTTTGTTTAAACACAACCCACTGGAATGGATGTAATGCTTCAAGCAGAATTTCTATATGTCCACAGACCTGGTCTATAATATGTTGCTTAGCTCATTTCAATCAGAGCACCTAATCATGATAAGCATCTAGTGACTTATTTTATACATCGTACACAACACAAAAGTAAGAGATGAAAGAAAGTCTATTGAGGCTAAATAATTAACACCAGACAGGTCGGTGAATCTCTGTTGTACTCTGTTCGTAATTTGTGGAGTCAGATACAACACTGGGATCAAATAGGGCAAAAATAGACACGAGTCAATTGTCAAACTACTGATTTACACATCTTCATTCTGTGGTGACACCAATTCACATTTAAATGCTTTAATTTCTGAAGAGTAAGGAAATTTTGCAAAGTTAGCATCTGTTTGTCCTTCTAAATTCAATGGAACATTTTGTGGTTATAAACAAACAAACAAAAAAAAAGTTTATTGCAAATTAAATTTGGCAGATTTGAATTAGCTCCAACAATTAACATAAAGGCTTCAGGATACATATTAATATCACAGCACATATTAACAATCTGTTCTCATTGCCAGAGATTTAGAAAACACATTTTTATAAAGCTGCTGGTGTCTCAGGAATAGGTCCATAGTTTGTTTACCTTCACTTTGATGAGACAACAACTACAACAACAGAACAGCAACTACCTAACAAGAACAAAAAAAAAAGGTTGTTTTTTTCCACTGTCTTATTAGGATCAGGCACCAAAACTAATTCAGTTCTGAAAAGATTATAACTCCCCTTTCACAACATTAACCAGCATGTTGCAAGACAACTCTTAATTGCACTCAATGTGTTTCAGTGTGACGCCATTGTCCATATGTGACTAAATAGCTTTGAAACTAGACTCACATATTACATGTGCGTCATGAAAAATGTTAATTTCTAAAACACTGACTACATTCACTGTTGTGTTTTTTTTTATGCATGTACATCGGATGATTTACCAACACACACACACACACACACACACACACACACACACACACACACACACACACACAGAGCTGAGCATGTTCTCTAAATGTGAAAAGACACAAGGCTCTGGCTGTTTTGATTTCAGCATGATCAAATCTTAAGTGTCCATGTGCAGCGCAGACACTGACCTCACGGCACTGCTCCACCTGCTTGCTGTGCCATGCAGTAATGAAGTGCTTCCTCATAGGAAGCCAGTCAGCCAGTCATTAAATAAAGTCTAGTCTAGTTGAGATCAGTTAAAAATGACAAAAGGAGAGTGACTGTTTGTATTTGAAAGTCAACAAAAGGCAGTGCCGGTAGTGGAGGGAGAGATACAATGTCTGATGATAGAAGGAGAAAAAGAGGGAAAGCTTCCTCTATTCTTTCTTTTACTCTTTTGGTATAATTTGCACCTCATGAAGCTCGACAAGCTGTTATCACAGTTTTTCTCAGCTACACTATCCAAGGGCATCTTGTGTTATTAAATACCACTCTGTGCTTGTATGGTTTATGATATATTTACCCTCATTCTCCAATCCCTCTGCCATCTTCATTGGCTGCAACCACTGCAGTCCTAGCCATCCACAGGCTGTAAACTGTAATTAAGGACTTGAATAAGCAGGGATGTGTCAAGTTGAGCTGAACACCGATGAACAATGTAGAATTAATCCACTGTAATTTGCTTGTCTACTGTCTTCTGCTGTTATATTGAGTTTAGACCTCCACAGCATGTTACCTGATTCAAGCTTCTCACATTTTAAGAACAGAACAGAGCAAAATGTCTCTCAGTCAGATAATCTTTCCCTTAGCTTTTATTTTTCAATTCATGAAAGATGTAAAAACTTTCAACAGAGAAATGCAAAGTTATTCTTGCGAAAATGTCTATATTTATTTCATGGTGCTCAATGCCACATGTTCAGGAGCTAGACAAACATAACTGACTGAATTATATGAATATGTATTTACATATTCCTTTGTTCTGAGGAGAGCAGCTTCTTTTTAATGTTTTATTATGGCCTCCATTGTGCTTGTTTATTGTGCATGGACATAAAGAAATGGTAAATGGTATGAAATTAAAATACCTTTGGAATTGTTTCAGACAAAACAAAACAAACAGGATCACGTTAACTGACAAAATGGTGATACATTAGTTGATAATATTTTTAGAAAAATCAAAATGGCCTTTAATGAAACAATCCTTACTTAGAGTTTGCATTAGAAGAGTGCTGCACAGAGTAAATTAAGTGGACAAGGAAAGGTTCTTGTTGTTTATAAGACTGGTACCAAAGCTGAAATAATATTCTGAGAGTAAGTGTTCTTTTAATTGAGTTTCATTTAAATTTACTGTGGTAAAATAAATAAACAAATAAATAAATATACTGCTATACTAGAATGCTGTACTAGAATTTCAATATATATATATATATATTTCCAAAAGCACAACATCTAGATTGCCACAGATAAACTGTTATATTACATGTGAATCTATAAACACAGAGAGATACAAATAGGAGGCAAAAACATTCAAATCAATAAATGTTTTTCTCTTAAAACCCATCTATTTTTAGGACGTGTGCTATTCTCTCCCAAATAGACTCACTTTTTTTGTTTGTAATTTATTTTTCACGTTGCTTCCCAGCATCCCCAGATGCTAATCAGCACCAACATCTCCTGATGAATTGATGTTCAGCCTTTTGTGTTGGAATTCACTCCTGACGTCAGGGCCATTACTCTTTCAATTTAGGTCGGCTTGCCTTCTCTTCACATATAACAAATATGTCCATTTCCTTGCTAATTCAAACAGGATCCAGCTTTAGCAATTCACTGAACTGCTATAAGGCAGTAAAGCAGTCAGTGACGTTGTTGTGAGAAAGCAATGATGAGAAATGGCACGCAGGTGCTCCTTTCGTCCCTGAATTCTTCCCTTCATTATGTGAGCTCACCACCACCGTGCTTTTTTTTTTGTTTTTCCTCATTAAATTTCAAACAGGTCTGGACTTTGAAAAAAGCGGGTGAATTACAATTTAACATCCATCCATTTTCTATACCCACTTACCAGAAATTCAAGGTTGTGGCAGGCTGGAGTCTATCCCAGCTGCTATCAGATGTGAGGCTGGGTACACCTTAGACGGGTCACCGATCCATCGAGCGAGACAAACAACCACTCATGTTCACGCTCACTCACAGTAACCACTACACCGTCCTACAGCAAGAAGAAAAAGAAGAAAGAAAGGCAACAAGTGATCAGCAAAGAATATATCTATCTATATATATATATATATATATATATATATATATATATATATATATATTACAAAGAACCAGGGCTAAAGTCAAAAGAAAAAATAAATAAATAAAAAAGTTGACTGAATTGAATAGAGGTGATCTCAGGGACATATTAGAAATCACTTCCCCAAAATCCAGTGAAAGTACTACAGATGTAGCCCCCCCTTTTTTTCTCCGTCTGTACCTGATAGTATCTGCCTGCAGCACCAAAGGACTCAGAGTAACTTCAGTCTCCACCCTAGTAACACCTGCTCCTCTACTCTTTACGTATGTTGCCTCATAACCACATCTCCTGTGCTTCTCTGTTATGGTTGATTCTCAGATGTTTAAGAAGGTTTGCAGTCTTCACACACACACATCAAGCTGTACATCTTTGCTTGTTGTGGAGTTTAAATAATATCACCACTCATCACTGCGTGTTGGACTGATCACTGAGCAATGAGTGAATCGCTCGATGCTGCTGCGCCTTGTTTTGCTATGCCTGTGGCAGGCGGAAGAGAAAGCAGTTCCTATCTATCCTGAAAGTTTAGTTATATGTTGATATAGGAGGAACAGATATTTCAGTATTAATCCACACATCACTGCTAATTAGTCTACACAGATAACCACTGTGGGTCCATTCTTCCTTACCTACTTATTCATTCATTTATGTATTATTTATTTAACACCAGCACACAAGCCCAACAGATATCCAGCATACAGGGAATCCTCCCAAACCTCCCAAATTAGCCACTCCAGCATTGCAAAGAATCATTTCTATATCACTCTGACTATAAACATTTGTGATAATAGGCCATAACTCAAAAACTCCAATAGCGATATTAATGGGAGGTTATATCATGCCTAATTGATTAAACATTTTCAGGTCTGTTAGGCTTGAGAAAAATTAAAGAAGGCTTGAACATTATACATGGATTTCCAATAAGAGTAATAGAGTGACTCTCCCATATGCAACACCAAGGGCTTCGCATACCATTAATACCAAAAACCATCACTGTCACCCATAATGCTGTGGTGACATTTAGCCTCTCAATGGCTCACACCACTTTTTCCTCCTACTCTGTATTGTATCCGAACTATTTGACATAACATTTTGTGTCATTAGAGCAACTCCAATCAGGTGTATTGTCATCCCACAAGGACCCAATTGTCCTGAAAATAGCAAAAAGCTGCACTACATTCTGGGAGAAAATAACATTACTTGAGATCCTCATCTGCTGCTGTGGCAACAAATCTATTACAGGTGCAAAGGCTGAGCCAAACAAGAACACTTTCTGGTCGCTAATCACAGGAATGTCACTCTTGTGATTAGAGATGTTACAGTATATTGCACACAGTGCAGTGTTTAAACAAAACACTTGTGGTCTTGTGATGTTCTCTTTCCTACCTGCAGTCCCACTTTTCTAATGATTCTATCAACATGAAGGACTCCTGGTCATGATATCCAGTATAAGAGCCAAATGCACAAACTGTGATATTACTTTCCAACACCTTTTTTTGGGGGGCTTGAGTATACTTCAGTACAACAATTACAGATAAGCCCGTTTGACAGTGTTAAACATGAGTGTTCAAATGGTTTTTTTCTCTCTTGAAGCACAATATGAATTTTTCCATCTGCTAAATATATGTAAAATATTTTTCTAGCATTACCAGTTTGTCCAATGGCCTCAATGAAACTTGGGCTTGCATCCCGGAGATTAAAAATCAGTCTTCACCTAAACAGAAATGACACGAAAATTGAGCTTGCATTATGCGTCCTTATAGAATATGTCCTTAAAGAGAAAATGGTGAGATTAGCTGTCAGTGTAGAGTATCATTCAGTTGCTCAATGAACTGCAAAACAATTAATTTAAAGTATTTTAGATTGTCATCCAGTTACATCCACTCTGCATAGCAATGCCTTCATCCAAGCAACGACCATGTCCGAACAATGTGAGTTCAGTGATTTAATGAAGGTAGTTGATGAGATTTATGAAGTAGATCGTCTGGGATGTCATTATGATGTGCTGGGTGGAGGATACTAAGGATAGGGGTATCATCTCAGGATGTCAGTGACCGTGGCCTATAGGGCCCCTAAAGATGGTACCTGAAAAATAAGGGGAATAGGAGGGACAAATGGATTATGACACAGGGGAATGGGAGAGGTAGAGGAGCTGTAAAGGTTAAAGAAGGAGGGGGATAAACTGTTTTTGCCATTAATCTACAATCAATATGCCAAAATGACAAATTACTGTAAAACATGTTCAATCTATCTTATTTCCAAGTTAGAATAGTCGTCAGACAAAATACTTTGTAAAAGCCTCTTTTGTAACGAAGGTTTATTGATCGGTCTCTTTTTGGCTTTGCAAACCTGGATTTGATGATGTTCGTTCTTCCTGGAATGACAGAGACATACAAAAGCCAGGGTTGTAAGAGGATTGTTTGTACGTGAACGTACTGGAGCTACACACTGTGGAAGACAGAGGGTTAAGCACCAACTTAAAAAAAAGCTGTAGTTAGAGACTGGAGGAATCTACGGTCAGGATGCTCTCCAGACTGATTTTGTGAAAAGCCATGCTGATGGAGAGTTGAGGATAACTTTTTACCAACATTTCTTACCTGCCAAGTTTACAAACTTTCACTGGAGAAAATTGGGATGAACAGATTCTCCACAGTGGACAGTTTATCAAAGCCAGACTGACAGCTGTCCCTCCCTGCTTTATCATTACACATTGCTGAGACCTCGGCTGCATCATAAACCGGACATTGTGAGTATTAGTTGTAAATAAATGGTGAAACTGATCTGTGAAAGGTGCTGTTTATCCCCCACACTGCCTCTGTTCTATCAAACATGACATGATGCACAATGAAGGCACATTAGTCCCATGGTGATAAGGCATTGTGATATGGGTTTTCCTTCCCGTTCAAGGGAGTTTTTTTTTTTTTTCCACTATCACCCGGCCTGTAAACAGTTAAATCAGTTTTAAACATTGTATGATGATACTTTTGATGACCAAAAATCCCACTTTAACATTTAGTTTGGCTCCCTGCAGCTTTGCAGCGCTGCCTCCATGGCAGAAGGCCCACATGTTATTAGCACTCCGTAATTGAAGATAATCTGGTCAAAAACTTAGATTTGAACTCTATCTTTGTAGTTTCTTTTTGGTGAGAGGTATTGTGTTAAACTAGGTCAACTGCAACTGTTTTCGATGGATATTAATGATAATTATTAACCTGTGATTTGTACTCATTGTGTTTACATTTCATTGTTAACTAAAAAGCCTTAAAAACGACTTAGCTTTCCAGAGTAGTGGTATTCAGAATGAAAAGGGTCACTACCATGCCCAGCGTGCTGCATCCTTTCCTCAAGCTGGTGACAGCTCATTTTCTGAGCCACGGCTTTAGCACCAAAAGAGCAGAGCGCCCTATAATGATCAGCTTTTAGCGCTTGCACTCAGCAGCTGAATAAGCCATCAGGCATCATTAGGCTCTGCTGGGGAAAACAATCTCTTCATTTCCATTGGTGCTCCCAAACAGGAAAACTCTTTGAGAGAAATACACCAGAGACACTTAAATGTGTACGTTGTGTGTATGACAATGCTTTGCTGGGTCATTCTCATCAAACACATCATTTTCTTGATTATATAGATCTTTATGATGTCTTTGAGGAGCATAGTTTGTTTTCTCTAAAAAATTATGTTGTCTTTTTACTCTGTGACACCTACAAAATCTCACAAAAATCTTTATTTTTGGAAAAAGAAAGCAGTAATCAGTATAGAAATGTAAATCATGGAAGTCTCCAGTGAAAAGATAAAAGGCCACTAATGATCTCTCACCAGAGTGACGCAAACCTGCCACATACACACACGAATGCACCATCATTGCCACTGGACATAGCTTGTCTCCACAGCAGTAGTACCTAGAAATGGCTATTTATATATTTATATAACTTCTGAGTGATATAAATATGTTCAGTTCTGCACACACAACCTAAATCTAAAATGTCACAACTAAACAAATTGAGCCTGGCTGACAGGAATAAATTAGTCTGCTGCAGGTACTCCGTCTAGAGTCGCTGGGTCAATAATAGTAGATATACACATGACTGTACAGAGCTTCAGTCTCAGTTTTAAAAATAAAACAGGTGCACCCTTTATATAATGTGAGATGCCAAATTTATGTGGCCAAATTGCTTTAGTTTTCATGATTTATATACACAAAGCATTCTGTTAGATACAAGAGGTGCAAATGAAAATTGGTAAAACGTCTCCTTTCCGAAGATCATTACGGTTATTTTAATGCAAATACTGTATACACTTGCTTAGGAAAAATCTTTGTGGAAAATGTCTATACATGTATGCAGGCAAGGACACAGTTTTCTCCTTCAACGGGGAATTACCACACAAACTGCCTTTTCACACCTTTCATCAGAAGCATTCATCCAAACATTAGCTGTTAATTTGTGCTGTTTTGACTGATGGAGACCAGGTTAGGGGACTATTTGATGTTAACTGTTTCTAAATATACAACAGTGCAGGATGGAAATTTGTTCTGAAATACCTTCTAAAATCAGGGCAAATGAACCTATTTTGTTTTTGTAGTTAAGATATTATAAAACTGAGGGGATTGAGTATGATTACAGAATTTGACAAAATGTTCTAAGTGATTGTATGTGTAGCATCAACTTTTCACAGTTATATAATAAACTCATAATTATACATGTGTAGTAACTCAGTAATAACTCTTTCTCACATTTAACATACACGTATGGCCACAGTGAGGTAATGGAGAAGTTTAAAAGATTGTAATGAAATGTAATTTATTGGAACGTGTCCTGACTCATAATTTTTTATTTACTCAAATGTAAATATAGACATGAAAACTAGGATTAAGTCTCAGCATGCTGAGGAAATTAACCCATAAGAAGTGATACCAGCTTTACCAAGCTAAAATTTCTGCACCAGCAGGTTAAAGGGGTCTGATGGGGGGAATTACACACATGCATACAGTTACACATGTTACACACAGCCACGAAACTAGTGTTGTTTCTTTTGGTTTCTCTTATCTTTTGCTTTTGGTTGCTCAGTTAGGTTCTAATTTCAAAAGATACTTGCTCAGGGTTAGTTTTATAGATGTTACTTTAGAAGACGAGATAGTCACACAGAGATGTCCTTCACCGGATCTGACAGTCTTTGCTGTAATCCAGTATGGTCTTTCTCTAAAAGGAACCATATATTAGGCAGCCGTCAGGATACTTTGTGCAAATATGTCCATTGATATTTCAATCGTTCTCACCCTTGTCACAAAGGTGAATATATGAACTCCTCTTCCCTCTTTGACATAAAAGTACTGGAGGAATTCTGACATCACTGTTGAGAGAAGAGACTTGCTTAAAACGATTTGGGTATGTATCTGTTTCCTATCTAATGTGCAGTTCTGTTCATCTAAAGATCCGATATGATGCACATTACAAATTGTATTAACATTACAACAAACAGGATCATGCGACTGTGTAAAGAGGAGCATTATACATAATGTTTCTCTGCTCTTGTCATGGTGGCTCCACAGCTGAACTGTGAAAGTTAAAAGTTGCACATTTTCTCCAACTGGCAACATATTTGTAGAGACCTTTATTTGAACCATTTGGGTTATGGAATCCTCAGCTCTTTGTGCTTTCTGAATACCATCTGTATAAGGTATACATGCCTGGATCAGTGAAGAATGCCTGCCTAAGGCTCTTCAGTAGCTGAGTACACACCACTAACCAATTGAAAACAAATTCAGGGCCTGATGTGAAGCATGAAGGATACCTGCTGGGTTTACAAATGGCAGCAGTAACATGATAACTTAACATTGAGTTCTAACTCTGCAAGTTTAAACAGCTAATCATGGTGCTTTACTCTGATCATGTGTTGGTTTACTTCACAGAATTTTTGGATGGGATCACATATTTAATTGTTATTGCTAGTGTGTAGTCTACTGTGTATCCTTCTTTTTACTGACATTATTAACAAAAAGTCATTGCGGACTTTTAAGCTGAACCAGACACAGAAAGGGACTTTAGAAATTTCCAGAAATGGTGCTGATCTATCTTGTACTGAAATACACACATGCAATTGTAAGTTGAGGCAACACAAAGAGACATCCAAGTTTTCAGGCACACATCCGAGCAAGAAATGATATTATTCTGATCAAGCACTGCATCCTGGGAACGTATTAAGACATTGATGTTTCTGGTCTTGAAAGCCTTCTTTTCATCAAAAGTCTCTGTTGCAAAGGTTGGACATTTAGGAAAACCATGTTTTTCATTTTTGCAGACTAAGCAAGGTGGTTTTGGGTTTAAGACTAAGATTTCTGTTGTGCCTAGAGTGAGTGGTTTCATTTGAGTGCTTGTGTTAAGGTTCTTGGCTCTCTTAGGAAACCTCTCATCTGTTGTTTTGTTGCTTAACAGAAAGGAAGAGACAAAGGAGTTGCGTTCTATTTTGGTTTCCTTTTGCAGGAACACCAAGAAACAAGCAAGCGATGGATATTCTTGCCATTTATCTAACCCATCCACCACGATACAACTCCATGTGTGCACAATCCATTCAGGCAGTTTCTTGAGAAGCTTGTGATTTTCCTCAATCATTCAGAATGGCAAGACCTTTAACATGAGGAATTGCTTCAACACAACCTTGTAGGAAATCTGCAAACACTCCTAATGCTACATGGTCATTTGCTGGTATTTTGGGACATTTCATTTACCTTTATCTAAAAGCTTTTTAAACCACAAATTAACCTCTATAGCTATTCTGTAACATTTCCCCAGCACCCTGTTATGCATCCTCCGAATTTTGATAGAACCCTTTCACTGCCTTACGTGCTTCACCTCCAAGATAACTCTTTAAGTACAACATTTTCTCTCACACAGGGAGTGGTTTCCGGTCAATCAGTGCAACAAAGGATATCTTCCAGTCTATAAACTTTAAAGGGTCACCTGTGTATACAGTTGGTTTAGGTGCAGGCAGTTGGAGATAAACACGTTTGCAAGCACTAGACTAACCTGTCTTGACACTTCAAAAGACAGATTTAAAAAACGAAATGGCTCAGCTTGTGGATTTAATGAGGGTTGATTTTTGCTATTTTGTTGATCTCTTGTTCACAATTTTCAGTACCATCATAGACATAGCAAACTTTCACTAGTGCTGCTTAACGTCATTTTCTGCTTGCAACCTTGTTTTTTCCTTCTCTAGCTTCAGTTTTATTTCTGCAACCATTTGTTCCTCTTTGAGTTTCAATTCACTCTAATTGTTGCTAATGTATCTGTTGCATTATCTTTCAATGCTCTACTTTGGCTGCAAGGAGGATCTGCAGGTGGCTCTTGAGCATGAGTCTGAGTCTTTTAATAGCTCTGAAAGAGCAGTGTTTGTACGTTACCAGAGAGTAACATCCTTACTCTCTTCTTCTCTTGTCGGTCATTAAAGGTCTTGTCAACATGTATATTAATGAGGTCACAGATTTTAGCTCTTAGAGCAACATGTGCATCCATTCTCTGAACATTATCTGGAGTAGCAGTATGGTTGCAGTGGAAGTGTTCTTAATGATGATGCTAATGCTTCTTGGGCTTTGTTATCATTCAGTTTTGTATGAAGGTTTTAGCTGAGCAAACAGTCTTTAATTTTGTCTGAGTTTCCTTCCAGGAGTCATAGGCTTATAAAATGGCTTTTCACTTTTCTTAGCTGTTTGTTCGTGCATTTTCTGGCCCTTTTCTGTTGAGTTCTGCTCTCTGGACTTGAACTGCACCTGTTGTGTGTCTGTGGGTTTGTCAGTTTCTTCAGCTGGTGATAAAATGTTTTATTTAGTGTGTTTTTTCCTTTCAAGTGTAAATAAATGAACTTGATTTTCTTTTGTTTGGGTGCTGGCTTAAACTTCATATTAATACTATAAATTTGACATTTACACTTATGCTGCTAATGGTCTCAAATCAAGTCAAACAATTACAGCAAGTTAATCAAGTCAAACAATTACAGCAAGTTAAACAAGTCAAACAATTACAGCAATTCAGGGTATGATTTGAGGACATTGCATTGATTACAGCTTAACTTCTTGACCTTACCACACTAAGCATTTATATAGCAAGGACATAAAAATTCTATAGCTGTTTTAGTGAAATATCAGTTCTTGACTTTTTATGCTGGTCAAAGGTATGGTTTTCAAACCACCAATAAAATTAGTCTGCTTCCTTAAAGGTCCATGAGATCAGTTTTACTCTTTAGCCAGTCCCTTATAGCTCCTGTGGAGTCTGGATGTTATCGAGATGTTAGAAGGTCCTTAATTCACAGTTTGATGAAGATGATGACACAGAGTGTGATGGCTGAGATGCAGCGTGGAGTTTTCCCTTTTGCAGCCTTTGGCATCAATAAAGAGAGAAGAGAGCATCTGATGGGTGCAGCATTTTATTTGTCAAGTTCTTTTAAGTAACAGAACTCGGAATCACAGAAATCAGTACCAGAGTGCTTTAATACATTAATGCTTCCATACATGGCTGTACATTACATACACATTCATAGCGTACCTCGCTCTGCTTGTAACACAGAGATCTTTCTGCCGCCGAATCTAGCAGGTGGAAAGATAAGTTATGCGTTTATACCAGTTCCGGGGCACACAGCGTTAGTGTCACACAAATAAATCAATGAAGTAGCGATAATTTACAAGCATACACTACTACACTGTACAATTTGATCTAACAGAGCAAAAATGTAATAAATTACAACCAACAACGAAGAATCAAATAAATAAATAAAATGAGAAATTTAACATTTCATCAAAAATTAATGATTAGATTAGATTTAGGTCGGCATAAAATTGCATTTTATGAGCTGGACTGAAGAGAGAAGATAGCTTGTGGAAAGAGTGCAGCAGGAGCACATCAGACAGATGAGACACCAAAAGGCCTACTTGACAAGTGAGAAAACGATGGTATCAGATAGAAAAGACACTAACACAATTAGTCACAGTTCAGATCCTCACAGCTCAAAAGGAGCAATTATCACACAATAGAGGCAGAAGTCTCAGAGTTTTAACGAGTCTAGTAGGCAACATGATCTTGTATATATTTTATGTATAACTTTGATGAATGTTAAGGCTTCTTACTCTTGCTATGACTGAAACAAATTAAAACAAATTGCCCTCATTTTATTTATCTGAATTTCTTGTTTCTGACAGCAAAGCACCTGATTGAACATCACATCTTATTTCAGTTTTACACTGAAAGCAAAAAATTGTGCAGTCATTAAGTAAAAATCCTGGCATAAGATTAAAATGTTTCTTAACAATTCTTCCGCTTTATTTGGCAGCCACATTCTAACAGTTAGGTTTGCTTTCACTAATCTTTTTATTAAATGTTTGTTTCTATATATGCCACATTTCAAATAAAATGAACAATAAAGCAGGGTGTGTTGCTCATAGGATCTGCTGATTCATAGAATCCCTCCCTGTGTGTGACATCTGGTTGAAAAAGAAAGAAGATGGTGAGGGTAAACATGCAAATCCGATTTTTCAAAGCATTGACCCATAATATATAAGTGAATTACAGGGAAATTAAAACAATTAAATGGCTAAACTTGTCAAAGTTAACATAAAAATATTATGTTGCAGTCAGTTCCCAACATAACTTTGATTATAAATAATGAATTGGGACTGTTGGTTTTTGCTTGGGAAAATAATGGAAAAGGAAATGTCATGTGTAGCTGGAGTCAGTGGGGCAGAAAAACATCATTTTCCCCCATGGGCTTTGTAAAAGATTAAGTAAACTGTGACCAACAAAACTATATAATTATAGACAGTATGATACCAATTGCAAACGCTTTAAACACTTAAAAAATGCTGGCACATGTGGCTCAAAATGACTTGATCCATTACTTAACAATTTAAAAAAAACTGTTGTCAAATAAGTATAGCAAAAGTTAACTTTGTATAATTTGTATAATTTTCTTTACAGCAGATAAAAACAACATTTCTATTTCGAGGTTGCCATTATTCTTATATATTGGGGTGATGTGCTATTATATACTGGAGACAGGAAGTCAATCCTCAAGCTTGTTTGTTACAAATGCCTGAGTATTTCAGTCTTGATGCCCTGTGGTAAACACCAACAAATTCATTTTGAAGCAGTTCTAAAGTGCAATTAAAGAGTGATAACATGGGAAAAATTAGTAGCTGATTTCAGGCAATTTTCTGTTACCTCATAGATCCAAAACTCTACATCAGGCTTTGAGTGTTGTAAGGTGGCAATTTAGGCCAGGCTACACATGGAGCAAAAAAAAGTTTATTTGCTCCAGACACTGACATAGTAAGTCTGTTGGGCTGCAGTCGTCACTGGGCTTCATCTGAACTTTGAACTAGTTTGTGAGAAGAATGAACTTGCACAACACTGTTGCTGGATAATTGAACCTTGGATTCAGGAGGAGCAGTGTGGTTTTTATCCCACTCATGGATCAGGGGACCATCTTTACACTCTCAGCAGGGTCTTGGAGCGTGCATGGAAGTTCTCCCAACCAGTCTTCATGTGTTTCTAAAGCATTTTATTCAGCACTTTGGTCAGTGGTTGCTGCTGTATTTAAAGTGTTTTATAAATAAAGTTGGCTTGGGTTGGATCTTCGAGGGCTATGTGTTTTTGGGTAACACCATATCTGTCCATCCATGTTAAAAAAAATAAGTTTCTGCCAGGGCTGAGAGCGATGCAGATGAATACCTCTGTAAAGGTATAAAATTGCTTTAAAATGTTTTCTGTGTCCAGAACCTCTGAAGAGGTATTCCCTTCTCCTCTCACACACCAACCCCATAAATCTTGTACTGAAGAGAAAATTTTATTTTCATTCTAAATGTCCCGGATTTTTTTGTCACATTATATTTCAGGTTCTTTCATCATAAAAAAATGACATTCCCCAGAATGCCTGTGGTTGTGTTTTTGTACTAAAGGAAACAAAAACAAAATTATTCCAAATCTTATTATTTAACACCAGCCAGGTTATGCAAAAATAGTTTATTCTCTGCATAAATAATTATAGTGGCCTTACTTTGAAGTTGTTTTCCTTTCATGAGGTGGAGTATCAGTACCAAAGTCTTTGTTATTTTTGAACACCGCCACATATGAATGCACATTTAAATTTGAATTACGCAGTTAGGCCTAAGCACTCCTTTCCCTCCTCCTCCTCCAGATCAAAAGGAAACCAAATAAAATGCTTTGCTTGCAGCCATCAGCTTTGATGTTGCTCCTCAGCATGCTCATTTGAGCTCAGAGGCATAAAGTCAGAAGTGGACAGCACCTCCACTGACATCAAATTGTTTCGTGCTTATAATCTTAACCTGGAAATGCTGATTTATGTAAGATGTTTTTTCTGTCTTTTATAATTTTTTTTATGGAAACCTTTTTTGTTTTTAAAACTGCAGTTTGTCTATTACTGGTCTGGACACGTGTATCTTTTTATAAGAACATAAGAGTGAAAGATGCTGCATGATGAACTGTAATTAGGTAAACCCACAGTCTGCTTTGTCTGCTCAGCCTCATTAAAAGAGCAGCTGGATGTGAGAACCGTGTAATTATTTAGCTTTGAGATCCACGTCACTATTACTTACCATCAAGGGAGATTTTGTGAAGATTTCAATGACTAGCAGTTTTGACCAATGACAGGCTTTGCTTTCCAGCCATCTCAAACATGAACCCAAAAATGGTAAACGGAACAAATGTCTGAAATGTGACCTTTATTGTAAAACCTGTCATTGAATATGAACTGTGAGTGTTGATTCATCATAATAATGAATCATTAGCTGCTATTCTTCTGTAAAAAAAAAAAGAAAATGAGACTGTAATCTAGCAGAGGAGAATATTGTCTTTTCTTAGATTGTGTAAGGTTTTTGTGTCTTAATATTGGTTATTGAAACACATCCAGCAAACCTTAGTTGTATTGTTTTAATTGACCCATTTTAATTTATTTTATTCTCACTGATGAAGACAACTCTTTAATTTATAAATCTAATTGTTTTGTACACATTTAGATAGTAAAAAAAATTAAGGAAGACATACTAAAAAAGTTCTCACTGCACAGACTTTATGCTCTGAAAGGAATCTTTCACACATTACATGTTTTTCAGCAGTTTAAAGTTCAGATGATCATTAATCACAACTACAAGAACACAATTTAAGCAAACTGGATCAAACAGTAGGGTATCTCACCTGCAGGGAATCCATCAGTTCACTAATAGGGACTTTGAGCCCAGGTTGAAAATCAATGTTTGATTGTGGTCAGAACACACTCGTACCTCACTAAAAAGGAAAAAAAGCAAACAAACAAACAAAAGACACACATACTACAATGATCACACATACCAGAAGGGCTATGAGTATGTATAGTAATTGTAGTGTGGCTGATTGAGAACAAAACAGACGGTCGCCAACTTGAATCCTGTTTACTGCAAGAATCACAAAGCAGGTTGATAAGGTCACACAGGGAACTCTTCATTATCTCGATAAATAACAAGAGCCTTGGCTGTGCCTTCACCATCAAACAGGTCACATAGGGAACACCTCAGTTAACACCTCCTTTTTCTTTCATTCTAACCAGCACAGACCGTTGTGCTATAGTCAAACAATTTTTATTGTTTAATTAACTGCAGAACCACTTTCCACTCTTAAGGATGCTGATGTGCTGGGACTGCTGCTGCTTCAACAACACCGAGCCAGAATGCACGGAAACCTCTGATTTATTAACATTTGTATGATGCTGACATGTCTAACGACCTGTGATAAGTCACTGAGGTGTTTTCCTCAACCTGTGACTAGGAATTAATTTGGGCCACTGACTAGTAACTAATAAAAAAGACATACAATTCTTTCACTTTGCTCACACCCATCAAGGTGAATTGTCTCCATTTATATATTTATATTAAAAGAATTTTACAGAGCTATTATGACTTGATAAATACACCAGAAATCAGCTATTGTCTTAAGATTGTAATTGTAGCTCTTGTTTCTTCATATTAAAGGTTTTCATTTGCAGTGGGCAAAATTCCCCCTCCCTAAAGTATTAATTTTGTTTTTGTCAATAAACAAGAAACGCTAGAAGGAATTTGGCTGAAGAGCTTTCAATAGAGAGGATGAAAAATTGTGGGTTTTTTTCTGTTTTCCATTTACGACCCAAACTCAGTTTTTCATAGATAGAAATATAATATATTTTTTTTGCACAGCAGAATCCTAAAATAAGTTTACAGTTTTAATGCAATAATCTTAAGTCAAACCAAAAATAAACATACAGCCATAGTTTTGCATTAAATTTGAGTTTGTATTTGTATTGTAGAAGCAGGTGGATAATATGATCCTATCTTTTGTGAACAATTTGCAAAAGCATTTTACCATCTCAAATATTATATCCATGCTTTATTGTTGACCCTGAAAGTAAATGTTACTGATACATAAATACATACATTGTGTACATAAATAGTTAATATTCAAACAGACACTGACTCAGTGAAGTCCATCAATGCTGCACAGGTGTAGATGATATGTACAGCTGAGGTCTACTACAGTTCATGTAGAGCTGGGGGGGAAAGTGTACGGGAGGTGGGCAGAGGCGGGTGGTTTCGGGCACTGTTAGCAGGAGGTGAAAGTTTTCCAGAAGAAGTTTTTACAGGGGGCTTTGCGGTCACGCTGAGGCAGTGATAGCCTGTTGTAGACAGCTCTCTCCTCCAGACGAGACTCCAGCGGCTCCTCGAGATCCACAGGTGCCGCCTCCCCCGGCAACATGTTGGTGTCAGGAGCTCCATCCAACAAGCCCGACACCAGCTTTAGGATCAGTTCCTTGCGCTCTTTGCTCAGCTCCTGAGTGAAAATGTTAGACAAGAGAAGAAAATGTTGAACCAAGAAAATTTATTATTAACCGTGGATCTTGTTTTTTATTCCACAAAATTAATAAAATATTAGAAATATCTGGATATTTTCTTTTTGCTACCAGGAGCAATATTTCTAAAAATTATTTTTCCCTTCAATTTAAATTACTTAACACTTTTCCCCCCAAAAAGAATAACAATTCTGGGGGTGGGAGAACATTTCCCACAAACTAAATATGAAAAATAATAATTTCCTCACCCTGTTCACGTGGATGGAGCTCCTATCGTCCACAGGAAACACGGCAGCTGCTCTCACGCTGAAAAGAACCCCCATGAGAGCTGCTAACACCACCAGGAGCTGCATGCTGTGACAGAAGTACAGTACCAGAGCTGTAGAAGCAGGAGACGGAGGTTTACCAAATGAGAGTATATGACTGAGTGTGTGTTTGAATAAGAGAGTCTGAACTGCTCAAACTAGTTAAAGGGCCAGAAGAGAGTGATGAAGAAAGTGCAGAGCAGTTGGTGGCAGATGCTCATCAGAACTGGAGGCTACAGATGTTTCTTCTGCTCTACCTCTAAAGTCCCTCACTCCTTTATATGCCTCTCCCCCTGCTGTCTGCCACTGACGCAGAGGGTGGTGGGTGTATGACGAAGAGTGTATGTGTGCATGCCGTTGGGGGTGTGAGTACGTGAGCATGAACGAGGAGGGGAGATGAAGGGGTCAGGACACAACAAAGGAAACCATTTAAAAGTTCACCTTTTTGACAAATTATGATGTGGTTTCATTTGTGTGATTCATCAGAAAACATCCTGCTGAGTGCAACATCGTCACTGGATTATAACTACGTTTGAACTATTTAATTAGCAGTTATGATGGACAGTTTGAAACAACACCTCACATTAAGGAAAATGGACAGTTCAAGCAGTCATGGCATCACATTCTAGTACAACCTTAATTCCAAAAAAACCTGTGATGCAGTTAAAATTTAAATGTAGTCAGAAATGTGGTCTTTTATAATTAACATGTACTACGACTGTGTCTTTTATTGTAATAATTAGTTTTATTAATAAATCAAGGTTATTTTCTGGTTAACACCCATCAGGCTCACCTGGAGGATTCATCAGATGCACCACTAGCTCCATAGGCGAACCACATCTTAAAATGATGTCACAGCAGGTGGAAATTTGCTTCACCCACTGGGAGCCGTAGGCTACATAATAAAAATTTTTTCTACAGCGTACCACTTCCCCATTTTGCCACAACACCACAAGGATCTTGGATCTCATGGGACCAGGCCGCAGGCTGCTGTCCAAGTTCAGGACCCGTATGTATAAAGCTGTTTTTATGTTATTTGAAGCTCATCATATAATCATTTCAAATAAGGAAATAATTTAAAAATCTGAAAAATCAGACTTTATTGCCCATCTTTATTATTTTTTCTTTTACTTTTGTCCCCCCCCCCCCATTCATCCTTTTGTCATTATGTTTGTTATTTTCACTCAACTGTCTCACCTCTGTTTGGGCCTATGTAAGGTAGTAGTCCTTTCGACTTATGGGAGATTGGTATGAACCAATCTTAAGAAAAGATACGAACAATTCCACACTCTAAGCGCACCTTCCTGGATCTGATGGAGGTTTTCACAAAAAACTTCTCAAGTACAACTTAGGAACAAATTCGTAAGAAGACATTGGTGAATGAGACCGATTGTCCTGAATTTGCTGAATGATTTATAAACTTTGCAGATTGAAGATTGTTGAACCTCTGCCATCTTTACTTCTCAAAGACTTTGTCTATAAGGTGCTTTTACAGTATCTAATCATGTTCACCTGTTGCCAAATAACCTAATTAGCTGCAACATATTCCTCCTGAGGTTTTGATATATCTTCCATGATCTATCTTGAATCAAATATTGGTTTATGTGATTTGCAAATATTTGCATTCTGTTTCTATTCACATTTTACACAGCATCTCAACAGTTTGTACTTATGGTTGTATGTTAACAATCCTTAACATTTCTATGTGGAAGCCAGCAAAAGAGCTTGTAAGAAATACAAACTGACCGTATACTGGCGATACTTTTATAGTGATTGGCACTTGACTTCAGGCAACATCTGATTCCTGTCACAGTGCCTCTGTGTGCTTCTTTGACACCTGCAGATTGCAATTGAACGGTCTGACACTCCCTACGATGTGGGAAAGTGTCTTCAGGAAATGTACATCTCAAGTCTAGTAAAGTAAACATGGGTGTTTAAAGAAAAGAAGCACTTCCTCACCAGCGACTGAATGCTACATATATTCTTTATATAAAGAGAAAATTAAGCTAAACATTGCTTTTTATTAGCACATTAACATATTATATGGTAGATTATTTTATTATATATTTTATATATTATATACTTTATTATGGAATAAGTGTTATAGAAATTGGATGGATGAATTGATTTTCTTTATTTCATATACATACATATATATGTGCTGCAGCCCTATGGTTGTGGTGTAGGGATGGGCTGCCTGGGCTTCGATGGTTCTTGTGGTGACGGTCTCTGTGGTAGTGGGTGGGGTGGCTCTTGCTGTAGAAGGAAATTTTTTCCTCACCTGGTGCCAAGACATGTTTGTTTAGATGGTTAATTTTTAGAGACAGCTTGTTTTAGAGGGGTTGCGGTTCTTTGTCCATTTAGTCTGTGTGTGTGCAAGAGAGCATGTTGAGATTTGTGTGTGCTTTGATTTATTTTTGAGATAAATTTTGGTGTGACTACTTGTGTTTTTAAGATGCAAAACTGTTCTTTTTTTATTATGTGAAGCACTTTGTTCTGCAAATCTGCACAAAAAGTCCTATATAAGTAAAGTTTGACTCGATTAGATTTTTTTCTTGCATAAATGATAATTTATTTGTTTTCATCCTTTCATGTTCTAGGTATCATGCATGATCAGTGCTCAGTAACACTTACTTTGGCAAGGATCACACCTTGGAAATACTTATTGAAGCCATCTTTTAGTTCTTGTTAAAAGGAGTGTTGTATATTTTAATTTGCCTGTATCACTTTTTTTTCAAACCATGTGATCTAAAGTTTGCTTCCAAGATTTGTTGGTATTTAATTGAATGCATTCTTCTTCTCTCTACCAGTAATATGTTCTCTGTAAACACTTGTTTCAAATGGCCATGCAAAACCACACTTAGGGAACCATATGGATAATTAATGAAAATTTCCTGTTGTAACTGAATGCATTTATGTGCACAGTAATTTGAGTCAAATTTCTCCAAGGTAACAAACTGTGGCACTTTGTATCCTTATCCTACACCAGGGCTGGCAGTTACCACAACAACGCTAAAGAAGTCCTAATTATAATAGAAAAATAGTTTCAAACCTTTTGTTCTGTTTAGGTGAACATTTACTGCAGTTTATATAAAGACTCCCTTCTAAATGCTGTGGCTTTTCTATAACTTATATTATAGTGTACTTCATATAAAAAAAAGGAAAACACATTCTCATCTCTTCTATGAAGTAAACTTCTGACCAAGACTGACTGTGGAAAGCTGATTAAAGCATAAAATATCAGCTACAAATATCAGTTTGAACTGTTTGAGGAGCTGGCAACAATCTCTGAGACTTATCTGCGAAAAAAGCACAATTAACAGATTTTACCGTGTTTACTCTTGTGCCACTGGCGGGAAACATAGAGCAGTTTTATTCCAAAATGCCTTGTTTGGGATGTTCAAATGGGTTTGTCATGCTTTCACAACAGTTTTTTGGGGGCATTTTCCTCTGATCTGAAGAAAGCCCTGAATCCAATCCAAAGATTAGCTGACTGTTGAAGCAGTTACAGTCTTAGCAATTCTGTATGTTTAAAGGACCCACAACTTTCCGCCTTAAAGGTATATAAAGTCAAGCTTGCGGAAGACTTCAAACAGTGAGAAGCGTCACTATGATGCAGGCATAGGAGCTACAAGATAGTATTTATATGATTAACATGCATGAAAGTTTCCATTTTTGCTACATGTATTGCATGCAGCTAATGAACAAGGGAACCTGAACATGTGGATGTATCAGTTAAACCTTCTAGTCGTGTTTGTTGGATGGATTTTTATTATTAAAACACAAAAACTGGAATTAAATACTCTTGGGTTCTTGTTTAATGGTCATAATGGAAGTATCTGAATACTCATCACAACTTAAGGCATAGCCTATAAATCACACTTTTAAAGGCAGTATGAAAACAATGCTGCACATTTCTGCAGGTTGGTAATAGCTAAATAGAGAAACACTGAGGACTGAACAATCACGAGCAGTTGATGCAACTGAGCAGCAACAGTGTCACAGTCACAATTCACAGTACAAAACAGACTGAGAATTCTAATGCAGCCAAGTGGAAAAATATAATACAATTACATTGAATTTGAAGTTTGTATTTTAAATTCAAATTTATATCCACTACAATAGTTGTCAGACTTAAACAAGTCAAAGGCTGCCACCTTCTGGCTGAACACTAGCACTGCAGCTGAACTGTAAACAACTCACAGTAGCAGAAGCGTTACTCTGTTGGAAAGCAATTCCTCTACTGCTGCTTTAGCTAAACCTTCCAGAGTGTCACAGAGTTTTTCACCCTTTTCACAGACATGCTACCAAAGACAAGGGTAGAGTATTTTTCACGTTAACAATTTTTTCTTTTTTAAATCTCTCTCTATCTTTCTATATATATATATATATATATATATATATATATATATATATATATATATATATATATATATATAAAAATAAAGAGGCTGCAGCCATAAGAAACAAAACAGCAAAATCAATTGTGTTATCAATTTATTACAGTTCTGAATTCTTATAAAAACACAAATGTATAGGTCTGGGATGATACCATGGCTCAAGAGAGATTTAACACATAAACCAAAGTGAAGCTTAAAAATGTCCACTGTACAGAAATCATCAGCATCCAGCAGTAATACTGTGGGCTTACTACCACTGGACAATACTCAATTCAACAAGCTGTAATTGCAAAATTAATTACCATCTTGTAATGTGTGTAACATTGTCAATTTCCTTAATCATACTTGAATTTTCCTTTTTTTTTTTATATCTGCTTTACAACACTACATTAGAATATTTTACTGTAATGATCAAAGCTGAGCATCAGATAAATTGATATAAGTTTATCATACTTAAAAAGGGTCATTTTCTAACAACTGAGCTTTAATGTATGATACTACTTGCCAGTATATTATGATAGAAACCTGACAAGTTTCCTTTTTCTGTAACACACTATTAGTACCAGGGACTATAGTGTTTGTGTTGCAGATTAGTTACCTGAATATCCACTCCTGACAGATAGGACTTATAATGAGCACTATACAATATTAAACACTACAAATAAATTTGCAGAAACACCATACAAGTATACCAGTATATATACTCTTATGTAACATATTGCATAATGTGTTGATACAAATAGTAAATTATTTCAGAATGAGATTCGGTTTGATGGCAAAACTCTTCCCAATCAGCCAAGCTCATCGAACTGCTCTCCACAACAATGTTGATAAGACAGTTACAGATAAAAATGAAAAACAAAATACATGACAAAAATAAATAAAAACAATAGTGTATAAGACTAAAGGAGGGAAACACTGAGACAAGATTACTCAGCAAGTTCCCACCAGCTGATTTCTCTTGGGCGATGAGGAGGTGATAGAAGTGGAGAAGTTGTAGAATGAGGTTGTTTACATCTGTGGGTTTGAGGGTGAGGGCCAGGTAGAGGAAGAACATGGCAGTCTGTCATTGCTGGTCATGCTTCACTGAGCACCTGTTAGTGATCAACAAAGCACAGCTATAGACCGGCAGTCTCAAATTACATTTCAGTATGTGCTCCATAAAACAAACCACAACAAACCTTTCTTGCAAACTCCGGGAGGACGAATGATGCTTTGTGGATTTCAGGGTTGTAATACTTAAGTTTCATACTCTCCATTTCTTCTTTTGACATTGCTTTCACTGGTTCCTTAAAGTTTGTTTCCTAGTGAGAAAACAAAAGAGCACTTTTGTACTTTTCTATGGTTTTTACTATAAGCCAGCATCACTTTTAGGCAAACTACACTGAGATGAGCAGAAAGTGACGACCAGAGAATGACGGGCAGACTTACAGGATTTTTACTGCAGAGCATGAATCCAATTTGCCCACTTGGATAAGTTGGTATGGTGCTGTAAGCGTAATCTACCACAGGGAATAGGGTCTTGCAGAAGGTTTGCATCTCCTTTATCAGCTCCAAATGAAGCCATTGACACTCTCCTGAAAAATTGACATGAAAAAAGAGAGAAAAGCGAAATTGTTTTATGCACTGTTCTGTCTTCAGGTGTGTATGCTTAAAGAATAGTGCTTTTAGTAGACTTAAAGATATTCATGCAAATTGTCTTTTTAGTCTCACAGCTATCACTTTTTCTTTAGTCTTCACTTTATTAAATTTACTCATCTGTCTGACGTTTTAATGCAGAACTCACCCTGGGAGCAAAGAATTCCACCACTTCTCAACGCCGCCTTCATCAGCTGATAGTAGGACTCCTTGAACAAACTCTCTGCAGGTCCTGCAACACAAGAGCAGAAGTCTGAATAAGACTACCCTCTAAAACATGGATCAGAAAAACAAAACAGCATTCAAAGGGTGGCACTTACCAACTGGATCGGAGGAATCGGTTATAATGATGTCGAAGGCATCCTGGTTTTGCTTCATGAATTCAAAACCGTCACCAATATGGAGGGTGAGCTTGGGACTGAAAAAGCCTTTGGCCATTCCTGGGAGGAACTTCTTTGATACATTAATGACATCCTAAAGAACAGCCAACATCAGCACCCAGATCAGATTATGTTAGTGGGCCTCTCACATTGATCACATTATCACATAATTTGAGATGGAAATAATCTTCCATAGTCTTAAGAATCTTTTAAATTAAATTATTAATAGCTGGATGACATAGACACATTTTATTTATTTAGCATTTCTGTTGCTTGTGCTGCCCTCCTCCGTTATGGTTTAGCTGAATCAGGTTTTTTTTTTTTTTTGAGGGTGTGTAACTTCTAATTTCTGAGTTTTTAATGAAGACTTATTGGATAATAACATAATGGATATAGGTGTACGCAAGAAAACCAAATCATCACTGTGGTGACATTATGGATGTAAGCTAAATGGAAAAAGAGGAGAGTCAAAGAGGAAAAAAAACAAAAACAAAAAAACAATTTATCTCCATGACAATTACTCATCAATTAAAATGTCGTGACATTTGTTTTGTTCCAGGGCAGCATTAGTTCCTCTAAAGACAAGCTAAAATTAGTGTCAGTGTTATTGATCCCACCTCATCTATCTCACACAGAACAACCGATTCCACCAGTGGGTGCTTCACCACTTCCCTAAGCACACCACCATCTCCACCGCCAATAACCAGCACCTGTAAAATAAGAAACGAGCCGTGACGGGAAACATGACACACTAATTGAATTCATACTGCAGCTTTATGAATTCCACGATAACTAAGTCAATTATACCTTCTTGGGGCAAGGATGGCTGCGCAGGGGAAGGTTGGCAATCATTTCCTGGTAGGCAAACTCATCTCTCTCTGTGCACTGTATCACTCCGTCCAACACCAAGACATTACCATAGGTTTTACTGAAAAGCAACGGTAAACCAAAACGTCAGACAGTTCTTAAAGCGAGTACACCCTGAAGCCTGACTACTACAGAACTGTAGTTTATTTCATTCACAATAAATTAGCTGTTATTAAGTATTTATTGTCCAGAGTAACAATCTTGGTCACTTGTCTATACCTGTACGTGGCAAAATGATGAACCCAGACGTATCTTACTAGTTGAAGAAATGAGCTCTGGGTTGCTCAATCAGTGTTACTGACTATAGCTAAAAGCTAGCTACATTAGCCAAGTTATAGAGCTGCAGCACTTGCCTTTTGAAAACCATAACATCTTGAAATTTGGATTTCTTGTGATAGAGAACCTCTTCCACCTGGAGGCTCATCGCTTGCCCCGGCCATAACGCACACGATTCCGTAAACCACCCATCTTTAATGTGGTCCATGCCAGCTGCCAACAAGTAACGGCAAATTCTAACGTGTTTGCAAGTGTGGCAGTGTGGGCAAATTACGACAAAAGCCGTTTCTTCACACCTCAACTTGCTGCCTAGAATTATAACGAATGGGATGCTTCTGACGTAAACCATTTGCACCTGAGTGAACCAATAGCGTGGCAGAGAGTACCGGTTAGTATATAGTTTGTTTGACTTGACACCAATAGCGGTCCTCTTGGCACCTCCCTGCAAGAGACGAGAACCCACGTGAAGGTACGCAATGGGATTGTAACACTGCGCATGCGCGGACAAGACTCAAGCCCCCACTGTTTTCAGTTTTTTTCCCCCCTTTTGCTTCTTTTCATTTAACATAAGTTTCCCTCTATATTATTGAAGCCATTTTAAGTTATTGGGTTATATTGTAATTTTGTTTTCTACAGATTGATCATTTTTGCATTTAAATATTTTTGTCATGTTTGTTGCCATTGCCATGCAATATTCCTAAACAATATGCTGTATTTCTTTTTCTTTAAAGTAATCTCATTTACTAGTTCCATTTCTGACAAATATTTACCATAAACATTTATTTGGTAAATTGTTTTAGCAATTTAATTTTCACCATTTTCCACATTGAGAAACTTTTAAAATAAACCTTTAGTCTCAGCTTCAAAGCAAATATCTGCAATGCCCTCTGAACTTAGTTTAGCTGTTTCTGTAGTACGTGGTAGATGTGTGTGAAAAGCCAAGTCAGGTCTTATTTATTTTCCGCAGTGCTTTTTTCCCCCATAACTTAAATAAAAGGTAAAAAAACAATGTTGTAGACAACACGCGACTGTCAACTGACGTACTGATGAGATGTGAAATCTGTCAGGAAATAAGAGTTCTTTTGTGGGCAGTCTTTTAAAAGCAATTTCAAATGGATTCCAGTAAATGCAGTTATGGCTGACAAGCAAATGATGGGTCAGCACTCTGTTATATGACTGTGTTAGTTCATAAAAAACAAAGCATGACAGGTAAATACTGTAATCGGGCCTAAATGAACACGTGAGCCATTTAAGAACTGGAATGGTATGATCGGAAGACTTGGTTCCAGTCAAATATACAGAAATAAAATCTGTGCAGCCACAATCCTGTCGCACATGCTATTTCTACAAACATCTGGCAATATGTTCAGACTTTGATGGCAGTATAATCCTTATAATTATCTTAAACACAGAACTGAGTTGTTCACTTCTGTACTTTTCTGCAATGAATCCAACCCAATTTATTTATAAAGTACTTTAAACACATCACTGTTGACCAAAGTGCTGAACAATTGTTTATCTTGGATGAACATTTTAATTTTACAGCTGACAACAAAGTTCACACAAATACAATCATCTACATGACTTGAGAATAAAATTTTTGGTATAAATTTAACCAGTATCTTCAAATAAGGAAATCACTGCATTGTATTGCTCTACTAAAACTTAAAGAAAAAAAAAAGCATTTTTTTTTCTAAAATCACCTTTAATAGAGTTGTGTGCTTCCACATATTTACAGGACAAACTGTTTCACATATGGAAAAAAAAATATGGTTTGAAATTAATCAAATTTCCCTTGCAAGAAGGAAAATAAATATTCTCTGTGAGCTGTTTAAAACAAAAAGAAATAGCATCAGAAAGTTTATCTCTTGGGCCAGTTGTGCCGGAATCCTCTGTTTAAAAAAAAAAAAAAAAAAAAAAAAAAAAAAAAGACAGGTAATGGTTAATATGTCTGGATTTTCACAAGCAAAGAAAGCTAATTATTGTGAACATATTTACCGATCCGATTTGCCAGCCAGGTACGACATACTTCTGTTTCCACTTGCGGAATTGTTCTTTTGTCCTTGAGGAAATTTCTTTGGGACAGAGAATTACAAAAATGATCAAAAATAAATTCACTTCATATAGTTAGAAATTCACGTGTAAAAAAAAATAAATCCAACATTTAAAAACAAACAAAAGAAAAACGAAAAAATAACACCTTTTTCTTAAAATGATGGGCTTGCCGGTTGGGATCGAACTGTGTGTTGTCCTTTGATTTGGCCCCTGTAAATGAAGAGCGGGTTAATGTAACTAAGCACAGATTTGTATTCATTTGTATATGAACTGAAAGTGGATGAAAAGTCTTTATAATGAAAAGAATGATCACACATGCATACCTGCAAAGACTTTGAGGTCTGACTGACTGTAGTCAAATGGCTTGAAGCTGTCTTCGGATGGCGCTTCTGTCTTCTGGGGCTTCTCTGCTGATTTCATCAGTTTCTTACTTGGTTTGGGAGTCATCTCTCCAACCTCGCAGTCACCTCTTTCCCTTTTCTTTCCACAGTCTTTTGCAGATTCCTGATAAAATAGATTAATAACATTATATACACATACCAGCTAACATTTTGGCTCTTGAGTGCAGTGGAAATTAGTCTTGTGTCAAATTGTTCTACAATAAATGCAGGATTTAATCAGCTCCAGCTGAGCTCTAAATAATGGGAACACAATAGCTGGGTGTACAGGCCAACTCTCAATGAGAACAATGTTGTTGGGTTAACAAAAATAGGCACAGCTTACCTCTTCTTTACAGAAAAACACCTCAAATTACCTTAGTGCTTCACAAGAGGCTCTGAAACTGAAACAACTTACAGCTAAAAGCTGTTAAGATTTATATAATTAAGTAACTTTGGTTTAAGCCTTTCATCGAGACAGCTGGAAGCTCATTCTGTACCCTGCATGTGGAACTGGCACCAGTAGTTAACTAACCTGATTGACTCGGAGATGTGATAATCGAAAACAGCCGGTAGGATACAGTATAATATAATATCATTGCTTCATGTTGCCATGGTAATAAGTCAATTTTCTTGGAGGTTGATTTATATGGGACTGATACGTTTTAGAACTAAGAGCACTGATGATAAAACTGCTACTAGCTAAGGGAAATTGTTTGTTTTAGTGGGGGTACCAGCATAACCCCCCTAAACCTTGTCAAGTTAATATGCTGCGTTTTCAAGTTCTTTACTTAGCTAGTAACAAAGCAATTAATTAAATGAGCTGACAACTAATTATTTCTCCATGCAAAAGGGAGTGAAGTATCAAAGAAAAGAGAAAACACAACTGAACTCTGCTCACAACACATATACCTTTCATAATACTAGTGCTATGGGAGCTTTAAAAAAACCACAAAGCTTTCTTTCAAACTACAATTAGACCAGGAAACTTTGGCCAGCTGAAAGGGACAGTTTGCCAGTGTAGCAGCCAATATTTGTCTGCATTTGGCTCACTGGCAACTGTTACTTTCAAGTGCTGCTTCCAACATTTCTGACTATGATCCACGCCACCATAGAGTGCCAACATGCCAAGACTGAAGCTTTCAACCCAGTGGATTACTCTGATGGGTGCCACTACTGTGTGCTTTGGTGAAAGGTGAGAGAAGGTATTAAAAGTGGCAGGAGCAGAGATAAAAGTCAACTTTTAACTCTCATTCACTTTACATATATATAAAAAAAAACACTAAAGAATTTTGTCTGGGTACTTGAAACAGAGAAGAAATACAATACGGTGGAAAGAGCATGTATGAGTAACCAAGTGGGTGCCAAGCAACACCCCCTGAGAGGTGGCTCTAACAGCGGGAGGGCTATTGAGAAGAATGCAGCTTTTGTTTTTCCCCCAGGATGAAAGAAATGTATCTGTTGAATGGAGGACACATCTCAAATGCTTCAGCCACCCGCTGTGCTTCATTTTTCTTCCCTAGGCATATTATATGACAGATGTGAATATTAAAAAAGGCCACTACTATGCCGGGGTTGCAGAGTGGGAGCAGTAGCTCACTATTTCTGGGTTACTGTATTACATGCAGGAACGTCTCACAATACAAATATGTGTGTGGGTGACTATTACGGCTTTAAAATGCTGTTGCAGACTCTTGAGTGAATACAGTTCACAAACTTCATCAACTTTGAGCTTTCCCACCAGGGATGTGCAATAACTATTTGAAGTGGAGACGAATTAAATGGAAGGGCAGGTAAGCAAATGACTCACCGCTGCTTGCTGGCGCACAGTGGCAACATTCTTGAGAGACTCTTGATAGCTCTGTTTAGCCTTGGTTCTTTCTTCTGTGGAAATTAACAGCAAGTAAAAGTGAGGAACATTACTTAAAAATATGCCAATATAAAGAAAGAAAACCTTTTTACCCAATGCTTTCTTTGCCTGTAGCTTTGCTTCCTCATTGGATTTCCTCCTGGCCTCTAACTCCTTCTGTTGTTGTTCAATACTTTGTAATTTCCATCTTTTACTGATCTGTCAAGGTAAGAAAGTGCAGATATGAACATTTAAACAGAGGCGGTCAACATCTTCTTTTTTTTATTTTAGATTGATAGATTTTTATATTAGAGTGATCAAAAGAGCTCTTACCTCAAATATTTTTGAAGATGGGTCAAACTTGGCATTCTTGTTAACATGCACATCAGTGGGTAAATACTAAAATTTCAAAAGGAAGACAAATTGTTGCCAAGGTGATAAAAACACAAACAGTACTGAGGGTTATCTGGACATCTCTTACCATCCTGAAAGGGTTTTCAAAAGACTCAATGATACGTCTGGCTTTCATCTGAGCTACAGATATCGACTTCTGCTCATCGTGCTTTTCCAGCTCCTTCAAAAGAAGCAAAGTTTGAACATTATGTATCACAGGTACAAAGAAATAGACTAGCTGAGTAAAATGAGCTCAACAAAAACTTGATTTCTACTTGAAACAGTGTGATTTTAGCTGGTGCCAGGAGACTGCTTGTTTTCTGCTCGTCAAGGTCCATTTTGAGCTCAACCTCCTCTGAGAAAAGTATCCCTTGTTTAACTGGTGCTTCTGAAAATAAACATGATCAACAAAAGGCCCAAGGTGGTATCACATCAAACCTGTATTTGTAAGAGTGTGAAGCTTACCATTAGGTGAAAATTGGGGAAGGTCGCTGTCAGTAACTCTGGATGTATCATGTGGACCAAACAACAAGCCTTCTGACTGGAAAATACACAATAACAGTCATTTTCCTCCACTTAAGGCACTGTCAATAACAAACACTGAAAAGTGACACCCCCCACGGTTTATCGAGATTTCAGCAAACCTTTTTAATAGTGGTAAGTCCTTTCTTCTTCGGAATTGCAATCTCAGCCTGTGTGAAGAGTAGAAAACATTGGTGATTAATTCAAGCACATTAAATGACAAGTGACAACACAAACTCCACATCCCCATGCAGCCATCAATCTTTCCTCACCTTCAGGAGAGGCATCTCCCTGGCTTGCTGCACCAACAAATGTAGTTCATTGACCTGCTGCCTCACCAGTGGGGGGACTGGGTTACAGCAGGCAATGATGCCCTGAGGCTCTCTGAGGAAATAACACAAACGATTGTGCAGGTGTTCATGAATAAAAACATTTAATGTGGTCTTTGGAAAAGTGACAAGTTAGAGCAAGAACAATTTTTAAGTGTGAAATCTAGGTAACGTACCTGGGCAGCTCCTCAGATATTTTGCTCATCATATGAGTTGGCAAGACATATCTAAACACACAAGTAGCCCAATATTTAAAAAAAAACACAAAAAAGAGTAAGCTAAACATAGACGTTTAAATATAAACATGGCTATAGGAGATTTCCAGGAGATCAAGTCCATCCACTTGCACAGAGCTTACCCGGTGCTTTCATCTTCCTGCCTGGCCAGCTTGTCCCTCCAGGCAAACAGCAGTCTGAAGGCAGTGAGCTGCTGGGTGTTAAAAGACTTTTTCTGCTTCCTCTGCACCTCTAAGTATGACTCCTCTGTGTATATAGGCTTCACATATTTCTGTGTAAGGAGGTGAAATGCAACACAATGTCAAAAACAGAAGAAACTGTGGTTTAGTAAAGTTTAAAGCTAGATTTAAACAGGACATTTATGACTATTTCTAAAATGAGACACTAAAAAAGGAGTAATTAAACTATTTACAGAGTCTGAAACATTTTTCATCTCAAAATTCTAAACTTTTCTTGACTCAAATTTCAAGATTTTCTCAGTTTTCTTTCAACAATGAATAATATAGACAAGCACCAACATTTCTGCTCAAAATATAAGTAAACTAGCTGGGTACCTTCCTTCAAAACAATCCAAGTACAAAATTATATGTTAGTTCCACCATATGTTGATGAACAAAAACCAATAACAGTAAAAAAAGAAAGGTTATATATTCAAATAGAAATCAAGTCTGTTTAGTCTTGTTTTTTCCCCATATCTGTGGAATCCATGATAAATTAAACCAGAAAGTTTTCAACCACATCAAGCTCATTTTGATCCTCCCTCTTCTACCCACTGCTGAGGATTTTCAGCTGCAATAATCACAATGAATGACAGACTGTACATAAAAGAAGTGGTTTGTCTAAAGTGTTGCCTTAATCCCCAATTATATGAAGTAAAATCTATACATACCTTCAGTGAAACATCTTTGCTCTTGTTCCAGACACTTTGCAACAGGCCAGGTTGCCCATGGTTGCTTTCCAACAGCTGCACTCTCACACAGTCATAGATGTAAAGGAGATAGTGTGTGTCTCCCCGAGCATACTGTACCATCTCTTCTGGCAAGGGGCTACAAAGACATGTTAAAGGATGAATTTGATTTCAGGTATTTTAAGAAAATCACCTACAACCTAAAAGGAATTCTACATTTTTCTGTCAAGAAACAAAAATGAAACCAAATCAAAAGCTGAACCTAAACAGGGCCTGTGTTAAAGTATCAAATGACCCATTTATCAACATACCGAATCCTCCAGTCAGCCAGCTGGTAACGTTTGTCAGAGTCCACGTTGCAGAAGTGTTTGAGCAAGTGGTCGAGAGAATGTCTGGCCAGGTTGAGAGCTCGGCTCGCCTGATGTGTGTCAAAAAGGTTGACAACGTACAAGCCAAAGTCCCTCTGGAGCCACTCAATGTCCGAATCAGCACCATGAAACACCTGAGAGAAAAAAAAATGCATTCAACTGGTGTAACTGAATTTGAAACAAAGAACAAACAAAAAAAGTTCAGCTTGTTGGTACAAAAATATTAAAATCTGGACAAAGCATGAAATGCTCTTTTCCCCATTTTGGCTTATATTTCACTTATTTAAGCCCACATCCCACCGTTTTTCACAGGTTTCCCACATTGCATTAGTCATGTTGGCTCCCCCGTATCACAGGACGCCCAATTACTTTAACTAATATGATAAAAAAAAAGCATAGAAAGCCAGGCTCACAAATGTTAAGTTACTACACTGATGGAGACCTTTCTTCAGGATGTTCTCTAATTTCAGTCTCATATGATGGTGCTAATTGAGGCAGTTTTACAACCCCAATAACTGTTCAGACAGCCCAGCAACCTGTCCGGTCTGAGCAGGTGAAACCTGGACTAAGCAGGTATAGAAATGGATGGATGGAGATTTCTTTGATGCTGTATTTTTAATTATTTATAATATTCAAGTAATGAGAATACACCAGAGCTATCCATCCACTTATTGTATGCAGCATCATAGAACTTAGGGTGCACAAAACACACATGCACCGTAGTCTCTAACATTCACTTTGTACTATGGAGATTTTCCACACAGGTAACATATATAAGCTTATGTGGAGTGTCTGCTCTTTACATCCTTTCACAAAACGAATTCAAGAGTATAGTTAATACATGGGTGAATGATGAGAATAAACAATAGCATCTCATTTTCCCTTTAGAGACATTAAAGAGCAAGAAAGGATTTGTGGAATAGTTTCACTACCTTAACAATAGTAGGGTCAGTGAACACCTCGTTCAGGATGTACATTTCACTGCGAAGCTCCAGGGTGTCGATGATGAAGTCCTCCTCCCGGGTGGAGATTTGCATTAGACAGGTGAGGCCGAGGAAACTCCTGTAGGAATGGTGCTGAAGTAGAGACGAAAGTCAAAGAACCAAATCAATAAATCCCCATTTAGAAATGTCAAGGCTACAGGCTTCTAGAACATCCCATTTCTGGGTTGGATCAGATCACACATGTGATCTTTGTACCTCAAGGTCCACTGCAAATTCAGGCAATTTGCACAGCTTTTCATTCAGAGCCACTAAGTCCTCCAGAGAGTCAATAAAGGATAACTTGGTCTCAGCCATTGCTTTGTACATCTAAAACAAAAAAAGCAGATAACAGATGAAGAAGTTTCACCAGGATAGTCCAACTGAGGTTACTCTATATACTGTATGTCTGCATTACCTGAGGCTCTGGCTTGGACAAAAGGCTTTCTGTTATGGTAAGATGATCCAGTTCATATTGGTATGGGTGTGCAAACCTTCGTGGATCAAGATACTAAGTTCAGATAACAAGACATTAGAGTTAATTAAATACTAATGTTACACAGTGGGCAAGTCTTACATGTCTCCAACATGTTCCTGAGTTCTCTGCTGGTGAATGAAGTCAGCCAGGGCAGCTGGGACATCAAGGTCCTCCGGCCTTTCTTTCCGTATTTGTTTGTTAGTGAAATCTACAGTTTGAAAAAAAAGATTGAGTCAGACATCTTAACATGTTAAAATCACAAGTCAACAGATAAGGTGAAGACAAAGTGAAAGAAATGTCTTACAAGATGGAAGTGACTTTAATGCATTGGGCTTGATAAATATCTTCGGGATAAAAGGTGTGTTGCTGTTGTCAACTTTTTCCTTGAATTTCAGCTGAGGCCTCACAACATTTTTGGCGTGAAGCAGTCTGAATGTCTCAGAACGACTGCCAGAGCTGGAAGCCTGATCAATAAAAGCATTGTTTACGAAAAGGTGCAAGCCATGATGTGAATTGTTACCTTTTAGTATTTAAAGATATTGAATGCCAGGAATGGCATATAATATATCAATTTGAAGGTGACCCAAAACACACACTGGCACTTGCAGTAAAAAGACTGAGAGGTTAATTAGCCAACCTTTCGATTCCAGCTGGAAACGACAATTTTTGGAGGCTGAAATCCAGCAGGCATGACAGGCTTCTGGCTTCTGTTCACCCCGTCGGCCTCATCAAGCAGAATCCCCTGGAAATCATACAGCAGAGTTCGGTTCATTCACAAAGACTTTCTCATCCATCAAATTGTTTAATGCCAAAGTTGCAGGTCATACCGCTCTTTCGAGGATAACTTCATTTGAGTCTACAACCAAGTCAAACCTCTCTTCCATCCCTGTCAGCTTGTTCCTGTCTCTGATGTGAGATCTGCAGCCATGGTACTGCATAATCTGACTCATGCTAACAAAGATACAGGGGAAAAGAATGAATTCATCTTGTTACTCATCAAACCTACTTCTTGCTTCACACTTCAAAGTATATAATGGCATATAGGCTAAATCACAGTCTAAGTTTAACAGAACGTTAGTCATTGTGCTGTGCATCTAAAGATCTTGACAAGTTTAAGCATTCTCACATTAAGTCAGTTAACACAGAAGTCAAAGCAGATTAAGTAAAAATGAATTGAGATATACTTGCTCAAAGGAAGAAGCTTGACAATGTTTTGGTACAGTAGAAGCAACAGAATACTTTATACTTACCAGTGTAAAAGCTTATCTCCTTGGCTTTCACAAAACTCCTGGAAGCCAGGAAAGCTCCGATAGAAATCATATTCATCTCCGGCCTGAGGTATGCCAGCAGAAGCTTTTGTAGCCGATAACACAGCTCCCAATCCATACTATAGAAAAGACACAAGCATACTTACCATACAATGTGTGCTAACCTGATCTTTTACTTACACGGAGTATGCATAAGTAACGTTTTGGATGCGATAGTGGATTAAAAATTTTCATCTGAACTCCATTTACTGGAAATCACTTCAGAGAGAACTTGACTAACTTGGGTCTGTTGATCTCGAGACTCTTCAGTTAATATAATTATAGTAGCATGTAGTGGATTCACCGTGCAGTAATATAGACTGGTGTTTCACGTTATAACAAGTTGTTCACTGTTGCCCGGTAACCCCAAGACCGTATCTGGGGTTTCCTGTGGTCTGTCACCACGGGCGCCTCCATATTGTTTTCCAAAAAAGTCTGTTCTTCTGTTTTGAATAAAACAACACGAGTTGTGTAGTTAAAGTGAGAAATTGGCTCTTGACTTCCTTTCTACAATTTCCACAAGCCCTTCATTTAAGAGCTTTAGAGATTGACGCAGTTTTAAGTTAACTGCCAAATATGTTAGACTCGTATTAACATTTAATCTAATATAAATAACTTCAAATGTATATTTCTGTGCAGCTATGCTCATCTGCAACCAATATATCTTTCTTCTAATGTGACTAGCTTGTAGCCAACAACATCATCCACGTTGTCCATCGTATTACTAGCTAAAAACTCAGTGATCAACTGCTTAAGTTCACTTACTTTAACGAAAGTGTCCGCGTCTTTAAAACCGGGACACAGTTCGTTTTCTTCCTCCTCATTAGCGTCCGAATTACTGACTTGAAACCCACGATTCGTGGGTTCATTACTTTTAGAAGAATCCATCCTCTAATTTTGTGCTGTGTACATGTGTGCTACAGGAAGCAGCCGCTTTCTTCAACGTTATCTTCTCAGTTGCCTCACCGGAGGCTAGAGGTGCTACAGCGCCTCCTAACGGTGTGGAGTGGTATAACCATACATTGTACAAGTTGCTTTTGTGGAAATGTTGAGGGGATATAGTGATATTACGTAGTTGTCATTAATGGGATGTTTGCTGGCTTGACCCTCAACTTCCTAGTATACATGTTAAAAGCATTTTTGGCAAGATACCGACCCCACAAAACGCTCTGTCAGCACCTGTAAGCTGCTTTGAATAAAGGATATAATGAATGCATAGACTATAACCTAAAAAAAGAAGAGGAAGGAGAAAAAGAAAATTGTTACAACTCAAATTAAAATGACCCCTAAAGCCACAAAAAGCTTTATGGGTTATGGGTAAAAGAAGCACAAGAAAAATTTAGAAACTCAAAATCTTATGAAACAGCAACAAATATATGGGAAAAACAACCAGAAACAGATATTAGCTTTAAAACAAACCCACATACACAAACTGACTAAAGTGAAGATGGAATATCACACACACACACACACACATATATATATATATATATATGGCTGCACGGCTGTGTGGTGGTTAGCACTGCAGCCATACAGCAAGAAGGTCGCCGGTTCGAGCCTCGGCTGGGGGGAGGTTCGAACCTGGGGGGTGGTGGCCTTTCTGTGTGGAGTTTCCATGTTCTCTCTCTGCATGCATGGGTTCTCTCCTGGTTCTCCGGCTTCTTCCCACCGTCCAAAGACATGCATGATAGGTTAATTGGTTATTCTAAATTCTCCCTAGGAGAGAGTGTGTGTGTGAATAGTTGTTTGTCTATCTGTGTTGGCCCTGCGACTGTGGTGTACCCTACCTCTCACCTGTTAAAATGCTGGGATAGACTCCAGCTTACCAGCGACCCGTAATGGAATAAGCGGTCAAGATAATGAATGAATATATATATATATATATATATATATATATATATATATATATATATATGTGTGTGTATGTGTGTGCTCAAAATAGCCACAAATGCATACAATAAAAATTAAAATACATCTACTGTATAAAGTTTGTTGTTGCTTTGTCTGATAAGATGTGAGCATCTCGCTTCAAGTCTTTTGATTTATATTCTGGGATTTTATGCACACCTTTTATTTAAACACATTCTAAGTATTTTCAGTAGTCTGTTTTAATAACTATGACACCTTAGAATTTCAAGTAATACTGGCCACCAATCCTTTCATTTGAGGACAGTATGACCAGACTCTGGTCAGATGTGCAACCATTCAATGCAGTGGCACTGCAGTTCCAACCTTATCTCCTCAGTATTGTCTGATCTTATCCACTCTAGCCAGAACGATGCACCAAGATGCTGGTACCATGAGGGGGCAGTATTGACATTTAAAATATGAAGCAACCACACCACAACAACTGCTGCATCAGGAGAAGTAATATGCACCAATCACATCTTTACCAGTATACCTATAAGAGGTATTTAGACCATATCTGAAGCCAAAGCATTTTGCTGTGCTGCAAAAAACGATGCAGATATACTAATCATCCAATTACACATGTCCCTTGGTGTCAGATGCAAAAATAAGCCACAGAAACCTGATTTTGTGATCTAGTGGTCAATAGGATGCAAAGAGCCGAAATATTGACACATCAGCTCATTATGGATGATCTGCGGTGTGTAGGGAGAACCTCTCTTTTCTTCACTCCCCATTTGTATTGATCTTTCCACATGGTCCTCTCCCTCTTATTATCTTAAAAGCATCTCTCCAACACTGGCTCAATCAATATTTCACAGTAACTTTCCATGTCTTTCTATTGTTTCAGTGGAAGGTATCTAAACTTCAGCACCTACATGCACTAATAATACAAATAAATTAATCAGTATTCTTTGAAAAGCTGCAGTATAAAGCCAGCTTATTATGATGTGTAAAGATACAGTTAGTGTGTGCAGCAAAAACCTGTTTGGATTGTGTTCTTTATCAACTTAATAGGACAATTACTGCTGCCATTTACCCCATTTATATATATATTTTTTCATAATATTATGCATTTTATGGCTTTGATGGTGCCCCAAGGCTTCACTCAAATTCCTCCTGCAGTAAAAGACACTAAAACTGCTGATGCTGAAAATGACATCAACCCACACATAATTCAAAAGAAATCCTCAAAGAAAAAGAATCCTCAGTGAACTGTTTTTATTAACTCTCTCATTTAGAAAACACAAATGCACCACCAAACAATATCATACATGCACAATTTCAGCATATCAAGATCAGCTTATGACTTTTCAATGTGAAAATGTTACTGCCACGATCTCACAGAGATCACCTGGACATTAAAATACTGAGGAGTCACAACAGAAAGGCCAAGCGTTGTCACACAGAGCTCTAATTGTCAGTCTTCGTCAAATTACAAATTTAAGGAAACTTACTGTCTTTACAATCAATTGAGTTTACTCTGAAAATGGTAAAGATGTATAAAAAGACAAAAGTACAATAGAGTAGCAATTGTGTGTTAACACGTGCACTGGCTGACCACCTTGTAACAGGTGGCATTTGTGTCACTGCACCAAAAGGCTTTGTGTGATAGCAGCTGCTCTGCTCATGTATTTTTCAGATTTCAGGTTTGACTGAGGATTACAATTGGAAGTAGGATGCTGCAGTTTTCTCTCCCAGGTCGTGTGGGGTGGAGGTGGGGAGTTAGCTTCAAACAACAAATACACAATATGTACAGTATAGAATACTGTACCAAGGCAAGAGAGATTTCAGCATTGGCTTTTGTAGGAGTAAACACTGGCTCATAATCGTTATCTCTAAACAACACTTGACCTTTGTGCAGAACCTTTGGAAGAAAAAAAAAAAAACCAACAAGGAAACATATCAAACATTAAAAAAGAGAAGATAAAAATCAAATAATCTCCACAGTACTGATACATTACAAAGCAAGAGGTTGGTAATGCTTATATGTACTTGACATACGAATGCTGCCTTTTTCTCAGTTCATGTAATCAATAAATCAACCAGAAAGATGCATTTCCTGTGTAAACATCTCTACGTTTAACAATAACATTCTGTGGTGAAAGAACATATACAGATTGATCACATATAAAGCCACAAAAAAAAGAAAAGATAAGAAGAAAATTCAAAGACAGCATTGATGTTATCAACACTCATCAGGGAAGAAAAAAAAATCACATTTAATACAAGCTTCATCCGGCTAGATGCTTCTAACGCAGCCTTGGATTTTGTTGATTTATTTTCCACATGTCCCTTTGCTCCAGTGATATTTTGTAATTTCATAAAAAAAGAGAGGTTTCAACTCCTGACCAGGTCAAACCTTGGATGACTCTACTTAAATGTCTGCAACGCTTCAATAACCCAGCACCTTCTTAAGGATAAGATTTTTTTTAAATTTACTTCTGTAAATGGCAGAATCGTCCATGACTTTGTAGGCTCTATAAACAACCATTCACAGTCTCAATAACACTGACACTCGCATACACACACCATTCCAGGTGATCTTGATAGAATTGTCCTGATTTAGATTCCCCTAAATCCTGATATATACATCTTGCATGGGTTTCATTAGTACCACTACTCATCTGCCCTTTTCTACAGAACCTCCAAGGGCCTACTCTAATTTATTAAGATGTTTTAATGTCTGTTAAATCATGGCACACATCAGGATTTTCATTCATCAAGTCAGACCATTAAGTAGCCCCTTGTGTTCTGTGCTATCACCTTGTTGATCTATATGCTCCTGGCATTTTAGGGCAACGAAACAATAGAGTGAAGCAGGTCTGAATACCTGAGCAGCAGAGTTTGACTGAAATACATAAATAAACTATGACAACACATACCACATAAAAAAGGCCAATACAACTGACAATAAAAGACAAAATCACAACGCTTTAAAGCACAACTGACCATACACTTAGCCAAATAATGTCTAAGCTGGTGGCTAGATTTCAGTTTTCCGACTGGCACAATTGGCAGCATGTTAAACCTCTTGTCCACAATGGCTGATGATGCACGTCGACTGGCACTGGCTGTGTGTCGCCCAGATGGATGTAGACTAGGGCTGCAAACTAATGATTTTTCTCCCCTATTGATGAATCAATCAGTTGTAGTTCCTATTAATCACTCAGTCTCTAAAATGTCATTAAATTGGGAGCAATGCAAATCACGTCAAGGTGATGTGAATTATGGAAAGCTGAAATTCTAGAATTCTGGATATTGGATGGCCAACTGGTGTTCCTCTGTATTCGGTGGTGAGCAGACAAAATAATCAGGCACTCTCTTTGTGATTAAGGATGAGCACAAAGAAGACACGTCTTTAGAGTGGACAAAATAATTATTCAGAGAAACAGTTGAGAAATCAGCTTTTGTTTTGTTTTTTTTTTTTTATAAAAAATGTAGTTCCTTTATATCAATGGATCTCTTACTTTTGGTATTATCCTTTCTTTTGCTTATCTTCTGGTTAGTGGAGTCATCATTTTCCTAATTTACTTTCACAGCATCTTATTAATATTTATACTGTGCTGTGTCATGTAATGGTTGTGTTATAACTGGATATTGAACTGAACATTATAAACAAATGTACTTAAGGGTACAAATAAAGTAACTTGTCTCAACCAGATTTTACGATAAATCAGCCGGGTTATGCTAAAGAAGAACTATTCTGCATGATAAATCCAAACAAATTAATAGGTATTTATGAGCATTTGGAACAAAAAGCCATCAGCGAAGGGTGAAATGCAGTAAGAGATGTAGCAAAGACAGCCGCAGATATCTCCACTCTTTTACTAAAGGCTTCAGTCATTCAGTTGTGTTGCAAAACAAATGAAAATGAGGTTCAAACCCAGCTTACTTTCTCACCTCCACGTACCCAGCAAGTGTGAAGTGGGTGTGAAGTGAATGTGAGATAAACGTTGGATTATCTGTTATGGTGGAAGTGATCCCTAGACCGTAAAACGGATGTATCCACTGGATCTGAAAGTCACACCAATGTGAAAATGCAAATGTGGAAGAGCCTTAACTCCCTTACAACTATTTCTTTAAATGTCCAACTAAACTGTACCTTCAATTCAGTTAGTAACAAAGTCACAGTTTTAATAAACCCTTGGATTCTATTTTAAAGAACCATGTAGGATGCTTCTGAAATAGTCTCATTCTTCCAACAGGCCAGAGCAAGACTAAAAACTGGACATTTTTATTTTAACTTTGTCAAACTGGGACTCATACAGTAAATAATATTATCATAACATTAAGTGCTGTACTGTTAATTGATATGGGCTGTCATGGTCGAGAGTTAAGCTCGAACATGGGCCTTTCTGTGCAGAGTTTGCATGTTCTCCCCTTCTGGGTTCTCTCCGGGTACTCTGGCTTTCTCCCACAGTCCAAAGACATGCATGTTAGGTTAACTGGTCACTCTAAATTGTTCCTAGGAGTGAGTGTTAGCCATTGTTTGTCTCTCTGTGTTGGCCCTGTGAATGGCTAGCCACCTGTCCAGGGTGTACCCTGCCTCTAGTCTGCTAACTGATGGAAAGAACTCCAGCTTCCCTGCGACCCTGAATTGAACTAAGCAGTATAGAAAATGGATGGATGGATTTTGGTGCTTTCAAATAGGATGTTTACTGTGTTCATGACCCAAGTCCTTATGATCTCCCCGCCCGACCCCCCCCAAAAAAATGGTGTGATAATGAAATTTTTCAAAAAGGCCAAATTCAAGAGTCATCCATCCATTTTCTATACCGCTTAGTTCAGGGTTGCAGGGAAGCTGGAGCCTATCCCAGCAATTAGTAGATGAGAGGCAAGGTACACCCTGGACAGGTCACCAGTCCATCGCAGGGCCAACAGAGAGAGACAAACAACCACGCACACACACACTCATTCAGAGAATTTAGGGTGACCAATTAACCTAGCATGCATGTCGTTGGATGGTGGGAGAAAGCCAGACTGTCTAGAGAGAACCCATGCATACAGTGAAAGTAAATGCAAAATCCACACAAAAAAGGCTGCTGTTCAAACCCCCCCCCAACCAAGGTTCAAACCTGTGACCTTCTTGCTTTGAGGCTGCGGCGCTAACCATCACATCATTGGTTCGGTGGGGCTCATAAGTATCTGATAATATTGCTCTAAAAGTGGGGCAGTGAGATAAAGAATGTGTCTTAAATTATAAATAATTATGTTTTGATTTCAGGTCTTACTTTGATGGCATCCTTCTGAGTAATACTCTGAATATTTTTTAAATAAAGATAATCAAATTCTCACATCTGGAATGAGTAAAACGTGACTTTTTAGTATTATTTCCTTAATAAATAACAAAATTACTAATTCTGACAGTTTTCATTGTGATTATTTCAGTACTGTTGTTGGGGAAAAAAACACTGGCACTTACACACCTCTTCTTCTATTACTGTTTACAGGCAAATGTTTTCTTTGTGAATGCAAAGTAAAGTCCAGTCCATCAGGCAGTAGACCATTACAATAACTGGCAGGAGGCATTAAAACCTTTAGGAACCTCTGTGGTACATTCAGCTCTCCAAAATCAAATGATACAAGTTAAATGGCGAACACTATGAGGTGTTTTATGAGTTTCATCTGGGATGCAACCAATTTTTATTGAAGCATGTAAAGATTAAAATGGCTGCAGTATGTTCTGCAACACTGTCACTTGCCAGTGTCTGTAAGTGAGGCCATTACAAGAATCTCCAAAGGCACAGGCATGGGTGAATGAATATGTTTAAATTCTCTAATTTAGGTGTGAAAGGAAATTTAGGAAAAAGGATCATTCAGAAATGCTAAATACAACCTTTCATTAGGGCCCTCCACAAGGTAGACTGAATTAATTAAAAGAGACTGTGTGGAACTGAATGTTGAGGAAAAGCATGTAGCTTTGTAATAAGAAGAAGGCTGAAACTACTTTGGCACATGAATGGAAGTAAGGCATCTGTATCATTCTAGGGTCAAAGAAAAAAAGTAAAATTGGAGCACTGTTACCAACCAAAATGTCAAAACATATCTAGGTTTAAAAGAATATAAAGCAAGCATTTAGCACACTCCACTCTTGTGCTGCCTTATACTTTGTAAAAAAAAAAAACTCTACATAAATGATTATGTCCAAAAAGGAACAGAAGAAAAAGCAAAAAACTTTGCCGCCTCCATAGTTAAAAAAAAAAAAAAAGAAAAAGAAAAAAAAAAGACCAATACTGAATGTTGGCAAACAGAGGAGAGTCACGTTGTGTCACAATGTTGACCTGAATGTAGATATTGTGATGGCAAAGAACAAGGAGAGAGAAGAGAAGTCCACACTGCAGGCTCCGGAGCCACGGGCACTCATACCTAAAACACACACACACACACACAAATTAAACAAATACATAAAAAAGAAAAAAAAATCAGATGCAATAATTAATAATATTAACTTAGATTCTGTTCTGCATTTTTTTTACATCCAAAAGCAAACTGGAAGGTTGAAAACACCCTGAAAAGAAAAGGCACATGAAATATGCACCAGAGCTTTGCTTAACATGTGGGTAAAACTCATTCATGCATTAAAACTACACTTAGAAGTAAAACATCAAAAGAACTGGGTGTAAAAGGATGATGCAGTTTGCTCCCATAGCTTCTCATAAAATAATATCAGTTAGTCAATTATAAAATAATAAAGAGAAAAATCTTAACAAAGCAAAAACACATGTAACTGATGCCTAGAAAAAAAAATCTGAACCACTTTATGAAATACTGGTTTTTATAAACACAGCATTATGTTTTGTGGGCGAATGTGTTTTGCCCACATCTTTTACTTTGAGTCCAAAGACTTTCAAGTAAAAAGCCAGCATGGATTCTTACATGCTGTTTTCAGGGATTTAACAAAGAACTTCAACAATATAAAGTAGCATTTAGAGGCAAAAAAAGACCCCCTCTGGACTCTCACAGGACAGCAGTAGCATCTAATACAAAGAGAGTTGGTGACAGAGATGGATTGCACTGCATATTTCAGCAAAAAGATAAGCCCAGGAGAAACCAATAAAGGTGAATAAGGATGTTAGTAATCGTTACTAGACGGAGGACAAAATGCCCCTGTCAGAGTGTTCAGTGACTTCATTTATAAAAGTCACTTAATAAAAAAAAAAAATAATAATAATAATAATAATAACAACAATAATTTATATGTCAGCTATTCTTATTTTGTTGGATTCTTTTGGAACTGGGAGTTATTAATATATTTCTAACCAAACTCAGATGATACCTTTTTATAAGCTTCATGACACATCAACAAAGAGCTTACTCAGTTTGTGGATTCGTATAGGATCTGAAGCTGGACCCAGGCCTCCTTCACTCAGAGTCTGAATGCGGATGATGTATTCTTCATCGTCCTCGGGGAGCATCAGCTCTGCTGTTGAATTGGTTGTTGTGAGTGTGTTTATCTCTCTCTGTCTCTCTCTCCTGTATGAAAGCTGAAATAGGAAGAGAAACAAATGGTAAGTGACACGTTGTAAATATGTGTTCTTATAGCCTGACAACTTGAAGGTAAGGTGCTTTCTAACACATAACATGAAAAAACATGTCACCATGAGGCACACTGAAACTCACTTGATAGCCTGTAACGTCTGATTCTGATTCCATTGCCACCACAGGTTCCCAGTAAAGAGACAGCTGAGAACCAATTAGGGTCCATTCAATATTCAGCGGTGGTTGGGTCGGTGCTGCATGATAGAAAATTATTTCTTTCTACTTGTCAGCATAGAAAAAAATTACTGTCTCCTCAGTACATTGGAATTATCTCATTTCTCTTATGAGATCAATCTACTTCCAAGAATGAGATCAGAGGAGGGTATTGTTTCTACGAAGACTTCTCTGTTATGAGCATGCAAACTTTCATTATCTCTCCTCTAACTGAAAAAGCCATGAATGGACTTCACAGCTTCTGCATATCAATCAGTGTGGTTGCAAAATCAAACGCTCCCGTGTGTTGCTACTTACGTGGCTTTTTTGTCGTAACATTGATTGCAGGGAGGAATGGGCCGGTACCCGCCGTGTTGAAGGCGCTAACTGTTAGAAAATACTGTGTGTTTCCTGCCAAGCCACTCACTGTGACCGAGGTTTGGTTCCAAGGCACCCTAACCTTCCCCATGGTCTCTGGTTTAGTGTCATCCTCCCAGTAAACAACCTTTGTGAGACACAGAGCATGGTTGTTGGCATTTAAATGAGATAGATATCTTTTTGATGGGACCAAATTGCCCTCAAGAGTATCATTCTGCACAGAACAGTATTTGCAGTGGTTTGTGATGGCTTGAGAGAAATGTGGTGGTTTTAAATGACTGTCTCTTGGTAATCCTTTGAAGAGAGGTCGCAGCTTTGTTGATCTGACATTACAAGCCTTTAAAACACCAGCGACAGTGGCACAATAATTCAAGCTGGAGATTAATAATTATTTCTGCTGTTAATTAACTGAAACATTTTAAATTAATTAAACATTTTTATAAATTGTGGCCTTGTGTTTGAATAGCAGCCTGTCCAGCGTGCACCCTGCTTCTCACCATAGAGCAGCTGGGATCGGCTTCAGCCCTCACATGAGAAAACGGATGGATGGATTTTAGTACTTGTCAAAAATAATTAAAAATATCCAGCCCAATATGCCATCAAAATTCTTATTTTGTATAAAGAACACAACATAAATATAGCAGCAAATGTTGAAGGACAAAAGCAAGTACCAGCAAATCGTTTTATCACAGTGACTACAACAATTAAGCAATTACGGTAATGAAAAGTTTGTTTTTTTTCCTTTTTGTTGGTCCTTCAACAAAATGGATTTATTGTCCCCTTGTACAAATCCACAATACATCAGTGTTGTGCAGTATGGTATAACATTTATCTTTCAGCTAATGTAAATCAGGCTGATTAAAATACCCTTTTAAATAGTGTACTACAGATCAAATGCCTACTTAAGATATGACTAGACAAAAACACATGCCTGTTTTATCATTATAATTCATAACCATTTAAAATAAATCATTTATCCCAAATGACATCTTGCACTTGTTTACTTTTCTGCCCTCATTTCTAAGTATTTGTGGACAGTGAGATCACAGAAGTAGATCTGATATGATTCCGACATGAGAATGTTAAAATAACATTGTTTTTATTGGGCAAAACGAATCACAAACAACATCTTGCATTAAAGCCCGTTGATCACCCTGATTGTTCAAATCAAATAAACACGAGGCAATCAAGCTGCTCTGGTTTGTGATGGTAAGCTAGTCTACAATCAGCTGTTCTGAGTTTAAGAACATTTTAACATTCCTATTTTACTCAGAGACCAATCACAGGACTTCTCATTGATTACAGCCATGAAGCAGCACATTTTTACAGCTTTTTACTATTTGTGGTGTGGTATGATGATCTTGGTATTCTGACACGATGCCTAATACTGCCACCATAAAGCTACACCAACATGAAAAAAAGATCAATTTTCTTTTCTTCTCTTGAGAACGCTTTGACATGTTTTCCTGTCATGTTGATATGAAGACGTGTATAATTCTGGCTGTAACTGCTAGCCAGCTGAGGTGGCCATTTCCATGGCGACACAGTTTGGAAGTGATGGGCTGGAGGTACAACAAGGGTGACGATAAGCTTTTTGAATAGTGCTGTGTGTGATATCTGTTTCCATTTAAAAGAGTAAAAAGTACCTCATAGCCCAGAACCCTTTCAGGGGTGATGGAGAGAGCCTGCCAATTCACCTCAATCTCAGAGGCTGAGACACTTCTGGCCCAAACTCCCGCTGGCATTCCACTTGGCTCTGAAAACAGACAACAGGAGACTAAGCGCTTCTGCCATCTTCCAACTGCACAGAGATAAGCAGAGCAAATCTCTTGTATTTTTACATCTATAACAATGTGGCATCCTTGATGATTTCTGCTCAGATGAATTATAACACAAGGGTGCTGCTGGTAAATAGGCTAACTCTGCACTACTTTCTGACCTCATCTCATCACATTGGCAGGCAGAATAGATTTAAATGCCATCTGATTTTTTTTACTTTTGCTCAGCCATTCTAGAGAATGGTGATATTTGGAAGCAACCTGCCTACTCTCACATTAATGTGTTGCAAGTCTGTCCCACATTTTCTACCTTTTTCAGCTTGTAAATAGATTCCAATAGCCGAATCCAGCAGCTGCAGTAAAACCTTTTTAATGTCATGTCCTTTTCAAAAAGAGAAATGGTTTTATAGCTTTGCTAAGACCCCTCTTACATCCATTTACCTGTCTCTGCAGAGTAGATGGTGACTACAGGGCTGAAGGGACCCTGTCCTTTGCTGTTGTAAGTGCCAACCTTGACATGAAACGGAGAGAAGGGTGCAATGCTGTCGTTTCGGTACACATACCGAGATGCACCGGGAGCAGAAGTAGCCACGTGTGTCCAGCTAACTTCTCCGAAGGCACGGAAAGCAATGATGTAACCAAAGCTCTCACCATTCTGAAGTTCTTCGGGAACAGGCTGAGAGTGAAACACAAAACTATAGTGATATTAAAACATATACAAACCACTAACATACACTCCACCGCTGGGCTCACACAATTACCACAGACTCAGAAGTGCATGACCCACAAATTGCTTTTGTGACCCACTTGATAAAATTAAATGAGCAGTAAAATGCCATTAAAATAAAAAAAAGAAAAGAAAAAAGAACACATCTGCACTCATTACAGAACAAGCAGTTTTCAAAACGAGAAGTTATTCTATGTTTAATGAAATGAGAAAACAATGAGATAAATCAGGGCCTAAAGCCTTCTGAGCTATCAGCATTATTTTTCAGCTACTAGACTGTTTTACTTATTGCTAGATTTGAGCAGTGTAGATTTGGCAAAGCAGCAGTAATTTAACAGTTAGAAGCCTCATAAATGAAATTGACTGCCAAGTCTACGGTTCTGCTTTTCTGTACATTGCTGCTGCTCTACATGCAGACTCTATCAGAAAATTACTACTGCAGTGACAGACTTCAATTGGCCCCATATTTATGACAGCCATAAGCCAAACAGGATAGAGAATTTGATTCAGCAAGAAATATTTAGCACCTCACTCAAGTATAAAAACAACTGACACTGAATAAGAGACTAGAACATAAGACTGATGACTTACCTCCCATGTGATGACCAGTTCAGATCTGCTTCCACCTCCTCCACCCACATCACCTGGTGCTGCATCTGGAACTACAAAATGAACACCTTGTTCATATCTGCATGAATAAAAACGTCATTATAACAAATTGACAGTGAAATTAATTTACTGCACCTGCATCTTCTGTTCTGGTCTTGACAGACACAGGGCTGGGCTCTCCAACTCCAACACTGTTTTTAGCCAATACCCGAAACTCATACTCCACCCAGGCATTGAGATCCACTACAGTGGCTGTCAGAGTGTTTCCATCGATAATCTCTGGGACTAGAAAACAAAAAACATCAAAAAAAAGAACATTATCCAAACAAGGTACATGCATATAGGTAGAAAAATAGACAAACAAAAAAACAAAGTTGAGCTGATCGTCTGGTAAATTTTATATTCTGACTCCTGGCTGTTCCAGGAAAAATGTGTTTTTTTTTTACAAGCTAGTTGCCAGCTTTGTCTGCAAAAAAAAAAATAAATAAAAAAAAAACACTGCAGTTAACACTACATTAACAATTTTGTTTGCTACTTGAGGGTAACCGAAACAGCTGGATAGAGAATTAACACCTTTTACATTAACAGCAAACTGTGTCTCTACACATCCAGCAGGTAAAAGGAAGCACTGACAATCATGCAGAGAGAGTCCTGTTACTCTATAACAGATGAACCTGTGAAAATCAAATATTTTCTTTGCTTTTGAGATTCTGGCTTATCCTCTGCTGATTAATGATGCTAAATGTGCTTCTATGTTCTTTAGGGGATTTTTTTAAACCTTTTTTTGCAAGAACGATATGGCTGTTGCAACAGTAGTTACCTCTGCGTCACTTATTTTATCATTTTTGCAAAATATCATTAGTTTAATCATTTTAAGCAAAGTCTACAGTTGTATACACAGTCCTGTAATACAAATGTATTCTGTATAATAGGACAGAGCATTTTAGTTTAGGTTGGACTAAACCTTGCTCTTTTTTCTTATTTCTTTCCCAAGTACAGATTGTTTGGTAGAATATATAATCTTTCTATAATGCACATTTCATGCATTATACTGTTAAATTGAGATGCAATTTTTTGTGTATTTTTTTTTTAAAGTTTTATATACATTTTTGTAATACCATTTTTCTGAATTAGTTGATAAATAACAGTTTATGAAATGACTAATGAGTAAATTAGAAGAAAATCCCAACATTGTGCATAGTGTTTATTACAAAAAGAATAAAAGGATTTCCAAACCACTTCAGTTCCACATGGAGTTGAAAATATCACAAGCATAAAATATCAAATGCTGAAACTAAGAAATATTACTGACCTTTGAAAAATGCCAGTTATGTGTGTAAAATTGTAGATAAAAGGGAACATTTACCTCGTGTTACATCACTCTGTAAGTGTTTGGGATCTGAGGGTTAGTTTTAAAAGTGAAATGTTTTCCAGCTTTTGCTTTGTATAGTATTTTAGTTGCTTAACAGATTTGGCCTTGTTTTATTGTATTTTATGTTTCATAACTAATTCAATTATTTCTATATGTAATTGGAGATGAACTTCTACAACAAAGCCAAGCTGTTGTAATATGTGAAAATTGTGTTGTCTTGCTGGATTGAACAATCCTTTTCTGAAAAAGGCAATACCCGAGTTGCTGCATAACTTGTATACATCACTCAGTATTACCCCTACAGACGTATCACAGAAATACAGCTTCCCATCATAGATGGTGGTATTTAAACTGTATTTTAAGAATAAATTATCTGTCTTTCTTCTTTAGCTTGGAAGACACAGCTCACATTCAGTTACTTGGTTTTATAAACTGTAGTTACTATAATATGCTTTAATATGTTGTAGCTTTGTATGTATAGTTAATCTTGAAAAATGAGACATCATGTCTCAATTACATTTCCCTGTATAAATAAAGGTAAAATAAAAATAAACTAAAATACATGATTTACAATATAAATTCTGTTTGATTCCTTAGACTAGAGCCAATTTTTAACCTCAGCTCAGTCCATCTTCAATGGGCTTTAACCCACTGAAGACTAGTTTTACTGACAAGTTTCATTGAGTGCATGCAATGATTTCCGCTACAGAATCATCTCTGTTTCTGTTACACTTTTGCCTCGAGGCCAATAGATCACAACCGTTTAATATTGACTTTCAGCCTTGTTGCTTGGAGGATTGACTTTTGATACTATTAACATCTTAATGATATTAAACAACACAGATGATAATATCCCACAATTCTTTGCAATTGTGTGTCAAGAAACACATTTCTTAAATTGTTTCTATATTACTATTATTCATTATTATATTATACATATAAAGTCTCTTACACAGGGTGGGTAAACCATCATCTAAAGATCTGACAGTCAAACTGAGCATTTATTACATCTTCTAAAAAATACAAACAAAAAAATGCAAGATTTAAATTATTTGCAATAGATAACATATTGTTTTTAATTTACATTTACATTTGCATGCCAGCATTTCAGAAAAAAAGGTATTTATACAGAAATAACTTAATCATATATATTTTTTTTAGACAGAAGCCTTAAAATGTTAAAACAATAAAAACCAGATATCAATAAAACTGACTTGTAACTTGAAGCAGATGAAGTGGGCGCTGATTTTATCTGAGGTATTTAATGTATGCTCGTAGGGTTATTAAAATCAATTTAGTGAAATACTATAAAACCAGCAACAATGACCTTAATGTCTCAAATGTTAGACCCTTTACTCCAGCATCCAGAGTCCTCACTCAGTAGCTGACCCTACACTGTGACCTGCCTGCCAAACTGGGAAAAGAAAGACCAGCAATTTCCCTGAGGGGATCTTTGAATTATCAGAATAACATCACATGCTCTTTGAGATAAAAAATTAATTCTTAAGTCCTGAGTACCTGTGTTAACCCTCTGCCATCCCACAGTGAAGGGCGTTCTGGTCTGAATGAGGTAATTGGTGATGGGGCTGCCGTTATCTTTGCCGGAGCTCCACGCCAGCTGAGCTGTGCTGTCTGTCACCTCCTCCACCATCACCGAGTCTGGAGGGCTGGGGGGGCCTGGTTCACAGGAACAGATACTGTGAGGTATTTGTACATGGAAAAATCACAGACAAATCTACAGAAATTAGGATGTGCACAGGGAAAATATGAGCTACACACAATTATATTAACAAAATAATCCACTGAAGTTCTCATGATGCATAGCCTTTAAGTTTAGAGATCCACATTAGCAACAGAAAATGTTTAGAAGTCTTATATTTGAAGTAATGCCCTTCACAAGGAATTAAAAGTTAATTTAGGATTTATCCTCCAATATTCACCCTACATGTAATTCCCCTCTTTCACAGTCCTCGAGGTAATTGATCGATTGGACAGCAGACGTGAGTAGATGCAGGGAGTCAAATTAAAAGGTAAAAGATGAAGAAGGGCATCACAGCCCCGAAGACCCAAAGTTCTATCATTTATTTTCGTTATCCCACCAATTAGGTAGCGTTAAGTTTTATTTTTGCTATGACGTCCTGTATTAATGAGCACGTTCGTTCATCAGAATTAATAGAGCACTGTAAAGTAGCTCCTCAAGCTCTGTTTACAGAAGTGGCTTCTAATCTAAGGCTATTGATTAATGAATGATGGCTAATGATTAATTTATTATTTTTATAAACAACCAACTCTTTGTAAAAACAAATAAGTTTGTGTTTATAGTATATATTATATGTATATAGTTCATAGTATAGTATGTGCCATAAATATATATATATATATATGTATATATATATATATATATATATATATATATATATATAAATGCACACAACATTGTAACTTAATAAGTAACTACTAAGGTGCATCATACTTAAATATACCTTAAGCATACTGCTAGTATGTTTGTCCCCAAAGCCTTGGATTTAAAGATATTGATCTTTGCAACACTCATTAGTGGCTGTTGATAGAAAAAAAAAGCTTTAATACACTAGCCTCGTTAATACATATTAATTTAGCACAAAATCAAGGATCAATCCCTTATCCTCCAATTATATTTAATTGGCTGAAGACAACAAGATGCTGTTAGCATCTTCTGAGTACTCGTATAATCTCTGATTAATATAGAAAGACTATCTGGGTTTTATTTTGAACTTGGCACTAACAGCCTGCACTACTATTTTGATCTAAATTGAACATTACATAAATGGAAAAGATGCACAGCTTCAAGTATCAGTTATGAATATCAGTGGTGAAATACACTGCATGCATATTGACTGTCACTAGACATATCTTCTTACACACAGGACAATGATGGTGATACAACTATTAAAAAAGCATAACTGCTCAACAAGTGAATGTTAATCACAACAATGTTATCCTCACACAGTGACCTTCTCCATAACCACCACCATCACCCCGTGGAGTGTTTGTGAGACATTTGGAGAGGCATCTAAAACATAACCGCTGCCATCGTTAAAAACAAGAACCCAGATGATCACTCAAGAGTCTTTGTGTCAGGAGCGATTATCATTGACCTTCAATGCAGCGAGAGAGGAACCAAACATGACTGGAAATCACACCCTGAGATATGAGCAAGCTGCCTAATATACTTGATTGCGAAAGTGTTTCCATTGCCAACAACATTAATAATCTCTTTTATTGCAACTATGATAATAAATGTCTGTATGTGCCGCAGCAGTCACACAGAAATAACCACAGTGAAAAGAAGTTCCCAGTGTTAAGTGTGACTACAAGGAGCCACTGAAAGAATGTCTCTAAGATTTCTGCCTCTTTCTCCAAAGATATGAAACTGCATTGAACCTTAATAATGAATCGCATTTTGAAAAATTCAACTGCAATACTATGTGCCTGTCCTCATTCAGGATCTCTATTCCTTTGAATAATCCACACAACATGAAACTCTTTCTTTAGAAAAAGGAGTTCCAGTGAAAACAGCAGTTTGAGTTTCCAGCCAGGGACAGTGACATCTTTTATTAAAAGATGAAAGATGGAGGACAGTTCTTTCTATTTTCTCCTTGGATGATTATCTGTTTTCTGTGTAGGCCTGTTCAGTCTTCAGTGCAGTTCAAGTGTCTATTTTCCTAAAGTACCCTGCTCAAAAAAATAGCAAAACTTGGTAATTATGCTTCATTTTATTAAACTTAGAAGCGAAATAACGAATGCAATTATTGTTCTTCTTATTATTTGTTTATTTTGTTTGTTTTAGTCAGAATCTGGTAAATTTGGGGGATGGAACAGGGTTACCCAAGGAAAAAACAATCTTTTGTTTAAGCACAAATTTTCTCAGAATGATCTACAACATTAACTGAGATGATCTGGTTATTTTCACTGTAATGATCGATTAATGATTTAAATCATGAACTGAGGCAAAACCAGCTAATATTTTACAGATGTTTGCAAAATGATCTAAAATAAGTATGACATTTATGGTCCAAAATGTTTTCAGAACCCCTAAAGTTTCATCACTTTATCTTTTGAAAAGGGGTATAAAGATTGCACCTGGCTACATCCTAATTCAAGCAAAAATGACTTAAACAAAACACACAGTTATAGCTAAAAGTAACAGCTGATGCAAGATTACATCATCATCTAGAAATGTCAACCTCATCTCATGCAACCTGTAAGGAATACAGTTTTATCTAGTTCGGTTCATTTACAGGTGAACACAGACACACCTTTTGTTAGTTTAACCATTACCAAAACACACTCTGATCACATTATTAAAACAAAAAATGGGCTTAAGATGCAGCTTTAATTTAAAGATGCTTACATATAAATCTAAGAAAGGGTTTAAGAATTAAAAGTTCTTCCATGTGTAGAAGCTTTTTAGGCACTCAAATGTAAATGAATCAAGAAAAGCTTTTCCATGTGTGGGCTGTTCCTTTATGTATTTTTAATCAATAATGCAGGTAAAAGGCTTGGAGTCGATTCCATGCTGTTGGTTTGCATTTGGAAGCTGTTTCTGTGAACCCATAAAATGCAGTTAAAGGAGTTTTCAATGCAACTAAAACCAGATGGTGCAAAAACAAAATAAGGAGATGACCAACACAGAAAGAGCTTGGCAACATGACAACACCCACAGAAAACAGTGTTGGATGATGGTTAGGTTCAATCACTGATAGAGGAAAATGAAGAAAAAGCCATATCAAGAAATTCAGCAATTTAAAGTTTTAAAAAACAGAAACATTATATTGTGTTTTATTTGTTGTTGTTTTTGCTCTGCAAAAAGCCTTTTAAAAAGCTAAAGCAGTTCTGAATTATTTGGATAAATGAAACTAACAGCTTAGAAAAAAAGGGATGGAGAAGGCTGGGAACAACATCTATAAACACATGGAAGCAGTATGAGGGCATCTAGCTCTCTGTTGATCATTTTTATTGAAGATGTGACAGAAGACAGAAGCAGTCAAATGTATTGTGATGTGTATAAGGTCACACTGTCTGCTCAGATTAAACCAAACGCAGCAAAGTAGATCTGCTCGCACACAGGAGATTGTCAATGAGGCACAGCAAAGTGCCAAAGAATTCCATGATTTTTTTAAAGGTAAAGAAGTGAAAGTTTCAACCTGAACAACAACCGAAACAGCTGGAGCCTGACAAAGCATCATAAAAGAGGAAACCCATTGGATGGAGAAATTCTTCACAGCCTGATTTAGTTTTTTAAACAAAGTACTAAAAAATTACCATTTTATTTATGCAAATTTTTCCAGGATGACATATAGCCTTTCAGTTGGTCACCATACAGCTGGATTTCTAAAAAGTTATCATATACATACGTAAGAAATAAAGGTTTGGGTTCCTCCTAATTCTTATATGTAAAGTAAAAAAAAGCTCAGCCAGTTACAGCAGAAAAATTCTTATAGTTCCATATAAATAGCTCAGTCAAGGGGACTTTCACTGTTCACATTTTACAAATATTTTTTGAGAAAGATAACAATGATAGAGACTTTTCTTCTTGAAGAATTTTTAGATCATAGTATTGATATTTTGCCTTAAGTAAAGTATAACTTTAATAATAACTGATTATTCTGCAGTGTGTCATGCTGGCAGAATTCGACAGATAGAAAGAGACATCTAATAACCAAAATGGTCTTACTGGCTCTGTTTCATTATAGATATAGATATTTCAGTTTGCTGACTGACACAGTGTAAATACTATCTATGCTGCTGCATTTTCTCTGAAAGAATGAGTGGTGTGAGTTACACAGGATTAAATATAATGTGGGTTTACAGAGCAATGCATGCATGCATGCAGTACATATGTATGTGGTCACACTCAGTTTGTTAAAGGTTGTCTGCAGTGATCACGAAAAGACATTTTTCCCCCACCATGACTGGTTCTCTATTCAACTTCATGCTTTCTGAAGCCATTCGATTCAAACTATGAGACATCCGTGACAGCTGCCGTGAGCAGGAAGTGTAAATAATGCACAGCCTGAGTCACAGTCAAGTTTGTCTCCAGTCAGTTCTAGGCCAATTCATTTCCCTTGCCATGCTTTTGCCTTTACTTGTGAAAACAGCATTATTTCCACTTAATCTTCAGCCATTTTGAAAGGAATTCTCATTAATGCAATTTGCCAAGAAGGTCTTAAACAGACAAAGTTGAATCTCTGGTGAGTATCCTTGCAAGATAAAGATATGGATCCAACCTTTTCAAAACTTGACACAATCATCCCTCACCTCATCTGACATTTAGCATATTTACGTTGGGTCAATTTGCTGGGCTATTTGGCGTATTGATCTGGGCCAGAAACAACCCTCGAGCACCCTCCACAAGCGTTAAAAAGCTGCCAGTCCCTCAAACGTGCAACAAAATTTATTTTGCTCTGCCAAGTACAACTATCGACAATTGCATCTCTTTGGAGCAATGCATACTGCATGAGTGAGCACAGACAGGCATCTTAATATTTCCCTGTCAAGTACATTGCAACAGTATTGAAAAATGCTTAATTAAAGGCAAAAAACGTAAAGAACAAACCTTAAAAGAAACCATAGCTGCTATTCTTAGAATTTCATACTATTTTGTTTAGTTTTTGAGCTCAATAAACATCTCTAAGGGAAACATAAAAAGGATTTTGCTAATGTAATTAAGCCAAAGCTGCAAGAAATAAATGGAGCATAAAATCTTTATTTTCATGAGAAATAAGAGGAAATGTTTCACAAAACAAGCTCATTTGACTTTACTGTCACTCACCACTCACCACTTTACTGTTAGGATTTTTATTTTCTCCTTTCTTAAAGAGGAAGCAATCAAATGAGCCTGACTGCAAGCCCTGTTTTAATTAGTGAGTGCAGGGCAGAGAGGAGGTTTTCTTACCTTTCACAATCAATACAGCTACGGCTGACAGGCTCTCCACATCCGTGTCCACCACACAGATATATTTGCCAGCATGGTAAAGCTGAATGTTCCTGATCATCAGATCTCCTGCTGTTCTCTGCCAAGGAGAAGAGAAGGCTTTATGTAGCATGAAAGAAAACCGACCCTGTGACAGCTTATTAAATGTAGTGAAGCATATACAAGGTGCGATAAATAGTGATCCAGTGAACATTAGCAGATTGTGAAGTTACTTAGCAAAGACTTCACAGAGATGAATACAGTCAAACAAAATATCTTTATATGTCGGGTCATAAGCAGCAGCTCAACATGAGCTGGAATAAAAAGGAATAGGATAAGTCACTAAATAATGTTGGCAGTGAATGGAGCTTTATCTGTCTGACAAGGCCTCAGCTTTTTCACTTGCTTTTTGCAAAGGTCGTCGGTATAACCTTCAAGACCTCTTGCAAAGATGTACACAAATAATCTATTCAGGCAGTGTTTCCTCATTTGGAGAGAAAGAGAAAGCGAGAGAGAGAGGGGAAAAAAAGACTTCTGCGTTCTCATCTGAGAGGACACCCGTAAGCAACAAATGGTAAATTAGTGGTGAAATCATTCTCCTGGCATTGGCAGAGAAACGCGGCAGCAGAGCCAATGTGGTTTAATTATGGAAATTAAATTCCCTGAAGCAGCAAAGTTAAGTTGATAATCTCTTTGGACTGGGGACATTCTGGCATTTCTGGGGAAGGAGTCTCTTTTCAGATAAGAACATTGTCAGTCAGGCACACACAAGAAGAATGGTTAATCTCAAAGGGTGTGAGGATGTTCTGAAAGTGTTTTGTCATTTGGGTGTTTGCCATGCTTTGATTCCTTTAGAAGAACATCTAATAATGTGTATCCACTTCCTGTTTTGTGGGGCTGTGCAACAGGCCATGTCAAGGCAAAAAATTCGAGACATTCAGCCAAAGTATTAAAAAAAGAGCAGATGAGCAAAGCTAAGAAGGAGCTGGAATCGGAGAAGAGTACTCAGAAAGATGACAACCCGTCACAATGGCTGAACAACTAGCACATTACCAGCATAATGGCTTCTATGTGAGAAGTGTATTATGACATAAGAACAGTCTTGTTTCCATTCACAAAAACACAGGTGGAAGCATAGAGGCCTTAATTGACACATTTGCACTTCTTTTTTTACATCCTCACACTGCTTTCTATGCCTCAGAGCAGACATTTACAATTCTGACAGGGATGGCATAATACTAGCAAAACTGGCCACAGTAAATCCTTCCAAGAAGCCACAAGCTGTTCCTTTTAACTAATGTTAGTGATGGAGTGAAGCAAGATGGAAAGAAATATGACTATGGGTCACTCACCCCTCCCACCAGCTCAAAGTGACTGTCTCCCTTGGCGATCAGCTGTCCGTTGAAGGCCCAGGAGAATGAAACATCAAGGACGGGGTCACTGGCGACCTGGCAGGGTAAAACAATGCTCTCGCCAACAATGATCTCCATGTCCACCGGCCCCTGGATGATTCTGGTTGGATCTGACAGAGGAAAAGGCATGAGTGCCAATCAATCACAAAACATAAGGCGTTTTTTCGCAAGCGGATGAGCTGAGCTGCCCTTTGTTGATTTTTGCTATAACGGAACCAGTCATCCAACACTTGCTGGAACCCAGAGATTTCTCTTTACTACAGCGAGTCACGGGCCGAGCTGTGTTATCTTTATAGAGGAAGGCCTCATGAAGTCTCAGTCAAATAATCTGTGATAACATGCAGACTGCCACCACTAAAATGGATAATACTCCAGGATAACACAGCTCACATAATCTTCTGAAATCCTGATAGCAATTACAATACACTGCAGATCAGATAAAGCTTCATGTAATAGGCTCCTCTGTGCATCCAGTACAAAACTGAGGAGCACAGCTTTAAAGTCTCCCAAGCAATCATTTGGTGAAGCCCTCTGTGATTCAAAAGTCAAGATAATGAATCTGCAGGAATCAAATAAAGAAGGTACAACACAAAGGAAGAGGACTTGTACTTTTACATCTTACCTTACAATAACTGTCAAGAGGAAGGGGATAAAATGCACAAAAAAGGCCCTCAGATCTCACACTAGTAAGACAATGTCTGTGCCAGAGCTGATGTTTAATGGCTTTTGGAGTAATTTAAGAAAAAAAAAACTTGCTTCAACAGAAACAGTGGGAGATGGTATCATTCAGCACATTGACAAAACTAATATGAAACTCAGAGAAAACACTCAGCTGTCACTACAGATAAAACACACACTCAACAACAACACCACCTCCCTAATGCTTTCACTGCTTCCACTCAGGGCACTTTCATTTGCTGCTGTAAAAATGTTTCTGCTGCTTTGAGGGAAACACCGTTCAACTACTTTGTCAAATACCTTCTGAGAGTTTTAATGGAGCTGCTGAAAAATCCAGCTGGACAAAACAACTGAAAAACTGACATATCCTCAAGTTGCAAGGAGCTTTGATTAAGCATTACTCTGACATTTAGTGTTTTTACTTAACTGTGCCTAACTATGCAGGCTATAAATCAAAACTTCCCAAAGTTTTGACACACATGAAACTCAAAGTTTGCTCATGTTTTCCACCTTTCAGCTATTGATCCAAGTGCAGTAGCTCTCTTATGTTAATCCATATCAAGCAGTAAATTCTGCTTACTAAGTAGAGCGCACAGTCTCCTATTAAACGGCAGAACTCACCCGTAACCAGCAGCCTTCCAGTTGTACTTGACATGCCAAATCTATTCCTTGCAAAGCATGTGTAACTGCCTGCATCAGATTTGCTCACGTTTGCAAGCCTCAGCGTTCCATCTGGGGAAAGGGTGATCCTATAGGAGACAGCGAGAACAAAGGCTCATTTTATCACCACATAAAGAATGACTTCAGATTTTTCAGTGTTCTGGGTTATCAAAGCAGTACATGAGCATGCGGGGTGAATACTGATTAGTCCAAGAGAGCAAATGAGGAAAAATGATGCTAATATTATCCTAGTTATGCAAATACAGAAAATCCTAACTCATTTCTGTTGTCATTACCTGTCATTGGTGTGGATAGGCAGGTTTCCTTTCTTCCATAAAATGCTGGCTATGGGATAGGCTTGTGGTTTACAGTCTAAAGTCACGGTAGTTCCTGCCTTGGCTTTGAGCAAAGCTCTGAGGACGTTCCCTGTGAAGTCTGGAGGAGAGGCTGATGGAAAACAGGAAACTGGATTTGGCACAAGACTCAGACAAAACTCTGAAACCTGCGTTAATCTGATCTGTAAAAATCATCAAACTGTAAAATAATGGAGACTGACGTTCCAAACATCTGTATTGGGAATAGAAAAGGATATTTTTGGTTGTTGTTCCATTTTTTTGCTCACTGGTAAACTGGCTTGGAAAAGAATGCTTGCTAAATCACTAAATGTATCTGAGAATTGGATGTTTATCGTCATATCTTTATATCAAGATGAAAACATCATAAAGACAAAAACACATTAAAATAAGTTTGACCCCTTAAAATCCTCCTCACGAACCCCTTTATCCGCTAATCCACACAACCTTTAAGAAAGACAGTAAGATGACCTTTTAGATTCTTTGGTAACAATGATTTGAGGATCTAAGAGATAAATGCCATCCTACCTAAAACCATTAGTTCAGTAGCAAAATATATGACGCCGTGTTTGTTTTCAGCCACACACTGGTACATGCCAGCATCAGATAGTGTCAGCGCCGACACTGACAGGACCCCGTCCTCCACATGGATCCTATCCTGTGAAGAAAAGGATGAAAGAAAGCAATTATTGCTTAAGATTTAAAGGTAGCTTTTACTTTGTAACGCACACACTCAGTTAAACAGCGGATTGGTTCAAGGCACAGTCAGTGGACGAAGATCAAATCAGGATGTTGTTGTACATAATAATCAGTCTAAGTACAAAAGACATTCTTGTTTTTTTAAATACAGCTTTGCTTATTTTCATACCGTTAGGTGCAGCACCAACTGGAAGTTTTCTGATTCTTTCAAGTATTCCTCATTTTTCGTTTCAGACAGACTTAGACTCACTTTATTTCTTTTTCCTTTGAGTGAACACAAAATTCTCCACAGTGACAACCAAAAGGATTTGAAGTTTTTTTAATCATTAAAAACAGAGGAGTGGCCTATCTGATTGCAAATTTTTGGAGATATCTATCTCTTGTTCTTCAGAGGCTTCTACAGCCTCACTGATGGTTTTACAGATAACGATGTAAGTCACGGTAAAAACCGAACCATGAGGTTGAGGAAAAATACCTGCAAGATCGACTGTCTACACAAAGATCTAGGGATGGAAACTAATATTTTAAAGCTTGTTTTCTGAGTAATCAGCAATATAGGGCCTTTATCAGATAGGTAACAAACAAGTCAGTGGTTGCTATGAGTGCGATCCAGAGTTCCCTTGTGGAGATGAAAGACCCATCAATAAAGCACTTCACCATTTCAGGCCTTCATGGCAGACTGACTAGAAGCTGTAACTCATTAAAAGGCAGAAAGCAGCCCTCAGATTCTTGGAAAAGAAGGAGAAAAATCCATCGATTTAATGAAACAAAGGCTAAATTGTTTGGGAACTATTTTAGTGGCAGGTTTACTCTTCGCATGGAGCAAAGCAGGCACTGGGCATCCCTTCATTAATTCCATTTTTAGTTAAAGTTGATTAAGGTGAATATATTTATGGAACTTGGGGTTTAGGGTAGATGGTAAGATGGATGAAGAAATAAAAGGAGCATTCCTGAGTGAAAACCTGTCTAAGTAACCATGACCTTTACATTTCAACAAGACGACAATCTGAAACACATTACCATGAAAACACAAGAATGGTTTTGGAGAAACAGTAACAGTCCTAAACTGGTCCAGCCAGAGTTAAATCCTGAAACCAGGAGGACATTTCTAGACAGACCTGAAAAAAGCTGTGCACTGAGCACATTCCAGCGTGGTGAAGCTGGGATGTTTCTGCCTAGAACGATGGGAAAAGCTTCCAAAAGAAATGTGTGCCATGTTAGTAGGATAATTCCCAAGTGGACCTGAGACTGCTATGGCTGACAAAGATGCATTAGCAAAGTACTACATTATATTAAGTGTCTGAAAATTTATATAATGGTATTTAAGTCTTTCATTTTTAAGAAATCCATAAAAAAAACTGTGTTTGCATTGTCATTGTGTTTGACTGGGTCTAGACTAAATAAAATGACTAAATCCATATTAGATGAGTTTAACACACAACAAAAATGTGGAAAATGATCCATCAACACTAAATCAACACTAAATTTATCTCGATTAAAGGCTGGTTCAGCTTGAGGCTCTTTCCCAAAACAAAGGTTATTACTGTTTGGTTTTGTTTTAATGAACACAGCTCTTCGATCATTTTTAGGGTGTTACACATCGACTTTTTGTAACACACTTGTTTTCCTTGTGATGTTCTGATTCTGTTTTAAAGATAACTGAATAAGATTTTGCTTCAGATTCTTAAAAGTGACATTTCAACATCAGAATAAAACATCAGTGTGTCTGTATCAGTTCGAGATTTAAAAGCAACATGCACACACACCCCTGCTTGCAAGGTAAAAACAAAGTGTTGGAGAACAAAGTGCTGACGGAATTTACAATCCTTTATCAAATCTAACATCTTGAAATCATTTGGACTTTACAGTAAAGGAACTTTGGACTAAACTCTACAGAACGTTGATAAAATACAGCGGTAGCATAATGTAGCTGAACAATCCTCCTGTTAATGCAGGGAATGTATGAAGAGAGAACAATCACAGCCTGGATAAAAACATACAACTGAAGATGTTGAAGACTTTTTATAACCACAAAGACTGATTAAAAATGTAGAATTTTACTCAACCAAGCAAACTAAAGTGGTTGAGGGTAAAAACTATGGTCACATGATACAATTAATGTAATCAATATTAATTATTATTTATAAAAAAAAAAAGAAAAACAAAAAAAGAAAACATAAAACTACTACGACATTGCGATTTCCCTCTGGGATTTATAGAAAAATTCAATTTAATTTCATTTCATAGTGTACAAAGACAAGAAAATTGGTAAAATATACTATTTCAATGATAAATGTGTTCTAAAAGCAAAGAACAAAGTTCAGCTAGAAATATTAAATACATTTTTTGTGATCTTTATAGTAGCAAAACTTCTTCCTTGCTGGGTCTTTCATTGAGGTAGCTAACACTGGAAAACAACAATCTACGTTAAACAGATGTTAATACCTGTATCAGAATGTACTGAATCTAATCACATCATACTGTATGCATCAGTTTGTCTTATGGAGGTGGCATACACACTTCTAATATACAGATCTGCTCTCACACAACGTATGTACATGTAGAACTGATGATAAAGCCTACTGAATTTCTATTATAAAACATAAAATAAATGTCCTGTAACAGCAAGAATATGCTTAAAACAGATTAAAGAATGACTTTTAAACTTGTCTCTTTAATAATAACACTGGTTATATTTGCCATCTTATTCAAAAGAGGTACGCCTTGCGTTGAGCCTCATTAAGCATTGCCAAGAAAATAAATTTCAGAAGCCGGTTACAGTCAGCCAAGTTTAAAGCTACTGATCGAACAATATACAATGTGAATTTCTCATGTGGTTGAAATAAGGTGTGCAGCTCTACATAAGATATTTCACAGTAGATTAAACCCATTGTCCTTAAATCTGAAGGAGCTTAAACATGCACCATGAATAATGGAAAACAACTCTCGACTCCATTCAGATGAAATGGAGCAATCTCTTGGGAGCTACACTGATCCACTCACTAAGACTGTGTAATCCGCCAAGGTGAAACAGAACCAGTGGCAGTTACATCCATGTCTCATCACAGGCTTACATCTGCAAGATGTTTACATTCTCCTCTCATTGAAGTCTAAATTGCAATCGGAAAAACAGCAACATGTTTCCCATCAGGCTCTTTAAAATAAAAGAATGAGCTATAGCTGAAGATTAAAGTCTTTCAAATATAACATTGGTAGGTAGCAGAAGGCAGGGAGTAATTTACCTCAGAGAGAAGTTGCTGGCCATTCTTCAGCCAAGCGTAGGAGGGTTTGGGCTTGCCATTGGCTCTGCACTCCCAGAACAGTTTCTCCTCTATGGCCAGGGCAGTGTCCTTCATGGTCTGGATCCACTGAGGCTTGGCTGAGAACACAGAAATATTCTCCTGTGAGCTATCTCACAAGAACCCAGAGGACAGCTTTCGAGGAAGCGGCATCATGTCATTGAAAATGTTGCATCCTAAATAGTTCAAAGGAAAACTTGTGTAGATTGGCAGCTCAAAGCAGAGGAAATCATAACATGTGAAGGTAATTGATTTGTCTTAAAGGGGCTGAAGTGGAAAAGATTGAATATTTCATCACTTTAATGTGTCACCAGCCCGTGGCAACATAAGATTAACATTAAACACTGAATCGCAAAGCAGGAGGCTTTTCGTGAGCACACAGTATCAGCGTTAACCCTAAACTGTCACGTTTTAGGAAATTCTTGCAGGCGTTGTTCATAGCGTGTCAATTTCATAGGAGTCTTTTTTTTTCTCTTTCACAAATTCAAAGGACAAGACAGCAGATGAACTAAACCAAGGGCCCAGATCTGAATACATAAATACAATTTAAGGGAAATTAAAACAAGCATCCCTAACTATCCAAAAAAAAGCAATGACTTTCTCACTTTCTTTGTTTTGGCTGTCTTTATAATAAGCTGTGACAATTACTTGATTTCCAAATTATTTCTTTTACATGGAGAGACCCTACACACACATCATAGATTAAAGGGTCACGTTTTTATCATTCCATGAATCAGAATATTCTGTCCCCTGCCAGAAAAACAGCAAATAAATCATATTGTTATAGACATTAAATATTAAATAAATTCAACTATGATTTCAACAACAACAAACAAAACCTTAAAATATTAGTTTATGTTAGTCCAGTAGAAGTGGAGTTTCTTGTTGGTCTGGGAAAATTTCTCCTACTTCTGTGTATCATATGGCATTTTTTTTTTTTATTTATTTATTTTTAACCACATGTTAAAGTAAAGCCCAAAAATCTGTGGCAAAATGAGTCGCTTTCTTTCCCAGAGAAAAAGGCTTCTGACTACACTACTGGCCTTTCTTTCTGTTACATAACAACATTACCATCAAACACATTTGCAGAATGACTACCTAGATGCTAGTTTGTGCAAGGCTCTTTAAAATTGTTGTTATGAGAATTGTTATGAGAACTATGGTGCTGTTACAAAAACATAGGAAAAAATTATCCTCATATGGCTCAGCTGTGGTTGTAGATGGTAGGTTGGTCTCAGAACATGTATGTTTGAAATAGCTTTTATGGAAGGGTTTTTCCAACATTGCGGAGGTTTAGATTTTTTTTTCTGCCAGTCAGCTTACTTTCCACTATTCTGAACCTTCAGACTCATCATACAACCATAATTCAACAATTTTATGTAGGGCAGGAATCTTAAACTCCATTCTTCTAGGACTACAGGTTTTATATATTTCCCTGCTTCAACACACCTGACTCAAGTTTATGGGTCATTGTGCAGATTCTTGGATCCATTTCCATTTCATTTGAATGAGGTATGTTGGAGCAGGAAAAGTATCTACAACATGCAGGACAGTGGCCCTTGAGGGCTGGAGCTTGAGATCTCTGATGTAGTGTGTTTTCATGTTAACCCCCCCCCCTGTTTTACTGGAAACAAAGTGTGCAGGTAAATACCCTAAACAACAGATTTGTCCATGAAACTTTCTCTAGTACTCACGTTTGACAATTATTTTTCATTACAAGAGTTTTGAAGTATGCTAATGATGAGTTGAAAAATGAAACACGACAGAAGGAATTTAAGTGTAGTTGCACCAACAGTCAGGTTTTCCTACATCTGCACCATTTTACTGCTAGTAACAGACGCGTTATCTCAACCAAGCAAACTAAAGTCACAATACCATAAAAAGCCAGACGACCAGCAGCCGTGTTCTTCCCCATCTTGTTCTCAGCAACACACTCGTACCCTCCTGTATCGTCCTGCTGGAAGCTTGGAATCTCCAGCACAGCATTTGAGTACTTCATCTTCACTTTGCTGGGGAAGGGGATTCCATTAGCCCTCCTCCAGGTGATTTCTGGGACAGGGCTAAAACAGACAGTGAAGAGAGCATGTTTGCTGCTGTCTGTTACAATCCAGCAATAATTAAGTCTGTAAAGTGAAAAAGCCTACTCAGTGTGTTTTTTACGGATGAACGGTTAAGACTAAACCCAATCCAACCACAAAAAAGCAGCTTTTTTTTTTTGCGCATGACTTTCAGAACAGCCTTGGCCTCTTGCCACACTCGGAAATATAATTGCCACAGCAACTTTACGACACAGAAATCCAGCGGTTGCTTGTCTAGAATGACAGACCGAGGAAGATTGAAAACATGCTTCGAGGAATCCAGCTTACTTCCCAAGGGCGAAACACTCCAGTGTCACTGTTGAGCCTTTTGCAGCAGGTACATTGTCTGCGAAATTAACTTCTATTTTCGGCTCGTATTCACCCATCACTCCTATGAAGAGCAAACACAAGAATCAGCTCAGTCTTCCATTATTTATGACTTACAAGCAGTATGGTTGGCACCATAGACCAAACAATGGCAATGTAGAACTAACAGAGTAGAAATAATAGACAAACATTCTCTCATGGGCAAACTCGTAGTAGTGCATCACTTAAGTGTACAGACGCCAGGATGCTGTGAAATAGCGGCAAGGAATAATTTAAAAGTCTGCTGGGGGGGTGCACGTCTTGTTTTTTCAGCCAGTGGCTTTTTATCTATTATTTCAAAGCTTGAGTAGGCAGTTTTATTGTTTATATCAGTATTCAGGGAAGACAGTCAAGATCAGGATCAGACAGTGATGCAATTGGTTTCAAATTTATGCAGCTACATGTACAGTACACTGAGTGGAAACTAACTGGTTGAGCCTCCAGAACACTCAATGTAATGGTCCAGTGACATATGACTGATGTTTAATTCATTGAAGGCAATTGTTATTCACTCTTTCTATGAAAGCATAACAGCGAACAGAAGAACACACCACTGCGAAAAAGCCCGAGAATTCATGTGAAAGCTGGAGGAAAGCTTTTAAAAGGGAATGCAAATTATTAGAAAGCTAAGTCAGCAAAGAGGAGATTTGGGTGCTTTGTTTACTGACCTACATTAAGGTGCAACTATTTACTTAGAGCCATTAGCATTCACTGACTCAACTGCAGTGAGGCACATCAGGACAAAGAGCATTAATGCTAGTTTAGTGATTACAGCCACCTTAAAATGAGAGTCCTCATGTAACGAAGCTAAAAGGGACACTTGTTGTGTAATATACATAAGCTGCATCTTACCATCTGTCCTGAGGATCAGAGATGTTGGTGAGCTCTGAACCTTGCCCTTCGTGATGCTGTTCATCACTACACAAGTGTAGTTACCCACATCAGAGGGCTCCACCTTGGCAATATAAAGATTCCCCGTCTGCTGGGAGACGAATCGCCGATTGTCTTGCTGAACAAAGTATGGGTACTCATTGAAGACCCATGCATAAGTAAGGTCTAAAAGTCAAAGAAGGATGTATATGAGTCAAAGGCAAACACCCAAAGCCATTAAATGTAATTAAAAAAATAAAGGAAGATCATAAAAATTGTAATCAGTAGTACTAGGATTATGTTTTTAATCATTTCAAAACAGCACTCAGACTTGTAAATAACATAGACAATGTAGAGCCCGAGGTTATGAAGAAAGACTGTTTACCTCCAGAGGAAGTAGGCGTCCCACACAGTAACACCACTCCTTGTCCCTCTCGGACTGATACAGCGCTTCTGGTGTGAACTTTAAAATGATCCAAATCTGGAATTTAAAAAAAAAAAAAAAAAAAAAAATCAAATAGGGACAATTTACCAAAAAAACCAACAAAAAAACAAAAAACTGTGTGGAGTCTTAGAAAGACACGAACCCCTGCCATGTCCAAGACAGAAAAAAACAACCAGGACCTAAATGAGCTACTGGATATTAACTCTACATTACAAGTGCAACTATTAGGCAAATTCTATTCATCAAGGTTAAATAATTTTTTTAACAAATACAAAATGTTACCGAAGCTTCAGTTTAACAAAAGAAGAATAAGTTTCGTCTTTCTCAGGGGAATACATTTGTTAATTTGTCAGTTACAGGTAAACTATATCACAAAAGTCTTCTTTCCCAACTTGCTTATAAATTACATTTTCAATTCTTTAACCATATGTAACAAATTATTAACACAAAATGAAAAAATAAAAGCTTTTGAGACTATTTTTCAACAGGATTTCACTTCATTGCCAAGGGAGGCAACTTTTATGATGAAAGGTGCTGGTTAGATATATGCTAAAATGTCAGAATCTAACGGCATTTATTATAGAATAATATTTTCAGCCGTTTTTTAATATGAAAAGGTTAAAGCATCCCTAACCCCACCCTGCTGACATCTATTAATGATCCAGCACATATCCATCCATCTGCTCCATCAAGAGTGCCTCAATGAGGATTTTTCGGCCTGAACAAACTCAAACGCTTCAACTAATAAATCTTGTTCTGTGATGATCCCGTTTCAGCCTTCTAGACACCTTACACCACTGGACAGGGTCTATGATGGCAATGATCATGTGTAGTTTCATGTTTAATTTGTCACAATTTCTTTTTTTTAAGTTAATTTGCATTTTGTCTTAGAAAAGTGTGGAAGATTGATTAAGGTAAGAACGCTCACTTGCCTTGTAATTACACATGATATATGTGACATGGAAACTTTAAAAAGACTATTACTCAAGTCGTGCACAGCTTTATGGAGGCTATGAAATGACAGGAGCTTAAAACACATAAAAAAGCTGAACATAAAAAAATAATTAGACAGTGGAAGCTTTAGTAAACCTAACGAATAATGCTGGCTTATGTTTCATACCACATTAAAATTATTTTAAAAGATAAAACAAACAAACAACACATTTAACATTTTTGTTTCACCCTTTTCATTTATGTTTTCATGGTTAGGATCACAAAAATATCATTTTTCCACTTATTTGCCAAGCCTAGTTAGTTTGTATTATTCTCACACACCAGTTTCATTTTGTAGTAAAAAAAAAATAGCACAGATGGTTGATTTTACTTTCATGAATGATTTCTTTTAAATTCTTTACATTTTTAAGCAAAGTGACAAAGCTATTTACTGACTAACTCACGTTTTTTCTGCAGTAATGTTGCTAAAATATAAATAAGTTTATTCTGTTCCAGATGTCTTGCTTTAATCATTCAAAGTAGATTCACACCAAAGTTGCAGAACACTGGTAAGTACAGCATTAAGCTGCTTTGTGCTGATGTATCTGCTGTTAAAACAAATGCAAGCAAACCTTTTTCTTGTAAAACTAAAAAAAAAAAACAATAATAATAAAAAATAACCAAATACTGAATGTCACTTACAGGCAAACTGTAGGCTCGCTCTCCTGCTGAGTATAGCTCCTACAGTGTTGTAGGCCATACACTGGTACATCCCTGCATCCTGGTAACGGTCCAGACTGCTTATAATGAGGTTGCCCCCAGACAGACGTCGCCGACGATCCAAGCCCAGATTTATGAGAGTCCCGTTCAATGACCATCTGCGAGGGCAAAGACACCATCAGTTGCTGGCAAAACGTAAGCGCCATTTCTTTCTAGCAACCAAGGTGGTATGACAGGAGGTTAGCAGAGAGCACAGCTCACTGTGGTAACTCACTTTGAGAGAGGATAATAGTGTGTATACTGAGATTTGTCCTGATGTTGAGGAACTAAGAGTTGAATATTGAAATGAACAGAAACCTTTGTGAATTCTTTTCAATACAAGTAAATCTTCCAAAGTCGTGCAGAATATCACTGGCAAGAAAGCGGATAAATGTGTGCACGTCAGTAAAAAGAAAGTCTATCAGTAAGTATCTGAAAGGTTCTGCCTGTCATATCTTACATCTGCCTCAGGACTGCAGTCTATTGCTATTTCTTAGTTTTTATTTTTTTTTTCGGTTTATACAATCCTCTTTCCCAACTGTATGTGTCAGCTTCATGTCTGAATGACCAAGCTGATTGTTAGTCTGTAAAGCTCTAACAGTAAGACCTTCTAGCATTTACTGAATATATCACTGTTTTTCTCTTTTTTTGTCTGCTGCATGCAGTCACATTAATCACTGAAACACAGGATGGGATGGATCTTTCTTTTGGCAAACGATCTGCATTTTAGATTCCGAGGAACTCACCAGTTCCTTAACCTGATGTGGCAGATGGTTTGGCCAAGCCCAGTGACTCAATGTTCAATCTAACACTGTCTTTCATTAGTGAAGCCAGTCACCTGTTGAACAAGCTTAAACATACCTGCTCCAATATACACACCGCACCTGGTCACACTAACAGGATATAGCACGGCAATCTGTATCGCACATCTTTCTCTATCCCTGTCATGGGTACATTTGAGCTTTAAGAAACATTAACTTAAATGATGTCACTGCATATTAACACATGGCCTGCATATTGAAAATAATTCTTTTCACATTCTTTAAAGATAGCTAAATGCTGTTAGAACATCACTTTGCCCCAAAACACAGCTTCAGGTTTATACCATGCCTCAGCTTTGACTTACACAAAGCTCCCCTTTAACATGAATTTATCCCTCAGATGTAGCATGAACAAATATATTGGCCAGTTGGCTCAGTTGGAAAGGATCAACCTACAGGAGTACCATTTTTCTTACTGCTAATTTTAGAAAAATATTGTTTAAATATGGCTGTTCAAATAGTCTCCACAAAAGAGACAAAACTTTACTTGGTTGCTTTACTTTAGTTGTTTACAGTTACCATTTTTAGAAGCCTTTCCTACAGAAAAAGTGTTCACTCTTATGCAGTATGTTCTTTATACACAAGTTTTTTTTCACAGATTTTTTAGTTACTTGTTATGTATATATAAACACTGAAAGCCTATTTTTTGTTGATATTTGCTTTTTTTTCTTCGAGTTTTCTTTATTTAGCTCTGACACTAGTTGCCACTGCAGCTATTCTCCCCAAAGGCATCATTACATTTTAATCTGACAGTATCATACACAAAGCCATCCTCTGCTATTTAAGAGGATAAGATAAAGGTATTAGAAGCTATCATCAGTCTAACAATAATTACCTCTTCCCTGTCACATTATATTTACATAATGTGACATTATTATACCTCTGACTTCTTATTAGGACCAAATATTATCACTTAGGAAGAGGTAAAACAGGCTTATGTAACAAAGGGTGTCTTTTAAACTCTTTTTCACATTTTATTATATCTTGTCCACACTTTGCAGGTGTGGGGACTTGAAATAAATAATATTTGCTCACCAGGTTTTGATTGTGCTATCAAATAAATAAGCCACCTGAAGGAACTCTTAAACTACAAGGTTAAATTGTTGATTTAAAACGGTCTCATTATTGAAGGAGAAAATACTTCTTTTTCATTCTCATCTTTTTTTTTTTTAAATGCTATTCAGTTTTGATGGGTTCAAGGACAGTACAGCTTTAAAAAATGTTCCATCATTTTCTCGGAGCATAGAAAATACTCATTTCTTTCTATAAGCCACATTTTTCTACTCTGTTTCCCTTAAGTAGAAATGAAAGGCTATAATGGCAGACTTTACAAAAGGTTTCAAGTCTAACCTTTAAAATGACTTCTAAAAGAAAATATCCACGCCATTTAGTGATGATGAGTGTTTGCTACAACATTCAAAACACACTTAAGGAACCGAATGAAATTTACTCCACTGCTATGGATGTTTGAAGGGCTATATGGACCGGTCATACATGCCAGAGAGCGTAGGCGTCTGTGTACACTCACTTACATTCAGCTATTTAACCCTCAACCAGAACTTCACCTCTTCCTGACCTGCTCTAAAGTATACCTCTGCTGATCTGAGCTGCAAAACCATGCAGCAGGTCATCGATTAGCTAGTAGAATTCTGACTGCTCTGCTTGAAACTCATTTTCTGTAGACCTTTCCTGGACCATCTTGGCGTTTTCTGAATGACTTTGTGGTTTGATTCCAATCATTCAAATCTCTGGCAAAATCTTACATGAGTCTCTTTATTTATGGATTTTAAGAAACTCCAACCACATTATGTTTTTGACCTGCTGTGGAGAAGATGCACGTCTATAGAAGAACTGCCTTTCTCCCATGAGTTATTATACCACCACTGTGTGCATACCATGAAAGTCAGATATCTTTGTACATGACAGAAGCAGCAGAAAGAAGGAAAAGAGGCAAAAGAGAAGAAGGGCTGAGCTAGCAACACGAGTCCATTTACACTTCAAGGGAGAAGCCACAAAGGTGCTGGGGGCATGCAGAGCCTTGCACTGCCAGTTTGACGAGAAACCACGTTAAACATGCTCATCTCACCTTTAATCAGTACATAGAAATACCTGGTCTTAGGTGGGGTATGTGAAAAATCTGAAATAATGAGCATACGTACTCCAAACCACTACCATTCAGCTCAGTGTTCTGTGTTGGAGTAATTCCAATGTGCGAAGACACTCATAATCAATGCCTGTTAGTGCCAACTGGTGTCTAGCAACCTGCATTGTTCTCATGGTGTTTTATAAGAGGACACGATCATTAAGATGCTACACGTGTGTCTCTAAGATACTATCTGGTGAGACAGCAGACAGATTGGTGGTGTGTTAGTCAATATGAGTTAGTAAAGCCATAATGACACCACCGTTTGGAGTGTCTACATGCATTTCAATCTAATTAGGAGAAAATGAATAGAAGAGAAAGCACCTTCCATTTCCAGAAGAAAACTATAATCTTGTAATTAACCATCCTTTTTTCTGCCTAAATTACTGAAAATGGCTTTGTCTGTGTGGGTAGCTGCAAGCAGGGAATGATAAAACAATGTTTTTTCTTTTGATTTGAAACACAAATATGAATATATTTTTGGAAAAATGTACTAAAGGCAAGACCTCACAGGTAAAACCCCTGGTTTTCATTATATTGACATTTTGGGGCGATTTTACTTCTTTGGTGTTTGTTTTACTACATTTTTTTACATTTTACTAATGATTCATTTAAACATAATGTTTAAAAAATGGTTGATGTAAAAGGCTTTGGGTGACATGAGATATTTTTAAACTGCAGTAAACTTTCCAGCTTTCTATGAGCCTCTGTTCTGAATATTCTTATAAATGGGTTTGTTCTTACCTTTATCACAGCCTGATTTCACTCAGTAAATATGACACAAAAAATGTGTTATCACTGTTTGACGGATTATGTCAGGTGATGCTTTATTTCCTCACTAAAACATAAAGTTCCAGAAAACATCAAATAAATAAAAAAAATCATCTTAAAATGAGTAATCAGCTGGGGGAATTCTTTCAATCATTTCTATGAAAAATTCTGTAAAAAACATCCAACTCTATTCACCTGCAGTGTAACTCTGAACAGTGAAGTAAGCAAGTAAACATATTTAATTAGATACAGTCCAATTCAGTCCAATTATATTCTAATTATAGTCCAATTCAGTCCAATTCATCATGATTGTATTCAGATCATTCCAATTAGTAGCCTAGCTGAGGAAACCAACAGGTCGCATCAATCTTCTCTTCCATTCAATCCTCCATGTTGAGCATGATCAATCAAGTGAGGAGCTCATGTCTCAACTTATTTGCATTCAGTGTTTCCATCAGATGTTTTACACAACTCTTTTCAAGAGAGGGAGAAACACTAGAAAAAGAAAGACACTGTGAAGTTCAGGATTTTGTACTGAATTCTATATGAGCAACTTCTAAAATGTGTAACTTCAAACTTTGGTGCAATGCACTTCAATTCAGTTTATTTACACAATGTCAATTAACAGTGACAGTTATTTCAGGCCAATTTACAGAGAAAGTAAACAGATTCATTGCAAGTCCAATCATAATCCAATTCAATCCAATTCTTTTCAATTTATTAAAATTCTGTTTCATATAATGCCTTTTCATGAAAGGTTTGGGTAAGTAAACTAGCAGAAGACACTGAATGTTTAATCTGATTCCCTCACCATAAGCATGTACAGGACACCGAGCAACAGTGCAGATGAAAAACTTATTTTTTAACAGGACAAGACTGCCATCAGAATCAGACTCAGAGAGGACGGCCATCTGCTTCAACTGGTGCACAAACTAAATCATTAGATTAAAGCATTACTAAATCACAATGTTTTTGCACTTCTCATTGTATCTATATCTAGCTATGTTAATAAATCATGATATATAAATTAAATATTCATTGTTTAATGAAAATGTACTCTTACCTGTACTGAGGAGGTGGTGTTCCCTTAGCATCACAGGTAAGGGTGGCTTCTTCTTCAATGGACTCGACTGGGATGAACAAGTCAGCTGGCTCCATCCTCCACCGCGGCCCATGGTATGATCCACTGTCCAGACAATCTGTCAAACCGTAACAGCATGAGTGTAAAAAAGCAGAGAAAAGTCATTTGAACACTGTAGAAATAAATCACATATAAACTGAAAAACTGTTGCACGTTATTTGCCAAATAAGTATATAGGTCATTTATCCTTGTGGGCTCTTGGTAAATAGAAACATGCATTTTATACAAATATATTTCTCTGATGGAAGAGCAAAGCTTTTGCTCTGTGTTTGGCATGGTAAAGATTATAGAATAAAACCATTTTATCCCACCATCAGATTATGATCACAGTGGAGCGAGAAAGAAGATTGAGAGTATTGTGTCTGTGGTGTGAATGGAAGTCAATACTCAGGAGTGCCCCTTTAAACCTGGTCCTCCTATCATCTCTGACATCTCTTGTTGAATGTCCAAATGTGAAAAAAAAAATCATTACTCACATAAAAAGGTGCTTTACCTGTCAGACAGTGGATGATTGATAACAGTAGAAGCTGTTTCCATGGCAGCATCATCTTTGGCAGCCAGGGGTAAATGAGACTTTCATCCAATAAGCTTTGAAATAGCACTTTTGTTCTCAGATGGAGAGGAGCGGGACCTGTTGAAACAAGAATTTTGTAGTAAATCCCACAAGTTCTACATATTATGCCTTTAAATAACTTATGAAAAGAAGAGCAGGCAACAGCTGGATTTCTTTTTTCTTTTTTCTTTTTTTTTTTTGTAGAGGGAATATTTTCCAGATGAAACTGAAACTGCAGCTTGGTGTCAGATGTGTCCCACTTTGTTTGGTTCAGTTTTGCATTTCTAATCGATAGAGATCCAGTCAACATCACTTTGTGCCCTGTGCTGTGGCTAACTTGCCCTAAGAGATGTTTGAGGGTGATACCACAGGCATATGGGAAGAAGTCCATGCCAATCTATTAGAGGGGCACCCAATGCCTAAGCTCATCCTTCACTTGGACGGATTCGCTCTCTGGCTGCCTGAGGAGACTTGGACCTAGGAATTGGGTGCAATCCAATCAATTAGATTCACCCAAAGCAGCATGTGTCTCCCCACATGCTGGGGTGAATCAAGACAGCCCGATGAGGAAACCATTCCACTCAGGTCCATAATCAAGGGCGGGAGGCTGTCTGCTTGTAGCATGTGTTGCAAATTGCGACGCACTGAGCAAGTAATGATGCAATTATGAAATGTCAAACATACACACAATGGAGAACCAGCAATAACGCAGCAGTTAGGTGAGCAGAGCAGCATGTTTGAAGTATATGCAGATTTGTGTACATTAGTGTGCACCTGAATGAAGGCGTGTACATGAATAAGCAGGAAGAAACTAAATTTCCTCAAGAGGTGTTCAAGATAAGACCAGGGACAGATAATAGCATCCATCTGCTGAATGTCACACAACCCCCACACACTCCAACACACCAAAACTTGCTTTCTAACCATGCATAACACATACAGTTTACAGCCAGCCTCCACACACAGAAACTCTCTTACACACACACTCACTCACTTTCCATTTAGAAGACATAAGCTGTGATGTGCGGCTCATTTGTGGTCTAATCCCGAGGCGAGTCTGGTTCAGAGCAGTACTTATGGATAGTCTAATTGTTTGTCAGCTGCCTGGATGTCAAATCAGACATGTGGGGTCTCAGCCAGGATTTTCTTCTCAACCTTTCATGTTTGCTCAGTCTTTTTTCATCCCCCCCAAAATCTGCAAAATTGGATTGGTATGCTTCCTCTCCAGAAGAGTCCTGCATGCCATACCTCAGTGATAGGCCCACAGAGTGCAAACTGCTGGCACCTCAAGACTGGGGATTGGTGTGTGGAGGGTGCAGTGGGTATCACACTCCTGTCGACTTTGCATGTTATGGTTGGCATTTGAAAAGAGGTTTGTAAGAAATGCCACTATGAAATGAATCAATGTGTCCCTTTGTATACAGATCTAATCAATCATTTGCTAATACAAATAACTGAGATACAACATTATGTTTGTGTTATATCTGTACACAGTGTGTAACACTGTTCACACACATGCACTCAAAGCACACACTGACACACGCACATTGGTGCCCAACCACCCACATGTACACGCAAGCATTCACATGCACATTCTCAGCTTGCACTCCTGGATAATGGTGATGGAAGGTGGAAAGAAAGCTTAACAGGGTGAATCGCTCTGACTCTCAATCAAGGAAGCACCTTAGTGAACCAACACTCGGTTAACTGATACAACATAATAATGTATAAACACCATAACTACCCCCTCCATCACAGTGCCAGCATCCAAGTAACATGCTGCTTGAACAAATAGCCCAGCTGGAAGAGTGGGAGTGCACTTTGTTTGAAGGCCTGAGCTGCATTCATCAGAGATATTCAAGCTGACACTGTGGCACACAAGTATGCAATTACCTGGAGAATGTTGCAAGGTGGAAGTGGTGTGGATTTGTGCTTATGTGTGCATGTGTGTTACTGTCAACACCTTTTTCACTCCCCACTTCGTATCTCAGCTACTTCTCAAGGTTTACCGATAGTATTCTGGTCATTAAATATTATATTAATTGAGAGTGCGTTGTCAATGACAAAACATGAATAGATTATTGATTTCCTCTTCCCCTTTTAGTATTGTATTCGAATACAAGCACCTTACATGCAAATCCACCTGAGACGGAAGCAATAGACTCCCACTACAATGTACTGGTTTACCCTGTGGGTTAGTATTTCACACTGATATAAAACGGGGCTGCAGTGTGGCTTCATGGTACAGCAGGAACTACAGGAGCGGTCAGGGGCTAAAATACCAGCATGTGACTATAACTGCATCCCTTCATCACTTTGACAAAGGAAAGCATGTTTGAAATACAAGGAACTGCCTATTTCTGAATGCTTCCCCTCCAACATCAGTGTGGAGGAATTGTCTGCAGTTTGGATATTGCTCTAGTCTAAAACAAATAATTATTGTCAAATACATGACATTTTATTAACGGGTCAATTCGGAAGAGCAAAGCAGGCCAACACGAGAGCCTGTTTGACTGGATCAAACATTTCAGCTTTGAAAATGTAAGACAGAATAATTGTGCTGATTTGTGCACGTTAACAACTGCAAAGCGCGCTCATGCGCTATTATAAATCTATGGGCTATGTTGTCTTACCTCCTATCCTGAAAGATCTTCAGACCAGTGGGAGTCAAATTCAGCCCTCAGAGAAAAATAGTCTGATTGATCCTCCATGGAAACCTCGTTAGGAAAATTTCGGTCACAATTGCAAGGTCGTTCATACAGGTGAAATTAAGCCTGTGGTCAGTCACAGATAACGGGAAACGCAGGAGGCATAAACACACGCGTTTCATATCGCTGCTCTGCCGGTTTTCCTCCACTCCCCACGATAAAGAAAAAAAAGAAAAAAAAAAAAAAAAAAAAAACGTACAACACCCACGTTGTTTGCAGTGCCGAATCACATTTAAAAGACCCCCTCTTGTTACGAGGCTAAACTCTCGCCTCTGTTTACGCTCTGAAATCCAGCACACCTCGGTCTGAAACTGGGCTTAGAGAGAGGGGTCTTGCAGAGATGATTTGTTATGCGCATCAAGTCAGCTCTCCCTGCGAAGAAGGAGGAGTGGGCTGAAGCTGCCAGAACCAGCAGCAGCACTGGGATGGGAGAAGGTGCGGGAGGGAGGAAGACGCACCTGGCGGGGAACTGCGCCCCTCTGCGTCAGACCACTATACTGCTACGGATCCGTGAGCCGTCACGGCTCTCACAACTGTTTGGAGAGCTCCGGTCATTCCAGTTATCTTTTCAAGCTGTGCCTGTGCCTGCAAGATTTGGAAACCTGTCAGAACAAAAGTACTTTCTAAGGACGAGAAGCTAGTTTTGGATAGTCTTTACCCATAAGTATTTTATTTTATATCCGTATTTGTTTTATTCTATTTTTTATATCTCCACTGAAATAGAAACTTATAGAAATTTCACACCAAAAAACATGATGTCAGTTGGATTATGTTCTCTATAGTAACCTGGAGCAATTTCTCCAGGACATTTGAAAGGAAAGTCTCATGCTAGGCTGGCTGATGACTGATGATGAGTTGAATCAGAATCAGAAAGAAAGAAAGAAAGAAAGAAAGAAAGAAAGGCAGAAAGAAAGAAAGAAAGAAAGAAAGAAAGAAAGAAAGAAAGAAAGAAAGAAAGAGCACAACAGCATAAGAAAACATCGGATTCTTTGATTAAAAAGTAAAATATACAGACTTGTTTTGCTGCATAAGATATAAGAGGTCAAATACTCTCAGAAGAGGAATTTCAATCACTGAGCTTAAAGGGCTCCTCAGAAGCTAATGAGATTTAGAGGAATCACTTTAATTCTCTGTCAATGAAACAGCAGCTGAGGCCCATGTTGTGCTTAGGAGTGACAGTGAAAACATAATTTCTCTCCTTTAAAATGATCTATAGGAAGCTGCTTTTATGCCAGTGAAGATGTGTTTTTTTTAATCGTTGGGAGTCCTCTGTAAAAATTCTTGAAAGATGAACGTTTATGAGCAAGCACATGCACAGATTTCTAACAGGGCTGCCCAATCTAACCTTTACACTCATTTCAAGTGGATCAGAGAACAAAGGTGATGTTTGTACATATAGGAGTTGTACAATATTTGGATTCAAATCTGGAAAAATGATTGGTGCTATTTAGTGTTTAATATTGAATAGAAACATACAATAATTTAAAATTATAATGAATATATAATTATTTGAAAAAAAAAAAAAATAGCCTACTTCTAATCACATGATATGGAAAAAGGCCACTTCTTGTTTAACTAATTATAAGAAAATGACACTTTGTAGTTGGCTGTGGTTTGTTATTTGGGCACAGAGATGAAGATTTACACAGCCAAGAAATACTAAATTAGCATTTGGAAGTCATCATTCATTCTTGTTTGTCAGCCGTGTTAAAAAAAAAGAAAAGAAGAAAGAAAAAAAGAAAGAATATGACTTTTTGGGGAATTGTTTTCTTGCTGAAAGGTAGATGAGAAGGTAGAATCTACCACATATCTGCCAATTAAATATGAATGTACATATGAGATCGCTGGAGTCTCGTTGTCACTGTTAGCTGTGCAGAAACAGCTTTTTACACTTTGCTTTTTGTGCAGATTTAACACAGGAGATAAGAAAGTGTTAATTAGCCAGCTTTGAGGATGTCATTTTAGTTTTTGCTAAACCAAGCTAAAAGGCTGCTGGTTCACTCAAAGTTGCTGAAAATGTGTGAAGTCCTCAAAATTTTCTACATTAAAAAAAAAAAAAAAAAAAAAAATCAAAACTATCTGAACCTTTGCTTTTTGTCTCACTTCCTGTCCCTCAACATCTTTTCTATTGGATCAAGGTCAGGACATTGACTTGGTCAATGCAAAACAGCAAACCTTATAATTTTTATTGCCATTATTTGAGGAGGATTTGTGAGGATTCATGTTTATGCCCACTCTCTCCTCTTGCTTCTTGATCAACTATTCCCTGAGGTGCAATTTACTGATGGAGTCCTGACATTTAATTTCAAAATTTGCTTGTGGATTCAACATTTACTGCTAACCAATGAGACCAAACATGGTCTGGACATTTAAACCGAAACCCACAGGAGGGTTGTGTTTTATATGTTTGGATGCAGTGTTTTCCTCACACCAAACATAATAAAACATACACATTTAAAATTAAAGCTCTAATTTATATCTCATCTGTCCACCAAACATCTGTCCAACAGATATCTGACTTGAGCACATCCATATTTTGCTGGTGTTCTCCTTGATATTTTCCAAAAGATGGCATTGTTCAAGTATTTACAAGATAGTATGGTCATAAACAATAAAGTCACCCAATGTCAGAGAGGCCTTTTGCTCTTTGGAAATAACTCTGGCTTTCTTTGTAACCTTGCAGGCTATTCGTTCTTGGAATGATCTTTGTTGGTCTTGATTTGTATGCAATCTGTCTGATGGAGGATTGGTGGAGTTCAAACCGATGATTTTTATTTCTTTTCTGGCTTGATGAGCATTAACAACTCCTATTCTGAGGTCCTCAGAAATCCCCTTTGTCTTGACTAAAAGGTCAGCCCCCTGATTGAGCACCTTTGGATTCATTATTTGCTAATCACAGAGGTTCACATACTTTGGCTGATCACTGGTATGTAATAATGGATCATTTTCCATAACCGATATGTAACCGTGTTTGATATTTAATACCACCTGTAAAATTGGGCTTCTTTTATCTACTCTTAAGATATGTTAAAATATGATGATGTTTGAGGTAATATTTATTTACCAGTTAACAACTCAGTAAAAAGAAAGAAGTTGGATTTACCCCTGCTTTTTTTTTTATAAAGTTTCCTTTTGTGAAGACAAAATAAATAAATAAATAATTGTAGAAGTATAAGGTTTTCTCAATTGTACTGACGATAGATGCACTACAATTTTATAATATGTAAAATATGGTATATTTGTCTCTCTCACAGACATTATGTGATATTGCATCAGGAAAAGCACAGCCACAGTTAATAAGAAATGGCTGAATTGGTTATTTTGCATGACAGCCTGCTAGAGTGATTTATTGCGTGAACACCCTTTAATGTTATTAGTTCCACCTGTGCGTGTCCTGTCATGTGATTGAATGTGTTAATATAAAGTACTGATTAATGTTTCTCAGAACAAGTACAGTATAAAATCAGACCCTTCTTGGAAGGAGAATACATGACTTTATTTTGCTCTATTCTTCTGTTATATATGCTTACATGTTGTTGAATGTTTGTTAATCATGGAAGAGGGATAATAGCTCTCTTCTTTGTGCTAAGGCTCCTCCCATTTGTACTTAAATTTAAGCTTTTTGTTTGCACAGTAAGGACCTAGAGCTGAAATAAACATACATTAAAATATCTACAGTCTAAAATAAAGTCAGGGATATTCTACAATCTGTTGTGTTATCTACTCCAAATGATTACTTATTTATATTTTAGTTGGCTTTTCTTACCATTTTAAATAAGTTTTAAATGATTTCATAACACACACAAAATAAATAAATAAAAAATAACTCCAGGGACAATGGTGTTCCACCTTTATTTTTCACCAATCCACCTGTTAGTTGTTTATATCCACAATGTACAACAGCATATAAGTGGATGGACTTGTGTGTGCTTTTGAGGCGAAAGTGTCTCCCATTTGTAATATGTGGGGCCGATGAGAGCCATTAGCAGTTAAGTATACACATACCAAAAAACTAATATAATGAGCTGCGAGTGGCTGGAAACAAAGAGCTGAGCAGTGGGGTGGTAAAATTTCTCCTAAATTTGACAACATTGCCTCTATTTTGTGTGCAGTTAGTGCTCACATGAAAGTGTTGTGGGTACAGCTGAACATATTTTGTCCGTACCCCTCACTAAGATGCTAGGTTGTCATGGAAATGTAACTGAGAATATGCGCTGCTGTTAAAAGTTATTAACAAGAAATCAATATGTATAATAAGGGTAAAATGTGAGAACACACAATGAAATATAGATTTATAGAAAGGTGATAAAGGGTAGAAAAATGAAGTGACCAAAGCAGCAGAATTTTACTCTGCTTTGAAAAGGAAGGAAGTCTGAGTAGAAACAAACTAGATCACCACTCACTCATGTCTTCTACACCGAAACAGAAACGGAAAAGATCAATCTTTTGCTAAGAGTTTTTTTTTTTTCTTTAAATCTAGGATGACATATGAATTGATCCACAGTATCTCAAACCATTTCCTTTTTGCCAAACCTTTGCAGGATTTTTTTATTTATTCTGTTTGATAATATACTTGTTATTTTGCTGTTTCTTTAAGATTGTATATCCGAGCACTGAAACAAAACTGTCTCTCACCAGAATGTGTATTAGCTACATAACAGCTGCACTTTCTGGACTCCAAGAATTCAAAAGCCTAAGTCATTCTTTTAAAAGAGTAGCATGCATTAATTTTGCTTTAATGAAACTGCCATTTACAATCAAAAATGGTAAAATGACTACAGTTTTAAAGCTCCAAAATATTTGGTGCAAAAGTTTTCCTTTGAAGGTTGTGTCATGCTTATTGTTTGTAAGTGAAAGGGGCAACAGTTATATTACACAACTATGAGATAAGAGACAGGAAGGACCGGGCCACAAACTTGTTTGTTCCTTCCTGTTGCAGTTTTGTTGACTTTTCACTTTTCTACATCAGTGTCAGTCAGGGTGGGTTTACATGACATGTTTAGGGTTGGATACTAATATTTAAGTCAAACCCACATGGATTTACTTTAACTATTGTTACATACATGGTTCACATCTGGTCACCCTGTGGAGACTGTAAAATTTCTGAGTTTTTTAGGGATACATTATTACATTTTGGACATGTGGATAATCACATCAGCAGTACAATAGCTTTTCTTTTCAGACTGGGATGAATGAAAGGTATATACAATGAAACAACTCATACATGATTGCACACACATCCAGATTTTTGTCATTCTCAAACATATTTTTATTAAATGTGCTGAGTCACCACAAAACACATGTGAAAACACCTGATACAGAGGATAAAATCCCATAGAGCGGAATTGATTGAAAGAGTTTCTCCATTTTAACCTTGTCTGTAATTGCACTGAGGCACCAGATAATTCCCATCTTCATCACTTTTCTGACCATACCAGTTGTGAGGTTTGACCTGGGGTGAGTCCAGTATGCTCAACAGGGTAATGCAGTCCATCTGTCTGTTTCTATGGCAAGACATATGGCAGCAATTCATTTAACGTCTTCTTAAAAAGATCACAGCCATCTCTTTTGCACCAGGAAGCACTATGATTTATTAGAAATGCCATAATGGAGGATTTTTTTTATTTATTTTTCTTTTTTTTTCTTTTTTTTTCTTTTGTTTGCTCTAAATCTATGCTGTGCCCTACAGGTTACTGCTCATTATCCCCACACTTATTCTCATCAAGAACAATATAATTGTAATATATCAATGATGTGACACAGATATATTAAATATTAAAGCCAAATTATTGCCACATTTGTTGTTTTAATATTTGCAAAAAATGTCTAATCCAAAGTCATTCATAACCTTTTTCAGCAATAATTTGCCAAGTCAATTGTTTGCCACCTTGATAACACCTGACCATCCTAAGTTAGAGATTCTCTTTTCTAAGCTGTCGCTTAAGGTTATTTTTAGCCATTTTTGCTAATTGAGGGCTTGAGAATATAAAAAAAAGTTAAGTACATGGTATTCTTCAGTCCTTGACTAAATGTCAACAAAGGTACCTGTACGTATTTCCCTCAGAAAAACCCTGAAAAGTATTTGGCCTGTAAGAAGAAAACTTACTCAACTATAACTCGAGTTCATCTGAAAGAAACTGGGTTGCTTGGGGTCTTAAGGAGCAAAGCTTTCATTTTGCTGTGTTTGATAAGCATCGGCTGACAGCTTTGGTTGCTTGTAAAAAGATGTATTTCCCAAGACTGGAGAGAAACAGCTCTCTTTTCCAGTTCCAATTCTCTTCTTCTCTTTCTAGTCACACTCGCCCACTCTTTCAGATAAACAACCTTTCATTACTGCGTCTGTCTCTCTTTCCTTGTCTGTATCTTTGCCTCAGACTTGTCCCTCAGACACAAACACTGAATTCCTCTACTCTAAATCGTCTTGCCCTTCATTCTGAACACACGCAGGTCAATAGCTGTGCTTAGCCTCAGTGAAGCTTAACTGTATTAGGTGCAGTGCTTCCTCTGTCTAATGGAAACTACATTAAACCTGCATTGATCATCCTCATTTCAGGCCCAGGTTTCTTTAACATGGCCACAACATCGTTAATAATGTTCCATACAGCAGCCATTTGACATTTCCTTTAATTATGCCTTTAATTTATTCATGCTCTTGATCCTAGGAGCTTGTTGTGAAAAGCTTCCTTGAGGAATATATTATCCTGCTCCTCTCGAGGCCTATGGATTACCCATCTTAATAGCAAACCCCTAAAGGTATTATTTCATTCACTGTGTGTCTGTGTGTGTGTTTGTGCCCTTTTGGCATGTGTGATGGCAAAAAGCGTTGTGCCTTGAATGCACATGTTAAGCTGCAAAAGTCATTAGGTCTTATTTCGAAACCATTCAAACTGCTCGCTGCATTCCTTCTGCCTTGCCTAGTTTTGAGGGAGCATAAAGAAAAGAGCAAACGGTTGCAAGATGAGTGCTTATCGCACAATGCAGCGACCCCCATGTTTAACCCAGTTTTACCAAGGAAAACATCACTGCTTAATTTGCTCACTCTGCAGGTTGGTTAACAGACAGTGAAACACAGCAATTTCCCACAAAGTAGAAGAGGAAATCTCAAATGTGCAAGCTTCAAATGGGATTTAAGATGTTAATTATGATGTTTCCTGATCACAGAACATTGCTCAAATCCTGACTGCACACCTGCAGAAATTCTTCGGGCTGTGTGATTATGCATTTGAAGACTGGGAAGTGGAGGCTCTTGTTTGAGAGAGGTATGCACACACACACACCCACACACAGAGGAAGAAATAGAGGGCAATTTATCATTTGCAAATGAAATGCAATTTGAAAACTTGTCAGCAAGTCAGGACTGGAGGAAATACGGCAAAGCCTACTTTATTATGTCATGAAATATTTAAAGTTGTTGCTTTAAATTTGAACATCCCCTTCAACTTTGCTTTAATTATGTCTAAAAAAAACCTGTAAATACTTTCCCTTTTTTCATAACTGTTTGTTCTGTTTTGTAATGCATTTGAACATAAAAACAGTTCTCACCACACGGTTGTCAATCCAAAGCAACGTGGGTGTTTCTCGCACTTCTCTTGAATATATCACACAGACCCTCATGGGGGTTACTTTATTCTTTCTCTCTCATATCAACTAACACATTAAGTTTTCCTTTTCTCTTTTCTGAACATTTCTGGGAGCCTCGGTTCATTAGCTGAACTCCTTTCAACAGCTTTGCATTGAAGACTAATGGGCCAGCATACCTTTTATTGCATGCTGCAGCTCCATGACTGTGGAGGATCAAGACTTTCCTCTCTACTGTTGCTGATTAGGAGGCCTTGCTTGGGGCTACTGAAGGGAAAGATCCACTTTAAGATTAATCCTTTTTTAGGTCAATAAGAAATTCACTTGGCTTCAGAAAAGGCCTGCAATTAAACCAGCTTGTGAGGTCTGACCTGGGGTGAGTCCAGTTTGTTCAACAGGGAAATGCTATGCTCTAATCTGCCTGTATACACTACAGCAGAAATATGTTCATCATCTTCCATCAAAAACTTAAATAGTTGTTTGGAATATTTTTTTTCCTTTCTTCTACAAAACAAAGAACCTGTCACTGTATCCAAACAAGTCCATTTTCATCTCATCCAACAACAGCATTGAGGACCAAAAGCTGTCTTACTTAATTGGGTAAATTAATTGCAATGTGCAGCTGTGCTCCTTTATGCCTGTCATGGTGAAATAAAAGTGCTTCTGAGTCCATGGAGACAGGCATCACAGAATGTCTGCTGTTCCTTCTGCCTTAAGACGTACCAGATATTCTGTGATTCATCAGGTTGGCCTTGCTGGTGATCCTTGGACCTCAAACAATCAATGAAAAAAAAAAAGATTAAGATGCTGTAGGGAAACATTAAGCACTTGACAGCAAAGCTTGTACAACAATACCTTACGACACAAGGGTAATTGGAAATATAAATTATAGAACAATGTCAAGATGTTGCAATGGACCAGCTACAGAAAATCTGTAAAATAAATTTAAAAACAGAGTAGTAGTAAGAAAACCATACAAACCAAAGTCTGAGCATGACTCATAAGATATATAGTCTAATACTCAAATAAAAAATTGCTTTGCATTTCTAATAAAGGCATTGCCACTGCTAAGAAGAAACAAACAACATAATTTTATAATATAATAACAATATTCCCATCTGAATACAAAAAAACATAAAGACAAATTTGCTGAAGCTCATGTTGGTCACTTGTGCTGCAGGGTATTAAAAGTGTTGCATCAACTCAGTATTTATATAGTTTGGAGTGTTATTCAGCATCTGCTGTGTGGAGTGTTTTTTAGTTGGTCTTGGCAAGGGTCTACTTATGACCATGGGCATGCTTTACTAAAGCAGCTTTCCTGTGTTTGGGAGGTGTTCTATTGTGAAACTTCATGTGTCACATTTACAGTATGATTGATTCATCTGTGATTTTAGCTCTGACAGCCATTAAAACAAACAACCAGCTTCACACACAAGTAATTTAAATAGGCTGCACTTATAAACATAATCACAGCACTGTCACACTAAAAAGCTAATTTAAAAAGCAGCCTTATTGAATAAATACATTATTCTTTCACATAAACATTCACTGGGAGTATCAAACCATCTAACATCTGACTAGTGGTTGACCATCACACTTCCTGAGCTGTGATCTGAAAATCATTATTTTTTATATTGAGTTTCCAAGTCAACACAAGGCAACTTAGAGTGGCCAGAAAATCTTTTAAGCAGTATATTGCCTCTGCAGTAATTTAGGATTTAATGTGCGTCTCTGGGGCCCTTTAGCCGTGTTTGTGGTCTGTAACAACAGACACCTTGCAGTTGATAGTGTGCAAAATTTTATAGCCTGCACTTCTCAACCAGTGCCAGGAATCAATCCAACAGAGTGTCTTACAGTAGTTTGTTGATAGTCAGTATCTCTACCTCGTGGTCACCCTGGGAGTTTTTGCACTGACATCATCATTTCTTGATTGTAAAAGGTCCCTAAATCCTAAATTCGCAGTGCAGACAGATTTGGACTCAATGCCAGTAGCCCTGCACTGTTGAGCAGAAAACATTGAGAAAAGAGCAGGTGGCTGCAGACATTACTGCCCACATCTTCATGCCAATCTGAGCAGACATTTCCAGGGTAGTTGGTTTGGATATAAATTCTGCCAATGGCAACACATAAAACGATAAACTAATCAAAATTGCTGTGATGCTTTTGTTTTAGTAAGGAGAGGGGAGGTATAAAGTGCAATGAAGGGTGGGAAAAGGAGATTGTTGAATGGAGCTACTTGCCATGTTTTATGAATTTTCAGACAGGAAATGTGTCCTGCTCTCATATTCAGAGATACTTTACTTGACACAATGAATGGGGACATGCAGATTTAAATCATGGCTTTAGGCAACGGAAACACATCAAATCCATTGGGTCTTACATGCCTTATCTATGGTATGTTTACACTCACATACACAAGCTTAGTGTTTAGGTTGTGAGGCAGGCAGTTCCATTTGTTTAAGCAATAAATATTTAAAGCTGTGAAACTGTTGCGGGAGATGAGAGTACAAAAGTACTCTCAGCTGAATATTCATTACCTATAAATATTTTAGTTCTCATTTCACCAGATTCCATTGACTCATCTTATGTGTTGCCTGCCTCCTCGTGGGGGTGCAGGGCGGATGGAGGGGTGGGGTTGGGATGTTCAGGCTCTATAGAGCATCTTTAGATAACTTTGATAATTGCTAATGGTGCAATATAAATAAAACAGATTTTAACTTAAAGAAAATTTAGTGGTTGTGCGCTCACAAGAGTGTGTTGCTCTGTGCTTTAAATATTGTAATCCACAATGAGGTTGCCTGATATCCGTTATCAATAAAGCTACTGAAACTATAAGTCATGCCTTCCTCACATGAAACTACAGATTATTTTTCTTGCATTAAATCAGAGCAATCTCAAAAAATCTTTGGTTGACTGCAGGGTAGCATTTGCTTCTATGACGTGTTTCTGAAGACCAGATGCGAATGGAAAAATGGGTCTTAGTCACTATTTGAAGTGAGTTACAACCAAATGTGAGACAGAAATGCTCAGATATATTAAGCCTAAACCACCTGTCAGCTGGTTGCTTGATAACGTGTTAACAGACTAATTAAGCTTTGGTAAAAAGAAGAACACGAACATTCTTAGATATTTAAATTGGGTCCATTTCTACAACCAAGAGACATGCTATTTTTTGGTATGGTTACATACATTCTTTTTTTTTTTTATTTATGTCTTTTTTTAAAATCTTATTTGCCTTTTGTTGCGATTAAAAAGGTTTAATTTTATAAAAAGCTTCAACATGCTCATTGTATATCAGACAACCAGTTGCTGCAGAGAGTGACTGTGTTATATTTACTTAGCCTATTAAAAAAATCACTCTAGACAAGCTTACTTTTTATGCACTGTAGATCTTTATAAAACCGTGGCGTTATGCAATTGGTCTTTTAAAATCAACAATATTAGCAGACAATACGCTTGAAAAAAATATTCAAGTTCCACCTAGCTTGCTCAGAGCAAAAAGTGCTGTCTGACTTCTGAGATGAAATGTTTGCCTCCTCCATGAGAAGATGAGGCAGTTGAAAGTTATGTTTGCTTTCATTTTGAAAGCATTAGAGGCTTATATGTATGCCGACCTTGTAGTTTGATGGAACAAACAATGGGGATGTGATAACCAAAGTGCATTTCCTCCCATACTTTCCCTCCTAAGAAAAGGCTCATGAGCGTTCAGTCAACATATGTGCTAGGGCTTCCATTTCTTTCACACACTGTGTTCTGAATTGTTCAATGAAAAGCTCTATCCACTGTGATTAGGTTTCTGATATGTATAGGTCCAAGGCGCAGACTGTTTTATGGATTTTCAATAGTTTCTTCCTAATGAATGCTTTCATTCTGTGCTTGTCAATGACACAATGCTCCCCTGCATTTAGCATGCATTAAGAGCTACAAGCGAATCATCTTGAGTATGAAAACAAAAACAAAAAGTTAAGTACTGTATATGCTTTTAGCTTTAATTAGACACCAACTTCAACAGACAAAAAACAAAAACAGTGTCTTCTGCAAGCTCAAGAAAATGGAAGAACACAATTAACCTCAGACAGCTGTTAACAGGCGACTGTGGGTCTTCAGTGTTAACCTGCACATTTTTATGTAATGAATGATCCAGAAATGGAGCAAATAAGCAAAGCTTTAACATTAAGATCAAACTGAGCAGCAGCAGAACTGCTTGGACACCCCTGTCTCCATATGTTTACCAAACTAAGCCTCTGGGCGTCCAAATCATGAATTATTCAAGCGTCTTAATCAACATAAAGGAACAGTTGATGGTCAACATGCAAAAAAACAAACAAACAAACAAAGAAAAAACAAAACAAAACAAAAAACAAACAAACAAACTAAATATTAAAAATCCAAATGGATGTATTGAAAAATGATGCTCTGTAAAACTACCAGCAGTAGTTTTATCTTTGTTATTAATATGAAGTGCCTACATTTGAAACTCAATATTTTTCCGACTTACTTTCTTTTGTCATTTTTGCTGTCATACATTCTAACATGTTACATTTTCAATGCATTTTCCCTTTAATTGTTTATATAAATTCTGTAAAGCCCATACAGAACAAACAACTAATAATTAAATGCCTACACACATTTATACATTTATATGAATTTTTGCATTTATCTGTTTTACACCCATCCAACCAAATCACCAGCACACCACACAAACAACTGTTTTTCTATCAATTAAAAGGATATTATGCTCTACATAACCTCTAATTCTCCCTATTGCCCAAAATCTTGTCATTTCACAAACATACAAGAACCTGCTTCATAGCAATAAAAGCGCACAATATTATTGAGTAATAATCGCTGAACAAAATAAGGAAGCTCAAAAGCAATCCTTCATCACGTATTCCCAGTGTGCACTTGTATTAAAGTCGTTTAACATTTCAGTTTCAATTTTTCCCTTGGGCAACAATAATTTAGTGAGGGGTCTGTAATACTATTAAGTGCTGATGATGTAACTCCTTGTACACTGCTGCAACACTGATATTATACACACTCACATCCACACCTCTGTGTGTTGAATCAATAACTGAAGGCACTTATCAGCTAATATTCATTCCCAGTCCATCTCCATTTAATGTTTATTGCAAGGCTGTTATCTTATTGTGCTGCAAATACTGTATGAAATTAATCATTACCAGAACAATGGACACTTTGCATGAAGCTTGTTTTGCCCTGTGTTGTCATAAAAGGAGCAGTAATGAAAATATGCATGCACCATAAACATCATGCACTGGTACATGTGTTATATTGTATAAAACATTTTTTTTCCTTCAGTTACAGTTTTATCTTCACATCCGTGCCTGTTATGGCTGCTATGTTTGTCAATCATCTGGAGAGGTGGTTGAATTAGATACTGCATTCCAGATCACATGAGTTCTGCATAACATGCAGGTCACAAAAACTGTATTCAAGAGAAAAGACTAAAAAAGGTATTTGCTGCATCTGAATTTTTCATTCTCTCACAATAATTCAGGTTATTGTTAAGTCAACATTTCAGTTGCATTTACCCGTTAGAGAGTCCCAGTACACCAGTATTTACACTGCTCATTTGATATGAGATGAAAACTCTATCACACATATTGAACAGTAAAGAAATATATTACCAACCACGCCTTTTTTTTAAAGAAAGCATTATTGTCAAATTTTTCTTTTATTGAAATATTGTTTTCATCTACTTTGATTATCATAATTCACCCTCAAATTATGCTAACAATTACCTTAATATCCAGATGTAGTGCAGGCTAACATTGTTAGATGATCTATAATTAAAAAAAAAAAAAATCTTTCAAACAAAATCTTTTCTGAGGGTTATTAGGCTTGAGTTTTTTTCCCCTGGATTTGGCAAACCTGATAAACAGCCTAAAGTTTCTTATAGAGCTTCAGGGTGGCATCTGTATTGCTCTAAGTCCCTGCAGTCAGATTTGGTCAGTGCAGATGGACAAAGCATTAAAAAAAACATTTAGTTTCACTCCAAAATAAAGCAGATTTTTGTCCACTTTTTTCTGTTTCTCAGAGCAGTGACAGCAGGCAACATCACCAACACAACAAAGAGCTGCCCACAGCTTGGCTTGCTCCACAAATTCCTAATTACTGCCCAAAGTTTCAGCAATAGTCTAAAACATCTGTAAAAGCTGAGAGAAACAGAATATAAATATGTCTGGATGTTGTACCACAGCTGATGAAAAAAAACTGCTCACAATTAATCTTCCCCAACTGATTACTTTATGTCAGTTCTGTTCTGTTTATTAGATCAGTACCAACTCACAGCAAAGGTTCTTTTAAAACACTTTTAATACAATGTAAAGAAGTTCAAAACACATTCAATAATGAGAGATAAGCGAGAAGATGTAGCAAAATGTACTGATGCACAAGAGTTGAATTTACTGCTTTACTTGATGGATAGACTATGATGCATCATCTCAGTGGAAAGGCAGCATAAATAAAGAAAGAGGATGAGAAAAGACCCCTATTCTCCTCAGGGAGTCTATATGCTGGTGGGGTGAGCAAAGATTGAAGGTGGCAAATGCTTCTGATAAGGCTCTTCTGGTTTGATGAAAGATAGAGATGGGGAGGGGGTTGTTTGAAAGTCAGCCTTTAAAAATGGGAATCAGGTCATGCATGAGCTTCATTCCCACTAAATACAACCCTGATTCAAGAAAATGGCATTTAACAACATTTATTGATTACATACCAATCAACATATGGACTAATCTGAAAAAGAAAAACAGTGGAAAACTCAACATTCAATGGTTTAAAATGATTTTTATATGATGTTGATTTGATTTGATCCAGTACTCAACAGTCAACAGTCAACAGTACTCATAAAGCCCAGTTTCTACGTGTCTTATCTATTAAATAAATCAGAGAAAACCACCAACAGTCAGAACAAATATCATATTTGATTACATTTTTTTTAAAAAAAGAAGCCACTTTTTAAACCAGGCTATGAATGGGATGTGAATGGGAAGCTCTCTGTAAAAACCTTCAGAATTCAGTTTGAAACAAATGCTTAGGGTTTGAAATTTGTATAACTGAAGTGGAGTTTTTTTAGCCCAGAAATTGAGAAAAACAAAAAACTGGCCTTTAAGGATCAATATATGACATTTAACCTTTAATACAGCAGCAAACACGTACTTGCTATTTGAAGTTATAGCTGTGCAATGATGTTTGGACCTGAGAGTGCTGTCACTCTCCTTCTGTGTGTCTCTAGATTTATGCTTGTTTCATCTATATTGTAGTTTGGGTGATCATTAATATGAATACACAATATTTTATGACAGAGAACTGCTGGAATCCCACATAAGCACCAGTATGGTAAAGATGAAAATAGAAAGAAACTCATTGAATAATATTTGACACCAAATTAAATACATTCTCTATACAGCTGGAGAGCTTTTGTGTAAACAAGCCTATTGTCTGTATCTAAACAACTATATTTCAGCAATATTTAATTTAGACATAAATCTAGAGTTTACAATTCTGAGTTGTGACTTTGCAGTTTACAACCAATCTAGGATCAATAATATTTTTTTTTTTTTTTAAACTCAGTAGTTCCCAATTAAAGCCTAGTTTATATCATTTAAAGCTTTCTGGACTTCCTGAAGTGAAACTGTGAAGATGGTTTTGCTATACTTGAGTTGCTGCATCCCTTGCTCAGCAAACTTACATATCACTAGGTGGCATTGTGACACCACAGGAGAAAAGACTGCAGATAAAATATGCATCTATTGCCATAGCAACATTTCGAACACTCTTTTTGTGATATAGTTTGCATGTTTCCTGTGTAGCCGAGGTCAGTATAAACAACCGCTGGATGCATTTATTGATGGGGATATATTCAACACTTGAATAAAAAGGATTCAGTTTGGGTGAAATGTTGCTTTTCCACAAGCCATAAAAATAATCCTACTGATACAAAAAGAGTCTCAGACGTGGTGAGGACCAGGTAGATCTCACATACAACCCGTATACTTTAAGTAAGGGAAAAAACAAACAAACAAAAAAACGTCAGGATTACTTGTCAGTGCAACTCAGTGGTTTCATATTGGGTCAAAAAATTGTGAAGTCATAAGTCTCTCAGGTCCCTCTCTTTGCAAAGGTTTAGTCAGTGTTCAGGACTTGGTGTTCAAGTGGTAATTGGAACATATGCTCACTGGGAATAGAATATAGTATGGACCAGTCTGCAGTGTAGAGCTATTTATTATGTAGCATGCTGTCTTGATGATGGGAGTGAAGGTTTTTTGTATTCTTCTATTTGCACATGAAGCCCAAAAGTGAAAGTTTCATAGAACTAAAACAAAAAAAGATTCACAAAAACATTAGACTTAAGATTACCAAAACACTTTGAAGAATTTTTGATTCAGGCTCAGGTATAAACGTAAGTACACTTAAATGTAGAGTTTAACTGAAAATGTTTAACAAAATCTAAGAGTGTCAAATATCTATTTTTACCCATCCTTTATTATGTGATTTGATTCTCTGGTGACACAATGAGAATCCACCCAATGCAACTGTATAAGGTTAGTTTTGTGCATTTTCAGTATATGTGAAAAAGATCTTTTTTTCTTACTTCACAATCCCACTTGCAAATGAGGCAAATGAATTTCATTCCCAATAGAACAAAAACAACAAATCAGATGTTGAAACTAAGATTTTTTTTTTTTATCATTTCCTGGAAAATATTAGCTAATTTTAAACTTGATGGCAGCAACAAAACTTAAAAAAAGTGAAATGGGGCAACAAAAGGCTGCAAAAGTAATTGGCACAAATGATAACTGAAAGAGCATTTTCACAACTAATTAGGTTAACTGGGAAAGGGTTATTGAGATGATTGAAAATAACAGGATGATTTCAGAGATTCAGAGCCTTTCAAAGATGGGCAGTAGTTCACCAGTCTGCTACAAACTCTATCTAAAAATGAAAACAAAAAGTCCCCCAATGTAAAATTTGAAGACTTTGAAGATCCCAGCATTTACAGCAAAATATAATCTAAAGACAGGAGGAATATTTGTGCAGGGGAAAGGGCCAAAGGTCAAAACTTGGTATCTTGGAGCCCTCAAACAGCACTGCAGTGAAAACAAGCATAATTCTCATCTACAAAATGTTGCACGGGATCAAGAACACTGGCAGAAATCACTCAGTTCAATAAACAAAACCATTTGTGAAGACAGAAATGATGTCATCTCTGTGCTTAAGCTCAATTAAAATGATTTCAGACTTACAGGAAATTCTGTTCTGGATTCAGATGAATCCAGATTTCGTGCAGTCTAATATCAGTGAACAATTCAAAAGTCTGCATCTCTGGGTTGCGTTAGTGCCCATAGTAAGGGCAGCTTACACAATTGTGAAGGCTTCATCGGTGCTGGAAAGTACAAAGGTTTAAGAGCAACATCTGCTCCCATCCAGACAATGTCTTCATCAGGGCTTGCATATTTCAGAAAGACAATGCTAAACTATATACTGCATCCATCTCAACAGCATGGCTTCGCAGGAGAAGAGTCCAGTCTGCCTGCATCTGGACTTTCCACCAATTTTGAGTATTATGAAGAAACAAATCTGGGAATGAAGACCCAGGACTGTTGAGCATCTAGAATCCTGCATCAAATAAGATATGGGACAACATTCCTCTTCTACAATTTCAGTAACTAGTCTCACTCCCAGACATTTACAGACAGCTGTTAAAATGAAGAGAGTACTTCACACAACTGTTACAATTCTTTTTAGATGTTTTGCTGCCACCAAATTCAAATGAGTTAACATTTCCTATGAAATGGCAAAATGTCCCAGTTTCAGCATCTAATATGTTCCTTATGTTCTTTTGGGATAAAATATGGATCTATGAGATTTACATCTCATTATATTGTGTTTTTATTGATATTAAACACAATCTTCCAGCCTTTTTAGAAATGGGGTTGTAATACAAGTAAAACGTAGCACAATGTGTGGTTCAAGGAGTTTAACGAGACTCTATGAAACTAAGAATCCCAGGTATGTAAAAAAATGATTATATGTGTAAATTTCTTTTTCTTTTTTCCTTGTTATTAAAATGAATTTAGAGTTGTTTCAGCAGTCTTGAGCCTTTCATAGAAGTCGTTACAGCCACGTTTAGAAAAACACCTAACAGTGTGACGTGCTCATAAGTGAAGGTGTGCCTGTTAATGCAATTTGGCTTACATAAGTCAAACCAGCATTAGTCTCATTATTCAATAACCACACCTCCTGCGCGTCACCAATGAATATATGTATTCATCTTAAAGAATCCATCTAAGCTATGCGCGTTTACTCTTTGAAACGCGTGACAAAGGCACGTCAGCTGACAGGATGTTTCAGCTCTCGTGTAAAATACACAAAGCACTTTTCAGGCTTTTTTTTAATGGGATATATTTGTTCATAAAGCTCAAATGACTGTGAAAATATAGACACACTGAGTCATCTTTGACAGGTGTAGAGTAATCCTGTGCAAACAGTCATGCCACACAACACATGCTTTAAAAATCAGCAACACATTGAAATGGAATATGAAATTAACATGTTTAAATTATGTGGCTTTAAATAGCTACAAGATCCACTATATATAGTACATGAGAACACATGCAGAGGAATTTAAAATTATTGATAAATATAAATGAGATTTTAAGGCAGCTGCTGGGCAGACTGTACACACACAGGTAGGAGACAGTGCGGCTGCGTTAAAAGATTATGCTGTCGCGCGTGTAGGGGCGCACACGCGGACCAAAATATTTCCTTTGTATACGTACATATTTTACTCAAAGTCTGTACGTGCGGGTAATGGTACGCGACGGCAGTCATTCCGCACACACCATGTCGCTTCTTGTCCTTTGACCTGAGTGGCTTCCAAAATAGAGAAACGACCTTGTGGAGACTTGAGTCAGTTGTTGACAGCGCACTTTTGGCCGCCACTCAAAAGAGTTTAACGCGCATGGGGGAAAAGTAACTTGTGGTAAAGTTATACCTAACTTGTAAAGTTTTTTTTATACTTTCATTTGCAAAGCGTCAGTTCTGAATTGTCATGCAGACTTAAAGCTTTCATCACATTCAAACTTTCAAAAAGACGATCTTAGACGACTGTAACAGCTCCTTGGAAGGTAGAAGACGGTTTTTGTCATCCCTCCAGTGACTCTGCTTTTGGGTGAGTTGTACAACAAACTTAAATTAATTTATCCAGAACTGTCAGAAAAATGGAATCTCAAGTCTTCCCATTAAAGCTTTATTTTATAAATCAGTTGTCACATCAAGTGAAAGCTTCCACATTGCAAAACTTATGGACTCATTTTCCAGCTAAAGATTTCAGCCATCAGCTGTGCATTATTGTGGAGTTCAGAGACAGACAAGCTGAAACCTGTGCAGGTTACTGGAGCGTGCCAGATCATAATCATATCTGAAAGTCATGAAGGTTTCATTAAACGCTTAATTCTTATCCCTCAAGTTGAAGAAAATGAGCCAATGCATCTTAGAAAGAGTGTTAATAAGACATAGAGTTGTTAAGTTAGTTGTTCTTAAGCAGCTGACATGCACCTCAGATTCAGCTGATTCAGTTGTACAGTTAGATATCTTTACTTTCTTTCTGCTGAAAATGTGAGTATGTGTGAAGTGCTCATAGTGAGAAAACATTCTGTTCCTCTGGCTGCTCTGAGAGTGAAAGGGAGTGCTGGTGGTGCTAAAGATGAACAGAATATGGCCACTGAGTCCTGTCAAGCTGGTTTAATCAGGACTCAATGTTTTGTTGGAGCAAAATGGGTCGGATCTCTTTTTCTGTGTGACCCGACTTGACTGAAAAGTGATAATTGGGGGCTTCTGGGATTTACACTCCCTGTGGTTATGTTTGGGTCAAGCTCTCAATAAATTTAATTACAAACTGTCACATGAGAACAGGATCACCTTTGACTGACATATTTTGTAGTGTTTGTTGAGGATCCACTAAACACACACAAAATTATCTAATTTTGTGGAAACATATAGTCTTATGAAAATGTGTGTACTAGGTTCAAACAACAGAGTGGGTTGGGGGGTACAAAGACAAAGTTTGCTATGGTTGTTTTTAAGTTTTGAGATAATCATGAAACAATTTTTACAAACCTATCAAACAAGTCAAACATACGTAGCTGAAGAAAAATAACTGCCAATTAATTAAAATAAGTTTTAAGTTTAAGCAAATTCGAAATCTCAAATTTAACACTCTCAGAGTTAAATTTAACACTTGGCCAGAGTTTAAATGGGAACTATTAAATTATTATTTTTTTTAAAGCTTCACACTATTAACACTTTGTCAATGTTAATTACCAAACAGTAGCAGTAATCTTCAACACCAAGGTGGATAAGAAAAACTCCTAGGCAGTATTCAGAGTTCACCTACTGAGAGTGTGTGGTTAAAACTGCATCAGTGTTAGAGCAACACTTGGAGAGTTTTTTTTTTAAGGAGTTTTGGGGCTCTAGTGGCCTTTATTTAACAGCAACTTGACAGAAAAGGGGATCAAGGAGAACAGGGAATGACCTACAGCAAAGGGCAGGAAGCTGGACCACCTGCACCTAGGAGCTGTAGCCTTTGTACATGGGGTGGCTGCTAAACAAGTTGAGCTAAATGCCACCCCAAACTTTATATACCACTGCACCTGAAGATTTACCCCTTCCAAATGCCCCAATGTTCCAAACAACACTGACAAGGGCTGAATCTTATTATGTTAAAGTTAAAGCCTAAAGCTGGATTTGTACTCACGGGGTGGGAGTATTTCCACGTAACTGTGCTCCACAGACCTACGTGGAGCATACAGTGGTGATACTGTAACCAACCTTACACAGACGCTGCACAAGTATTAATCCAGCTTTAAGGTGCAATTTTTTAATATGCTGATAAACTTGTACATAAAACTTTAATTGCAGGACTTTTACTTGTAATTACTGTACTTAAAAAAATGTACATACTTATTTAATCACAAAACATATGACGAAAAGTCAGAATTTTTTATCAAAGCACATAACAGCAGTGCTTATTAAAACCTTAAAGGCCGGAGGGGTAAAAGAACGTATGTCCTGTTAAATGTTTGAATATTAATGCTTTTTCTAAGACAAAGAAAAGGAATCACAAAACATAGTCATGAATTTTCTATATTTTATTGGCTTTATGGGGGAGGCCTTCATAGTTTATCTATCAGCTGGCTCAACACTTTCTTCATGAATAAATTAGCGATGTAGACCCACATCCATGTGTCAGAATAACAGCTGACAGAAGTCGTTGGCTGGATGTTATTGCTAGTGGACAGTTTAGGAAACTCTCCTCCTCCTCAAAGTTTGCCCATGTGACTTCCATAATGTGTACTGTGTGAAACCAACAGGGAAACAAGATCAGTCAGTGTTTTAGTGACATTGTGTTTCTGACAGAATATATGTTGATGTCGAACTCATGTCACTCAAAGGTCCAACTTTAAAGCTCTGTGCATAACTGCACGATTCAACCATCCTCTTTCCCCCTTACGTGGATGTTGTGACTTCTCAAACAATGCCGGTTCCAATCTGGAAACACTTACATGAGTCATATTTTTGTCATGCTGCTTGTAGGAGTGGTTCGTAATGCCTGGATGAGTCCTATCAAAGGGTGTGATCAAAAGATAGATACTGTATGACCCATTCAGCTAAAGGACTTGTTTCAATAAAGAAAATGTACTGGCACATATAATTTTGCAACAAGCTTCCTGATGTTTCTTGAAAAGAATATCATTAATTTGTCAGCTTTGTGTGTTTATTCATTAATTTAATTTAATTAGCTAAATCATCCAAGCAATGCATGTGATCTGTTCTGTTTCCTTTAGCACCGTGGACAGCAGCATTGATTGATTGCGCTGTGTGCGTCTATACAACGACCACTTGATATGCTTCTTTTTGTGGTTGTTAAAGAACGTCTCGCCCCGACTTCTGATTAAACAAGCTGCATACAGTAGTAGCAGAGGTTTATTTTGGTAGTAACTATATTTTTGACTGAACTATGTGCACAAATATATACATATGCGTGTGCACGTGTTTTGCAAAGTCTGACAATAATTCTGTGAAAGTGGTTGGACTGAACTATTTTAATAGTCTATCCAAGTTCATTGAGAGCAAAGAACATTAAAACCATTTGACTTGAAATGATGTGCCCCCAAACATACGGCTGTTGCAGGGTCCCAGTGATTCACTTCTAACTAGTTTTTCAGAGACTCTACCCTCTGTTACACATACAGGGACAAGTAAAGCCAACATGGGTTGTGACATGCTAGGAATGTTGCTTCCACCTTTCTAAACCTCTAGACTGCCTGTTAAAGATTTAGGAGGAGCTACTTGCCCCTCAGGATTTGGAAATGCTGCAATTCTAGAATAAACAAATCTTAAATTCGCTGAGATGGAGAAATAACATAGACACTTTAATTCCATCACATAGTAAATATTCCATTACAATGCTTCATTTTGTAATGTTAAGAGAATGAGACCTGCTTGGTTTAATGCACTTGAATGGATTTAAAATGTTGCCAAATGTGCTGTGACAGAATGGAGTATATTAAGCTGTTGTCAGCATCTGAGCGGCTCATTGTTATCCATCAAGAGCAGCTACTACAGCGTAAGATCCTTATTAAGGGGGGGGGGGGGGTTCAACCTATTAATTGGCGATGTGCTGGACAGAGTGGAAAAACTGCAGTCACTTGTCACCATCAAAATTAGTCTGAAAAATAAGGCATGGCTAAAAACAAAGTATAACATAACTTGATAATTTAATTTAGTGGTTGAGTAAACTAGAGAAGTAAATGTGGGCAATCTTTTTTTTCTCTCTGAATTGATTTATGTGTTGAAAATTTGTTGACATGACAGGCACAGTTGGAGAGTTCCTTAATTATAATAAGTAGGAAGAAATACTAAATAAAATCAGAAAATCAGAGACGCAGTTAGCTGCCTCGGGTAAATGTTTTTCATCATTGCATAATAGCTGTTTTACAGACAAAAGAACCCTAAATATATCAGGGACAAAGCTCTCCAACTGATGTAGGAATAACAAACAAATACAAACTAGTTGTAGGTTACAGGCTTTGTTTTAACCGTTGAATCATTCACAAATCATTACAAATGATGTGGTTGTTAAAGTAAATGCAGAAAGAGCCTTTATGTAACAAACACCACTAAGCATTTCTTATTCCTGTGGATGAGAGGGAATGTAAAGCAAAAAAAAAGTGTTTGCTTTTCCAGAGAAGCACAATAATCACATTTTTTACATATCAGTCGTCTCAGAGAAAGCATTCATGTGGATTAGCTATTCAAATACCATTTAAGCTGATAATCTGCATACATGAATAAATCAAGCAGTCGGTGTGTGTGTTTCTGAATCTGCAGTTGAGAATGAAGGAACATGATTCTATAGATGATCTTTGCATGTTTATATGATATTTCGTCTAAGTTAGACTTGGTTTTGTCTTTATGTGGCAGGTTCAGCTTCATTGTAGCATCCATAATTTGCCTATAGCCAAAGAATAGTTACACCTGATGAAGACATTTTGATGCTGAGTTGTTCACAATATTAGTAGTATTAGTTGTGCACAATAGTAGTATTTTTTTTTTAGTTTGTGTTTTAACTCCCTGAGTGCATGCAAGTTCTTGCTCAGTAACTTAATGATGCTTTGTTAATGAGATTACCACGAATGAGAAACTAAAGCTCTGATGTTTGTATTTGGAGAGAGAATTTATTGCTGTCCTCAGATGACAACCAGTCCACATTTGGAATGCTTGTGAAATATTTACATGAGTCACTGACACACAGGAACTCTCAACCTCTCACCACCAAGGTTTAAAATAGAGTCGTTGTCAGAAACTGATCACCTCTCTATCTTGTATTGTACTCCTTTTTAGACACTTTTTAGCAGATTTGTTAGCATCAAACTTTCACCCATGAAGGGATTAAACTTCTACTTTATCTAAGAATTCCCAGTAAATCCTCCCAGTGAAGATACCGGTATTTTGGTTACCATGGAGTTTGGATTTATGTCTTTGAGCACTGGCAGCTCCTAAATACCAAGAGCAAAGGTCATGACCATGCCAGCCGACAAATGTTTGGTGAAATCAACGCCTCACACAGGGGGCACAAATAACTTTGAACTCTGTCTGAGTTGAATGATCTGGGTTATAGACATTCACATATGCTGCCTGCACCCTGCTGCCCCCCCTCCAGTGCTACACCTCCAGAGCTTTTGAACAAGTTTGATGGACAATAGACTGCATTCCTCCTGGTGAGTGAGGAACATGGTGTATTGGCACTTTAAATGCTCTTCACTTCATTTATCTGGACTCCTGCTTTTGAACAGTGCCCTCACTGTTAAGCCTCATCTTTCAGGACAAACACTCACTTTGAGACAGAAATTCAGAAATAAGTTGTGACATTTGCATGGCAGATCCTTGTTGACTGTGACAACGTGCCTCGGTTGCCAGACTCTGAGGTTAACATCCTCTCCATGTGTGGGCATTGCCTGCAGATTTACATGTTTCCATGTCAGTACTAAATTAGACATTTGGCTGGCAGTTGTTTGAAGAAGTATCTTGAAAGTATCTTCTTTGTTGGACAGCTGTTAGGAATTTGCAGATGATGCTCGTATCCCATGTTCATACATGTTTTCCTGCTTTAAGGCTGGGATTATCACTGCATGAGCCAAAACAGGTTCCTGCTTTCTTGTGAAAGGATAAAAGCAGGCTCTAAACATGCCTCTTGTAGAGCTTGTGGTTTTCAGTGTGACACATTGCTTGATTCCCACAGATGTGTGGAGTAAAAAATTAATACTCATATTGTTTATGTACTTTCGGCAGCAACATGTCATGACAAGTAAATGATTTGCATTCAAACTAAAAGTTTTATTATCATAATGTAATTAAGTGGCTCGGTACTCACCAATGATGTTATGAAATTATTAGAATTTTAGAGTAAGATACATAAGTAAGTTTAGTAATATTGCCTTTTTGTCATTTATTAGCATCTTAAGTCCTAAAATGACTAAATATGGATACTGAATAAATGTACATAAGTAAAAATAACTGGTTTTATTAAATAGAGTACTGAAGTGGAATCAGATGGGCAAACTCAAATGAAGAGCCTCAAAATATTGACTTACACTTCAAGTCAATGCATTTTGTTTATAAAATACAAGAAAATAAGGAAAAAATGTTTTAAGAGTTATTTTCATATGTTTTGTTTGTTTGAAGCCACTAATGCATCATTTTTATCATGCTAATTATATATACATTGGTGTATTGAATAGCTGATTTGTTTATTTGGTTATTATTGGACGTTTAGCTAAGTCAGAGATTGATTTTGCATATTACAGAAAAGTTGTAGAAGTTTGATTTTTACATGGTGTCATAAGGATGGATGTTATTTTATATAGAGATAATATTTTCCCAAGACCTTTGAAATTATTTGCTGTACATTTGTACCATGCTATGCAAGGATTAACTTTGGCCCCAGCACTCATAATTTCCCTCATCTGCTGCTGGTATTCCCAACAACAGGCTCTGAGCTCAGTCTGTCTTTTCCTGCTGCTGGAATTTGATTCATATGCTAATGAGCTGAATTCCCATGGATTTCTCTCTCCTGCACCACAGTTATCACCCCCTAAACTCTCGGCTTTCCCGCCCCCCTCATGCTTTCTGTCTCTTTTTTGTTTCCCATGCGCTCCCTCGTTTTTTGTAAGGGTCATAACCTTGCTCACCGTAATCTTACACAGGAGCTTTTTATGTGGTAGTGCCCAGTGTTTCCCTTGCAGCACGTGTTGATATGCATCTGCGTTGGCACCAAGGCATGTAGAGCTTCTGGCAAATCATCTGGCATCTCTGTGCAAGTCAGAAATGCTTTTTTCCGATGAATAGATAAGGAAAAAGGCAGCTTGAAAATTCTTTGAGATAAAATTTTTTTTAATGTAAATCGATAATTTGTGGAGATAATCCAGATATATAAACCAGTAAATAAATTGATTTTGGTGCCTTTTAATGGATGGATCTTTAATGAAGGTTGCTGTAAATTATTTAAAGATACTTTCCTCTAAAAGACTCAAAGACTTTAAAAAAAACAGTTAATCCAAAGGAACTGATACTTTATGTTTAATTAAAACTAATGTTTGCTTGGTTTTAAGGAGTTTTTAAAAAGTTGTACTAATGTGATTTTCCTTCTTTTTTCACGGTTTCAACTTTTTTTTGTCACTTTCATGTCTCAATTATTATTTAGGTCCTTCCACTAACAATTAACCTCTAAACCATCTTGCCATGTTTTCAAGATATCTTTTATCAGTCCAGCAGCTAATTGTAATCAAAGCATTCTTTCTACTTTGTATCTGCTCAGCAGAAACAGCATACTATCGGCTTCATATTTTGCTTACTTTGTGCTCAAGGCAGGCAGAAAGTCTCCAACTGTGGAGAGATTGTGTGAACAGCAAATGTAGAAAAGGACAGAATCTCAATATTCTGCACGTTCTCTTGAACATCTCTAGTGTTCAGGTGGGATAACTGCTTCTGAAAGGTGAGGTAAGACAGGAAGTATAGTATGTTCTACACAGGACATTGAAGAATTTAATCCAAGCAAGAGAAGGCTGTGCAAGGTAGTGGAGAAGACACACACATCATTGAGCAAGGAATCCCAGGCTGTTTGGAGTAGTTGCTCTTCTTGAAAGGCCAAATGAACCCAGAAGCTGGCCGAACAGTTGGATGATCTGTGGTGGCGTATTTGTGGAAGTGCTTTATAGATAAAGTTGTTATGGTATGGTATGGTATGGTATGGTATGGTATGGTATGGTATGGTATGGTAAGACCATTCTGATACTTCCACTTGCACGCAACCATGTTTACTCTATCTTCTTCTGCTTGAAAACACCTCCCTGGTTCAAAGATTCATGGCTGAATTACTTCAAAAGTAGATTCACTAAATACATGAAAGAGTAAGTGTCATGGTCTGTAGGTTTTAATTCTGCTATTGGTTTAATTTGTGCTAGACTTCTGTTTTTAGTGATATTTTCTCTCAAGTTAAGCAGTTGTGTTTCCTTCCTGTTTCCATCTTACACCTGGTCCTCTGATGCTGATTACATTCTTTAACCATATTGTTTTGTTTATTTTCTTTTTATTATTGGCAGGTCCTTTTCAAGGCTGTCTGGGTTGTCTTTGTTGTCTTGGTTTTCCCAGCCCTTGCCAGTCAGTCAGTTTGTTAGTCAGTCATGTACTTTAAGCTAAATTTGCTTATTACTTTAAATTTAACTCTATTTTATCCTGCCATGACCGCACCTTTAGTTCCGATTAGATCTCACTTAGATCTTAGGTCCTGCCTCTTCTTCACATCTCCGTTGCATGACAAAAAGAATCAGAGTAGACACGACAAGCTGTGTCAGCTACTGGCAGGCAACAATATAGACAGCTCCGGACTGGCTCATTCACTTACTGAATGTGGAAAAGGGTCCTGCTGAAATGTATCTACAATATAAAAGACAGGCGTTCATATGGGCAACTTAAAATCATTGATATGTGAAGTTATTTTAAAATTATATTACCTCTCACCAAATGCACTGTTTCCAACATGTGGAGGACTTACTCTTTTAAATAATCCAAAACAAAGCCTTGATTGTCCTGAAAATACTGGCTCAACAGCAAATAATTAAAGGAGTAAATGCCCCTGTGATCACTCTCACATAAGCTGTCACAGAGTGGAAATCAGAATTTATTTGAAAGTGAAAATACTGGGACAATTCATCAATAAAATATATATTCTGAGGTCAACACAGGCTTAAGATTGAGAGTTTTAAACATAGCAAGAGGCCCGATTGATATTTGGAGCACAGTTTTTGTCATATGAGACCAAATTAAATTTATTTAGTTCAATGAATGCATACTACATTCCTAACAGTGAAGCATAGAGCTTAACATAGGGACATTTGGGGACCTAATGAGCTCTCAAATTTCAGAAGAAGGAGCATTATACCAAGTAAAGGATTTCAATAAGCCTTCACACCCTTTGGTGCTTGAGTCTAATAATAAGTTACAACATAATACAAAATATTTTCTAGAAGAAAAAAGTAAAACCTGACCTAGCCAAGTATGTCTCCAAGCTAAAAATCCAATTGAAAAGCCTTAGGATATTTTAAAGAGAAATGTAGATCAGTACAGCCCCTCTGGAAAAAGCTAAAATTGATAACTCTTATCCTTGCTGACAAAGATTTATTTTATTTAAAAAAAATAAGTTACTAAAAAAGACTAAAGATTTAAACCTCAGTAATGACAATTTTTCAGATTTTTGTTTCATAAAGTTCCTGTTGTTGAAAAGGTATTTTCAATAAATATTTTGTTCATGTAAAATGTTAGAATTTTAAATTAAAACATAATTGTAAATACCATACGGTCACTCTAGATGTAACGCACTTAGTAAAAGGTGATTTGATTATGAGTCACTTGAAATGTATATTATATTGGAAAGGGGTATATTTGATTCTGTTGTATCCTGTAAGTGATAAACAAATGTATGAAGCTTTGCTTGAGCCACTTAGGTTTAAGCTTTTATTGGAAAAGTATGTAGGGACTCTTCATCTCTTAGATTAAAAATACTAAATGCATATTTTAAGAAAATCAAGCAAGTACAGTTGTGTTTGTCTTGCATAATATGTTTAATAAACAACCATTTTTATCCAGAATCATTCACTAAAGTTTAATTATTGAAGTAACTGAATGTTTTATCCTGTGTGGCAGCATCTCTGTTTGATAAATTGAGGTATGTGAAACCTTTTAGTCAACAGAGTGGCCACAGGGCATGCTACTACCCTGGTTTACAGTAAACAGGCTTTACTTGATACTTGGCTCTGAATGTTAGATCAACCACAGTGTTTGGACACACCCTGAAAACATAAGTAGCATCTGTGCTGAAAAATTTATTAACATGCTTGCATTTGTCACATTTTATGAAGTGTACCTTTTGTCAAGCAGTAAGTCATCTGCACATGGATTGATCCGAGTCATTGTGTTTCAGAACATTTTTTCTTTGCTCTGACACATTCTGCCATACACCAGCTACCAAACTTCCGACCTAACTAAGCAGAGCCCTTAAAACACTCTTTTAATGGACCCTTTCACATGGGCGCTCCGACCAGAACAAACGCTTTCATTCATGATGATCCAAAAATGCAAATGAAGCAAGGCCCTGACACTTTCACAAGGGTACCCCTGTCATCGGCCTGTGTCAGACAGCAGTGATGCGACTGCTCGCACAGGGTGATGCAAGGAACATCTCCCATGGTAGTTGTCCCATGAGTAATTTAGACCTACCAAGCGATGAAGCTCCTCAAGTCGAACTGGCTCTGAGCCATAAAATTGACATAGCAAGATAAGAATGAAACCAGGTAAAAACACAAGAAGGAAATCAAAGTCACTTTTTAGAAACTATTCGTGAAATTCCTCAGCTGCCTTTGCTGCTGACAATAAATCTGTCATTTTTGTATTTGGCCTGATCTGAAGAGAAAAACCATGGTCGGTAAACTATTTGTACTTTGTTAGACTGCAGGTTGCAGTTGCAGGAAGGCGAAGCTGTTTTCAGCCTATTTAGAGGAAACAGTCTTTTCACCGTGTGTCATTGTCTTGCTGTCACTATTAAATACACATTACTTAACTTTCCAAACATAAAACTCTGCGTTCCAGACTCGATGACACTGTTACAACTATCATCTGCATTCCTGAAGCCGTGGCTGCCCAGCAGCATCATTAGGCTGAAAAACTTCACTATAAAACTTTTTCTTCCGGGATGCTAAGTTTCAGCTTAGTTTTGCATTGCACCCTGCGCCACATGCTAGCAGGCAGATTTAAGCTCACCATCCGTTATGAACATGCAAAAGTTAAAGTAAATTTCTTTGTCTGAGAATAACATTAATGAACAATTTTCCACTATTACACATGAATTGAACTTGTAGTTTTAATACTACATGCTAGCAGAGAAGTCCCCATATACCATTGGATGTTCAGGAAGTTTATGGTAATCCATGTAAAAAAAAGCTTTCATTTATGATGTGTTAGTGCATAATTTTGTAAATGTTCAGGTTAGCCTCAATGCAAACATGGCTTCAAATTTAATTTGTCTCTGTTAAAACATATGGCAATTTGCGTTTTTTTTTTTTTTTTTTGCATTTTTTTAAGACTCATGAGTATTTTGCTTTTGACATGTTGCAGCAGATGCTGCCAGACCTACAAGTTTAGAGAGATAAGATGTTTTCTAGTTAGTTTAAAGATTTTTTTTCTTTGTGTGTATTTACTGCATTTAAAACCTGCCAATCATACATGACAACTCTGAATGGAACACAGCAATAAATATATATGATATTTGGGAGTAAGGTGCTGTTTCAGACTTTCCGTATATCATTGCAGGTGAAATTCATTGGAAGAGACCACATTTGTTTGACTTTCGGGCCTGTGCCATGAGTCTTTCTCTCTCTCTCTAGTTTGGCAGTATTACACATGAACTGAAACACACACAAGTCAGCCTGGTAGCTTTAATATTAACAAACTTGCTAGCAAACAGAGAGTAGTCCTCATTGCTTTGACTCTTGCCTTGAGGGAAGATTTAATTTTATTTTATTTTTATGTTAATGTCTGAACAGCCTTGTTTTAACTGTTTTTAATTATCGGTCACAAATTCTAAAAAGAGGACTCAGAGAGGGTTGGGGGGGGGGGGGTGTTTAGTAAGACAAAAGTGGATGCTGGCCACTCTGTAGCTTTCACAATTGATACACTGAAGTGAATATTTCAAAATAGTTTTCAGGAATAACAGTAATACTTCTAAACACCTCTGCGATTAAGAAGATGTTTTCATCTTTTAAGTTGTTAATGCTTCGACTTACAACTTTTGGAAGTTTAGTCAAAATAGAATCTCACATTTACAAACAGCTGCTTTAAAACTAAGAATTTTGCCATTTGTTTGTTTCTTTATTAACCCAGTTAAATACCACTTTAGGCTTGAACTTATCCCATAAAGTAATTACTGGCTTAGTTTAGAGCATAGAGCACAACATTGCTTCCTTATCTGCCTCGTCTGTGACAGTGATGAGGAAAATGTCACGATGAAGGAAGGTGTGAAGAGATCCTTTGAAAGGCCATGTTTGAGTGAAGAAAGCTGAATGTGGCTGCATTGTCTTTAAACGTCTTCTGTGCTCATGAATGCCACTACAATGTCCCTCTAAAAGTGTGAGGGACATATATCTGTCACGATTCATACTGTTTTGTTATAATAAAGTTAATCAGTGGACTTTGACTCTTTTATGTTTAGAAATCCAGTTTTTGTAATCATTCATTGTGCTAACTCTACAATTTTATGCGATGGAATAAATATTTACAAAGAGAAAAGAAGTCAAAAACCAGGGAGTGGCTGTAGCTGAAAAGTGTGCAGGAAATGCCAAACCTGCAAATTAGGAAATGTGGTTGACATAGCGTGCCGTGTATTTGCGTGCCAGATCAGCTCCTGTTGAAGAGGCAGCGCTTCACATGTCACTCCCCTAATCATAGTGTTTCTTCACAGGGAACATTTAAACGCCAACTGAGTAATTTTTGATGAGTAACACACACACCTCCACACCCCATATGCTCTCTTGGAAATAACACAAACTTATGCAGTAAAGGAATTAAACTTCTTTTAACTGGATTTTAAATCAAGTACAATGTAAAGGAATTTAAACACTAACATTTTTTTACCTGTCACTTCAAACGTATCCAGGCTTTTTTTTTTTTTTTTCTTTTTTCTGGCTTGTGCTTAGATTGTGAAGTATGAGCTACCACACTTTTACTTTAAACCTGTTCTGCTTGTGTAGACTGTAAAAGTGTTGCACCTCTACATAATACTGGATGCACAGGTTTGCTGTGGATTTGTTTGATGTGTTGGAAAGCTGTTTGGGTGACTTCCAGCAATGCATGATTTATAACTTTTTGAAGTGCTTGAAGGACCGAAAGAAAAAACAACATATGTATAAAGGCACCCGTGTGAAATGGCGAGTCTTGATAAGGATCATTGTTAAATTGGGAAACATCACTTTAGGCACCTAAAGCTATATGACACATCACTAATGCATGTGTACAGCCTCAATCAAACAGTCAATCATACGTTTTCTGAGACATTTTGCTTCAATTTACGGTATAAACTTTGCTCAAAATCCTGTTGAACACAATCTGATACTTGTCTTCTGTCCCCTAATAGATACCTAGAAGCAGAAAACCATATTATAATATTTTTAATATATCCCATGGAAATAAATGGTAGATATACCCCCCCAAAAAATGTTAATTTTTTTGTTACAGTTTGTTAAAGGGCCAAATAAAGACCTCATATTTAAAAACTTGGACTTTTCTTACCATTTTTTCATGGGTCGGGCCTTAACTGGTTAATTGGTAGTGATGATTGGTTTTATATTTGAAAAGTACTGATAAGTAACTTAATCAGTTTTACTACAAATCGTCAATACAATACAGTGTGATCACAGTCAAAATTTGACAATGATAGATAGATAGATAGATAGATGGATAGGTGGATAGATAGATAGATAGATAGATAGATAGATAGATAGATAGATAGATAGATAGATAGATAGATAGATAGATAGATAGATAGATAGATAGATAGACTATAGCAGGGCTACTCAATTCGGTCCTACGAGGGCCGCAATCCAGCAGGTTTTCCATGTATCCCTGCACCAACACACCTGAGTCAAATTAGGTGGCTCCAACAGCCAATCAGGTTCTACACAATGACTCATTAATTTGACTCAGGTGTGTTGGTACAGGGATTCATGGAAAACCTGCTGGATTGTGGCCCTCGTAGGACCGAATTGAGTAGCCCTGGACTATAGTATGTAGTATATTGGAGTGTGTTCACATGCAGTTTTAAAGAAAACTACTTGAATCTTAAGTTATAGGGATGAGACTTGAGATGTAGACCTGGCCAGGTTTGTGTACTAACTTCTGAAATATAAAAATATAGTCAGGGAAAAGTCATTTACTTTTACTAATTAGTAAAGTTCCTCTAATCCCTTAGCAGATGTTTGCGAACATATTAATTGTGTTTGTCATTGTCCATGTTGACATCAAAGCTATTGTGAGTTTACTGTCATTCTTTTGTGCGTGCATTCTCAGCTGCTGCTGTGGTTTAAAGCACATAGTATGGGCGTGTCCTGGATGTCTCTTTTTGAATAAGCACACACACAAATATGTACTGCCTGGCCAAGAAAAAAAAGTCTCCATCAAAAATGTTACACACTCATATTTTGTTGAACGGCCTTTAGTTTTGATTATGGCAGCATTCACTGAAGTATTGTTTTGATAAGCTTCTGCTATGTCACAAGATTTATTTCTTTGTTGTCTTTCAATCTGGTCTTTTGGCGACTGAAGTGCAACATTTATGTGATGATTTAGTAACTGCTGATCTGTTGCTTTCACTACAAGTGCAAATCCAGCAGAAACAGCCTTTTACACACTTTGCTCTTAATGTGTGTGGCTCAGATGGGATCCAGTATGTTTGACATGAACATGAACATGACAATGAATGCACAGGCCAAAGAATGAAGCACAGAGGTGAAAGTGTTATGATATCTGGAGGGCTGTGTGTATGGGAGATGGCCCCTCAAATGTAGGCAGATATAGGGAAATGCCAGCTTTATATAACCTTTTTATACCTTCATATGACCTCTGCAAAGCATTTAGAAAATTCCATTCTTTACATGCTTTGAAGAAGAGAAATATTTCAGCTTGATGGGTTTATGAAGAAGCCTTGAGTCAGAAGTGTGACCTGGCCAAGCATGTTGCCTGACTTGAATCTGAGGTGGGACAAAGCAACACCTGCAGCTTAAAGAAAATCTCTGAAGAAGGGTAAAAACAAGTATATGTTCTACAGTGCAATCATCAATATTAGTAAGATTAAAATCAGTAATGGCACTGGTATTTAATTACTTTGACATTTAGACATTGGACTAGGTGCACACAATATTATTTATCAGTGGTTCTCAATTTGGGACACCTGTTATCTTGGTGGTCATGGCTCCTGGTTTCACACATTTGAGGTAAAAACAAAAGTGAACAAAATGAGGAATTGTTCTTCTAGAACATAATTGCAAAATCATGTCACAACTATCAATGTTTTATTCATTTTAATATTTTATGCTTATCTAGTGGCAATAGCAAAAGTGTAGCTTCCTGGTTTGAAGACCTCTTTTATGCATAAATGAACAAAAACTGAAACAAGAGAGAATTTTGGAAGACTTAGTTTCAGCTCAACTGTGATTATGCTTGTTTTTTATTTTTCTCTCTAGAACTGCTCACTCCAGGAAACATCAATCTGTCATTTTACACTTCTGTCATCATGAAACTAGCTAGATGTGTCACTGTAGAAATATGGCAGAGAAGTTTCTCTGGGTGATCTCAGACTAAATTACTAGTCAGTAAAAATCAAATCCTTTCCTGCTTCGATGACTCTGCACAACAGCAGGAACATCTCTTTCCCCTGTGGTGTGGTCATTACATCTCCATTAGGCTTATAAAAATATGTTGTTCATACATTTTCACATGGCCTTTAAATGGTACAGATCTGGGAACACATTTGCAATAGCATCTGTTATCATTCGGAAAATTATTACTGCACCTGAGAATATAAATGAAGGCTGTTGAGAGAATTACACATAGATCAGAGACCTCTGCATAAAGCAGGATGTTTAAGCTGTTTGATGCATTCATGCTGCATGCTGTATGGAAGTGTAGCGCTGTCCGCCAAAGTAAATAAAAAGGGACTTTATAAAGTTATAACGTGATAGTTTTATTGTAAAAACGTGGTGTCACATTGTTACGTGATTGTTTATTGTTAAAAATAATCTACAACAAAATACTATAAAAATACAGTACTTTGTGTTTCATGTTGTGACATTATAACGCAATCAAAGGTGATACGTTTGATGTTTTTACAATAAAACTATTCGTTATAACGTGTTAAGGTCCTAACTTTTTTTATTTTGTTGATAGTTCAAAAATTCCAAGGGTTAGGGTACTGATAAGAATCTACACTTGTCCAATAAACAACTTGAACGAAAAATGGAAAAGAAAAGCAAGATCTTGTCTTTTATCAACACCATCCTGTTTTTTTTTTTTTTAGACATGTTTTCTCATGCCTCTATATAGCAGTACCCTGGAGCACTGCATGAAAATGAAATTACACAAAAGATGAGCTCTTGAGAGAAGACGACTTGTCTCTTTTCAATGGTACTGAGACTCTTTGTATTAAAATCACTGGGATGATGCTGGGTGTAAATGGGCATACATAGTTTGTGGAGGTCAGGATAGAAGGATCCAGGAAAACGGGTCAGAGAGAGTGACAGAGAAGAGACATGCCCTTACTTCCTCTCAACCCAATTTTAATGCTCTCAGAGCAGCCCTGCAGTGCACCCTTTGTCCCAGGCATTGTTACAGACTTACAGAGCCTCTTTGCCAAGTGAGAGGCTTTGGCGACATATGTCACTTCAGCGAGTCTCCTGTCGCTTCTTTAGCAGCTTGAGTGGAGGGGTGGGGAGGGAGGCGTGTCTGTGCAGCAGGAGAGGAGCAATGTTTGCTGGAGGAGGAAAGATATGTCAGAAGATGTTTGTTCAAAGACGCAGAGAGTTGCTGGAATGATCCCCTGGTGGTTCTTTACTTTTATATGGACTTGTAGTGCACCAGCCTGGCACCCCTGCTAGTGGTAGAAGATGTAAAATGACTAAAAAAACTGTAAGTACCAGTTACTCTAGGAAAACTTAAGTTTACTACTTCCTGGGAAATACTTCCTCTCTTCTTATTGTTGTTGTATTTGAACAGAATAACACTAAAGCAAGAACATTCCTGTCTTACAGGCTGCTGCTCTGTACAAGTGAGGTTGCGCTTGATTTTAATAGAAAGGATAGGGGGAGGAGGGATGGTATGAGAGTCACTGTGTTAGCAAGGATTATTGTAGTAGTCACACTCTTCATGCCTTGGCCAACTAATGGCTTAGGTAACACAATCCCTATGGATTTGTGGGTATGATCTGCCATGTGTTCAGGTAATAGATCCCTTTGCTCCAAAAGCAAATCCTTTGTTATCTGTTTACATTGGGAGGTAGTCATATTTTTTACGCTTGGGATATGTGCCTTTAAAACAGACTGTCAGCTTTGTTTGAGTAATCATTCTTCTAATTGGCCTAACCCACAGTGTTTCTTGTGGTGGGAGCATGCACTGTATTTGCTGCACATGAATGAAATCTGTCTGCTTGCCTAATGCCATGTCGTCAGGCTCAGCACAGTCTTGATGAAAGGTCATGCAAACTCTGCAGGGCTGATGAAACTTTGGTGTTAAAGTTTTGTAAAATAATGCTAAAAATTCTGTCAATTACAACATAACTGTCTAAAACGAAAGGTGTGCTCATGTGTGACCCTCTGTATCTACATTGTACAGTGGAATGATATTCTAGTTATAGTGACCTATTATTGCACAACACAAAAATGCATGGGGGTTCTTCTGGAGAGAAACACTGAACCAGCTTTGTTTACCATCCAAACCCACAGAAGATCATTACAAAGTCCTTAAAACAAATAATACTCAATCTCTTAATTTGTTTAATTGATTCTAAATTCAAGCAGCTTAATCCTGAATGTAGTCTCTATCAATTACTTCATTAACCTCTCTTATGTCCTTACAAGAACTCAGAGTTGTGCTCAGCCATTGTTAAGCAGCATACAGTACGACTGCGTGAGCTCCATGCATTCATTCTCGTGATAGCAGGATTAGCAGTAGGGGGTGAACCCATTTGGCACAAACAGCGCTGCTGCCGCAGTCTCAGCACTGCAAGAACTAAGCTGTGAAACACTGATGGGTTTAGTCCAATTTATAGACTGCCATCTTGGATCCTGTGATCGTAACTGACAACAGCTTAGTCTTTGTTCCATCCTATTTTACTATAAGCATGCCATGCCATGCTACCAGCCATGCTTTGCAGTTCAAATACTAATCTCTAGACAAGTTGTTTTCTGTGTTGAGTTACAGCCTCAAAACAATGTGGGGCAGCCAAAGCTAAAAGGCTAGCCAATTTATTCAATAGGATGTCTTCTGTCATTAAGGCATAGGGAAATGTGCCCAATTGCAAAACTTGAAAAGTTTCTTCTAGTCATAACAAAAATGTGTGTCACCAAAAGACAAAATGTTATTGTTTTTACAAATATGAGATTTAAAGAGAAGGTATTAATCAATCAATATTGTGCAGTAAACTCTTTTTAACATTGCCTCTTTATGTGTGATAATTTTCTGCAGGTTTAGAGGAAAGCATGTTCATTCAGTGCATTTTCATTACTGTAACGTGCATGTAAGATTTTCATTGTACACTTTTAGAAATTAATAATAGTTTATGATTTCAGTGAGCCAGTAGCAAAGCATTCATTGTGTTGCCAGCTTTTCTTAAGTTTTTTTAATGTTGAACACTGATTTGGAATAATCTGCTGATTGTTCTCACCACATTTCATTCATTTCATATCAAGCAGTCTTGTAATACAGTTGAAGTTCTTAAGTTTGGGACAGTTTAAAGTAAACACCCAGTGTAAATAAAAAGAAGTAGTGCTGGATTTTTAAAAATTTTTTTTAGATAAATTAAAACACACATATGAAGTCATTTTCCACTGTCTTAGATTCATGATTTTTATTCCTATCCCATCAGTCAGCGTTCTCTGGTTTCCAGTCAAATGAACTCAACAATCCGCTCTGTAATGGTTCTTTCTAAACCAAAGAAAAAGCCACGATCAAAATCACTTTTCCTTATCAGCAACTGCACACTTTTCTCACACGATTAGATAAAGTTAATATGTGCACTGCACTGATTTGCTTTCTCCTCTCATTACTTTCAGTCATGTTTCTATCTCTCTCTTTTTTTTTTTAAGTTGAATGAACAGAAGACTTTGCTTTTTGCTCTGACTCTTGCAGGTCCTCTGTGCCTTACAAATTCCAAGTGACAACATCAAAACATTCTTCTGATCTCATTTGTCTCCATTACGCAGTGGAGGGTGATGAGGCTGGTGTGGAGCCTGCTGCTAGTTCTGGCTTGGGCTTTCACTTCCAGGGCTACAGGCCTTTTTATTCCTTTGGAAGGTAGGAATGTCACAAAGCTGGTTGAGATAGGGTTTTGTAATTAATGAGTGTTAACAAATCATCTCTCAAGGTTTCATTCACCTGAAATCCATCATTTCTCAAAATGTCTGCTCATATTTTCTGATGTTTGTCCTGCTTGAGCATGAATGCTTTTTATAAACTCTGTAAAACAGTGGAAAAGAGTAAACTGTTTTGTTACAAATGTTTCAAGCTTGTTAAGGGCAATCATTTCTCATGCACTGTTTTAGTTTATTGTCTATCTAAGGCATTTTATTTGTTGTTGGCACAAGTCTTTGCCATTTTGCAGTTCTTTGTATGAAACTGTTGGAAAGGCCAGAATTTCTATTTTAAGTTGAAGCTTTTAAATTAATTACAAGTGCCAAGAGTTATTTTTTCTGTGTGTGTTCTCATATTATAGTGGAGCAGCCTCCAACCATAATAAGTCAAACATCGAGTCCTGTCATTGCTCTTCCTTTTGACAACACCCTTACGATCAGATGTGAAGCCAGGGGCAACCCACCACCAAAGTAAGTGACATCAAGTCATTTAAAAAGATAAGGACAAACTGTAACAAAACCTAAGAGCTCCATTTAGTTGCACAAAGCAAATTTTAATTATAATTTTTTTTTTCACAATTCTCCAACAGGTACAGATGGACAAAGGATGACCAAGACTTGATCTTGCCGAATGCGCCGACAATCAGGACAGACCCCACAAATGGCACGATTATGTTTCACAGCAAACACTTCCACCAGTTCCAGGGTAAATACAGATGCTTTGCTTCCAACAAGCTGGGAACTGCAATGTCAGAGGACATCAAGATCGTAGTTTCCAGTAAGTAACCTTTGTGTAAGACCATAAAAAATATTGATGTCAGGAACGATGGTGAACTGATTAGGTGCCTCGGCTCCCTTGTCAGTCGTAAAGGGTTAATAAAATCGTAATGCCAGGTTTTATTTATTCATTTTTAATTTAGGGTCTAATTATAATTGTTCATCAGGTTCACCCAAGTTCCCAAAGGAAAACCTTGATCCTATTATTGTTGAGGAAGGAGAACCAATCGTGTTGCAGTGTAACCCTCCAAATGGTGTGGCCCCACGACAGCTCTACTGGATGTCTATTGGTAAGCCATGACAATAACTGTTGATGCTTTTGTTTCATGTGTTAGATGTTCCTGTGTTTTGCTTGGTCATTAATATCAACACAAAAGTTGATGGTGTGTCACAAGTTAAAAGACTCTTATCGTAATGCCACTTGAATCTTCTGCCAACACCAGTCTATCAGTCTGACTCCTGGTTTACAGTATGTTGTCATGTTTTCCTCTGAAATGAACTAACTTAAGTGTGTTTTCTGGTCCTGTAAAAAAAGAAAGAAGGAATGAGGGGTTACTTCTTCCTGCTGTGCAGGCAGAAGGGGAAAAGAATTGTTTAGTAATTGGTCAATTCTGCTTGAATCACTGATACTTTATGGGATAGTCCCAACCTCCTGTCAGTCTTGTCTTTTTTCTACAACATATTTTACCTCTAGTATAGAATGGTGCTACATATGAACGGGTGGCAAAGTGTTACAGTTAAAGAGCAATATGCAGGACTATTGCTTCTTCTTTGGGTCTTGCAAGTCTATTTGTCAGGAACAGAGGCAGACTGGTTGACTCATTTAGACTAGACTCAGCACTTGCATGTATATCCCTTCCAAACGAGAAGCAAAGTTTGTGTGCTTGCACCTGTCAAACCCGATTCATTGTGAGCATATTAAATATTTTAGAAGGATTTACTGTGTAAACAATAGAAACAATTTAGAAAAGTCTGTTACATACAGCCGAAACAAATGTTTTAAACTTTAAATTGTTTTTTATTTTAAATGTCAGCGATTGAGGCAGTAATACATAACAATAAGTGTGAAGGTTAAAGGCCCTCGGGAATATTTTAAAACACCGCTCAGATATGAGAATTTTTAAAGAATGCTTTAGTCATTAATGGGATAATCTTCACATCTAAAAGTAAATTCAACAAATTTAACAATCCCGTTAACAAAATGTTAAAATATAATTAACAAGAATGTTTTTGTATATTCACCTTTCATTACTTTGTGATGTGGTACGTTATTGTAGTATTATTGTTTCCACCAAGGGGCAGAAGACAAGTATCAGATTTTGAGCAGTTTTTGCCATAAAGTGATGCAAAGGTCTCACAAACTGTATGTATTAAATATGATGTATACGGCTTTATAGGATTAACAGTTTGACTAATTACATAATCACGATTCTAGATAATTATCTTATCTGGAATATTATGCTGTACCTATCTTGTAAGTAATAAGTCCATATAAAGGTACAGGTGTTGATTTGAGAAATTTTCTCTTATGTATTGTGGAGAGGAGATCAACAGGGAGGGGAAGAGACACAGCAGAAGTACTTCAGATACCTGTTCAGAAATGGAGAAAACATAGTACAAAATTACACTTAAATGCTCATAAAGTGCTTATAGTTATACAGAAACGTTTGGAAATCCACTTTTCTCTGTTCTGTCCTCCTGGGTGTACTTGTGTATGGAGGGCATGAAAGCTTGTTTTACATTTTTTCATGCTTGGATGTTCACTGCATGACATTGGTGTGAAGGCTGTTTTGGAAATCTACAAAGTTTCTGAACAAACGGTAGAGCACATCTCACAGTTTCTAGATATTATGATAAGTTGTCGTCTTTGTTAATTGACCATAGTGACATGTTTGCTATTTCTGAGTAAGACCTCTGCAATGATTCATTTCATTGTATCTGGATGGTAATGAATCACATGAGTGAATACGTTAGATAAGCAGAAGCATCACACCTTCTAGAGAATCCACACAGATGAAATGAGGTGTTGTGGGTGATGGCTTGCGTAATGGTTGAGGCACATGTCTGTTATCTAAGTCAGCAGTGGGAAAGGCATTTGAGCATCTTAAGTTTGCCTCAGTGCAGAACCTTTTCCTCTCTACTTCCAGAAGAGGTTATTCACTGTGTAAAAGGTCACCTCAGTTCTGCTGAAAGTGCTTCATTAATGGGAGTTGCATTTTCTGTCCAACTCCTTAAAGGTCCTCAACTGTCTCCAATGAACCTAACAATGTCAGCTAGAAAAACAAGCCTTTTCAGTGTTTAGGTGGACTGACCTGCTAGCAGAATAAAGGAAAAGAACTGTGCACTATCCTTGCTTTAAATTGCGTTGAAGTGTTGTGATACCTTATTACATTTATGTAGAGAAAGGCTTTAAACGGGATGAACGATCCAACCCTATCTATAAACACTAACAGTATTCTTATAAACCAAACACATATTTGAGGTTAGCATCTGATGTCCTGCACCTTTACCCTGGGCTGCACAAGACTTGGCTCTAGCTATATGTGCATAAAAAATATCTATATAGCTCTTTTTTGTATTAGTGATCCTCTTTTTGTTTAAGTGCCATATTCCCTAAATCAGAATAAAATATGTTTTATTCACATTAACAAAACAACCAATGCCTTACAGCCATATCTTAAATGAAGCTGTTAAATACTGTGCATGGGCTGACCAGTGAATGCCACAGAGCGCTACTGACCGTGAATATATAAAACGAATCTGCTTTCATAGTGTACTTACTACTCCACTAGGTCTATAAAAAAAACTCTTCAGGGCATTTTTATTATCATTTATTATATATTATGCTGCACTTTATTGTCATGCACCCTGAGTCTCATTTTTGTTGTGGGAGGGATTTTATCAACTGAAGAAAATTTCTTGTCTATTTGGTGGATGTCGTGTGCATATTTAGAACGAGCTTTTTGCTTTGTGCTTCATACCAGCAGCCATAATGAAATTTAGAAACAGACATCTTTTATTTTCATATATTAGTAGCACAATATTGATATGAATGTGTTGTTTTTCAGGTCTCCGGCACATTGAGCAAGATCAGAGGGTTTCCATGGGAACTGATGGCAACCTGTACTTCTCTCATGCCTTACAGAAAGACAGTCGCAATGATTACTGTTGCTTTGCTGCCTTCCCAAAAATTCGCACCATTGTCCAGAAAACCGCCATGGCTGTTGTGGTCAAGAGCTGTAGGTTTTTAACAAACTCTTTGTGGTTTTAACCAACATGCAAAACAGCTGTGGCTCACTTTTTTAAGAATGTAATAATAACAATAAAAAATATGCTGCTAAAAACATAGAAGATAAATATGAAACTAAAAAACAAAAGAAGCATTTTTGCTTCTTTGTGACTTATCTGTAGTTGTTTTCAAACCAACCAGCAAGGCTAGTTGTATCATGCTTATGCCTAAGGCAGTTTCATTAGGATTGTTGATTGAGCAATACAAGCTAGTGAAAACTAATTACTACCCATATTAACGTCACAGTATTGTTTTTTTCAGTAAAACCTGACAATGACTCCTCTGACGGCGGCAGTTCCAGTAAGTGTTTGTCCCACATCAAAGCCTTTACAGTAAAAATCAAAAGTGCATTTGTATTTTGCTACAAGCTGTTGGTAACCGACTGACTGTAAGCTCAGGTGTAGTGTTGATGATTACTGATTTAATTTGTACACATGAGTGAGGAAGACCATTGTTTTTGCTGAATGCAGCTGAAACCTCCCTAGAGAGAGCACCAAGCATGCTGCTGCCCCCTGGTGTTCAGACAATGAAGTTGTTGCTGAAAGGAGAGGATCTGCAGCTGGAATGTATACCAGGAGGATTGTATGTGCACTTTCTGTATCTGTGCAGCCATCAGTTAAATTAAATTGTTTTTGTATTCTTTAACAAGTCATTGTGTCATGTTGTAGTCCCATTCCCAAAATATCATGGATGAAAATGGGAGGAAGTCTGGCTAGTCGGACCAAAATGAGCAACTTCAATAAGCTGTTGACCATAACTGCTGTGGATGAAAAGGATCAGGGACAGTACATGTGTATGGCCGAGAACTCTGCTGGAAAGGTTGTCCACTACTTTAATGTAATAGTTGAAGGTGAGTCCGCTTTTGGTAGTGTAATTTGTTTTTGCCTCAGAAAGAAAACTGTTGACATAAAGGTGGAATTTGTTTTAGTTGAGACCACCATGTCTGTTCTTGACATCTTCCAGAGCCACCGATGTGGCTAACAGATCCTCCTGAGAGCCAGCTGAGGACGATTGGGTCCGATATTCACATCAAGTGCTCGGTCAGTGGAAAACCACCGCCAGACATAACTTGGAGGAGGAATGGGGAAATATTCAAAGGTGAGAAGGCACTAATGTTAGCAAGGTTTGATTCACCTTTTGCCCTTTGTCATAAGGATGCTGCAAACAGCAAGACCTCAACCTCCTTTCCTGTGTGACAAGCAACTTATAAAAAAAAAAAAAAGATATATTAAACCAACTTTATTTGTTTCAAAATACAGCATGTACTGCACTGGAAACATTAGAAGTATAAGTTATCTCCACTTTTAGATTAAAAAAAAATCATATTGAATGCCATAGATTTTCTCTCATATCTCAACATAATATAGTTTAAAGGTTAAATTGAGACATCAAAAGCCTGATATTAGTGGCTGATAGAGGTGAAAACATATAACTATAAACATTTATTCAGCTTACCCAGTCATCTGAAGAATCCATTTTTCTTTGAGAGTATTTGCTTGCTCTGCATGGTGGTGTGGTTGTTAGTGTGGCAATATGGTTCTTGGTTTGAGTCTTGGCTCGGGCCTTTCTGTTTGGAGTCTGCATATTCTCTCTGGGGTTCTCCCCAGGTAGTCTGGCATCCTCCCACAGTCCAAAAACATGCATGTTAGATTAATTGATGTTTCTAAAATTCTCCCTAGGAGGGAGTGTGAATGGTTTTTTGTCTCTCCATGTTAACCCAGTGATGAATGGTCCAGCATGTATGCAATTTTATTTTCCCCAATATATTTTTTAAGATTTAGAGTATTACTTGAGCAACATTTCCAAACTTCAAAATACTTTTGTTAAACAGATAAATGTAGAAGTGTTCTAATGAGACATGGTTGAACCAGAAAGTGTTCAGTTTTGCCATTTTAAATATTAAGTTTGTACAATGAAGCAGTCATAAAGATAGCTCCAAATTTCCCACATGGATAACATATTGGCTATGTGGTCCTGATCATTATATTATTTTGATGGTGTTTTTAGATGACCCGCTGAGCAACAGACGAGTGCTTGATGACACCGTGGTGCTTAATAAATCCAGACCGGAGGACACCGGCGTCTATCAGTGTGAGGCCTCCAACAATCATGGCAGCATTCTGGCTAACATAAACATCATGGTCATGAGTAAGTATGACTGCAAGACGTCAGCCTGCACAGCTAAGCTAAGCTAAGTCAACTCATTGCATCAGAAACGTGGAGGTATTTCATCACTTAGCCAGGGTCTGAGACATGTTTAATACATACAAAGTTCATTCATTTTACAATGAATGATGATTTTCCTGAGCTGTTGTCATCCAGCAAGCAATTTCTGGAAACATGTTCTGGAACATATCAAAAACAGTTTTTTGAAAAATATACGTTCATTTGATTTTGATGCCGATAACTCATTTAAAGTTTGGACTTTAAATTTAGATAGTTTGACTAGCCGAGTATTTTGCTGATTATTCAGTTCTTTTCTAACTTCTAAGCCACTACAATCTCATCTTCCCCCATTTTCTTTTAGACAGGGCTCCTCTTATGCTGACAAAGGACTTACAGGAGTATGCTGTGATACCAGGACAGGACATAGTCATGAACTGCAGTGTATTCAGCTCTCCACCATCTGACATCTCTTGGTTTGTACAGTGTTGTTGGCCTGAACATATGGTTTCCATCCTTTCTTGTGTCTTAAATAAGAAAAAAAGTTGTTTTATCACTTTGACTTAGAGTAGAACATTATCACAGCACACGTCAAGCTATTAATCCCACACTGATTCAAGTAGCTATATGTTATAATCTGATGGTGACACTTATGTCTAATGAGATAATCCGCCTCCTGTCCATAATATTCATCTAATTAAATCCTACTAACTACAAAAATGGCTCAGCTACAGTTCCACAAAAGAGCAATGACATATAAAAATGCTCTCAACATAACACAAGCACTCAGAAAATAATGTCTGATTCTATTAAATGGTGTTTCACTGAAATTTAATTTAACCACATTTTGTTTCACTAGTCTGACTGCTTAACTTGACCATGCTTTCAGAATGAATTGCGCTAAAATTAAATTGCAATTAGTTAACATTTTAAAAGAAAAACTTTAAAATTAAAGTTGTCTTATTATGACAAACATCTTATTCTTACTCTTTTGTGGGATTCTGGTAGAAAATAATTTAACCTGAATTGTTTCAACACTAAACTTATGAAATAGGTTAAAATGGTGATTTTTCATGTGCACTACGATGATAAAAAATTCAGAGGTTTAAAATCTCTTCTAGGAGCAACGAAGACACAATAATTGAGGGGGAACGGTTTTTGGTTCTTGAGAACGGACAGTCACTGAAAATCACGAGTACAGAAAAAGGCGACTCTGGGGAATATGTGTGCATGGCCAGTAACACGGAGGGCATGTCAGCCATCACTTCTGTGCTGGATGTGAAAGGTATTGTAACAATATAATTACTTCTTTTTTATTTTATTTTTGGAGTAGTAGATGTCAGTGAATTGAAAAAAAAAACACTTTCAAACCTTCATCTTCTTCATCTGTTTAGTCTAAAATAAATGAAGATAAATTATTAACCATGTTTGTGGGGGCCGCCAGATCATTGTCACACAGAAAAATAAATAAATAAATAAATTTATATACATGGAAAGCTTTCATTTATCAAATAAATTTGAGATTTTTATTTGGGCTGTCAAATTAATGCACTAATGCAAAGAGATTCATCTGTGAAATTAGCACATTTATTTTTAATGCATTAATGCATAAACAAGAAAGTTGTTACTCGTACCAGATTAAAATCCATATTTTGTATTGTCTTGGTGAGAGAAGCTAATTTTGGGCACATAGGTACTTTTTTACAACAGCGAACTGAAAGCACCTAAATCCCCCGGTTTCAAGCCCTACATTTAAAGGATGGCTGTAGGATGATACATTTGATATATCACACAATTAACCACTCAGTCGTTGCGGGTGGGGACACTAACATATGTTGTCTTGGGGGTTGTGGCTCAAAAGTTTTGAAAACCACTGGTTTAAACTAGGCAATCTGTCTCCTTTGGATTCTTTTAAAGCATTCGTATCTTAGTGTCTCACTTAACTACATTTTTTGCTGTCCTAAAGAAATGCATTGTTAATGATGTAATGAAACAAGTAAACAAAAACGTTTTTGGGACTTAAAATTTGATTATTCATGTCCCTGAATAAAGAAGCAGTTACTGCAGAAGAAGACATTTAATACAAACATTTGGCCTAAATTCATGGGTTCACAGCTGTTTCAAAGCATGCAAAATTTAAATTAATTATGTCTCTAACAAGCAAATTATCAGCTTATCTGTTTAAGGTTTTATCTATGAAATTGTGTTTTATCTTTAGAGCCCACAAAAATTGTAAGTGCACCTAAGGATGTGCAGATCATCAGTGGGACCTCGGCTCAGTTGATATGCCAAGCAGAGTATGATAAAAGTCTGCAGGACACCTTTGAGGTGGTATGGAAGAAAGATGAGGAGGGGATCTCACTTTCCCCAGAGGAAAATTCCAGGTAACCGGCTGTGCTTTGATATAGTTTCTTTCAGGTTATCTTTTTGTGCTTGTGGTTAACAGGCCTTTGTTCAGTTCCTCCATTCTGTATGTTAATTCCACACGCTCTTTTGTCTGTTTGATAAATTGATTACTTATTCTTTGTTTTGTTATCAGTTGTGAGTCAGCCTTTGTCACAAGCTGCTGCTCATTCTGAAAACAAACAAGCAAAAATCTAAGCTGTGACTGACTCTTACTAGAGCTATTATTAAAATAAATGAAAATGCAGGGAATTGTGCAGCTTTTGAGCTTTTGTATTTACTTACTGATGTTCTTCTTGACTCTTTGGTTGAACTAAACTTTTTTACGCTGCAACAATTGTTCTCTTGTGTTCAGATACATTGTGGAAGGTAACATGCTGCAGATCATGAATGTCAATCTGAACGATCAGGGGATGTACACATGCACTGCTAAAACAATTCTAGATGAGGACAACGCTACGGCACTACTAACAGTACTGGGTAAGAGTCATTTATTTGCAATTAAATGTTTGGTTATTGCAGGAATTTGACAGCTGCTTTTTGTGCATGTAATATTTTTTTTGTTTTGTTTTTGGTTACAGACGTTCCTGATGCTCCAAAGACATTAAAAATATTTGAAGTTAAGAGTCCAAGGAATATTGTTCTGTCCTGGATACCTGGGAGTGATCACAACAGCTCTGTTACAGGTAAAAATTTGAATATAATAAAGGAGAAAATATAAAATCTGATATTAAGTGGATATATGTGTGGTTCTTACTCTTCATCTTCAAAAACTAAACAAAACACGAAGTAACCAAGGTTAGAACAACAGAAAATTTATAGTATTGCTATTTATTATGTTTCATTCTTTCACATACTGCTTGATAACATCAGTGCTAAACATTGTCTGGCCTTGATCATCATTTAGTGAAGCTGATATCATCAGCAATCTGTTAAAAACTGCCACTGTTATCAGCTGGAATGAAATTGTTTGATGATGCAAGCTCTAATTACTTCATTGCAAATCAATAAACAATTTTCTGTGTCCTCTGTGAAAAGATTTAGCAGAATCTGCTCCTGTGATCATTGATGAATGCTAATATTTTTCAACAAATAATGGCTACAAGTATCTGTAAAGAACTAACAATCCTGGCAGGGAAGCATGTCATGCTTCAAAACAGGGCTAATTCATTATTTTTTAAAGGTAAGATTTTATGCTGATAAATCTTTCTTGGAGGTTTGTTATCATAGTTAGCTGTAATACACACCAGTGAGCTGCAACATTAAAACCACTGACAGCTAAGGGGAGTAACATATTTATTTAGTTGCAAGGTAATGTTTTGCTGGCAAAAACTGCATCCACTTTCACAGCTTAGATATTACTTTGTCACATGCCAACTACCTAGACACATGTGCAGAGTACTAACACAGTCTACATGCAAAAGGCAATCCCACTATAGACCTACACATAATTAGGCAGCCTTTCATATTTTAATAATTTTTTCTTATATCATAAGTTCATGCAGCCTGGGCTAAAGTTGCACATTTCTATAATAAAAAAACAGAAGAAAGAAAGAAAGAAAAAAAAAAAAGTCTTATAAAAGAAAAATCTTTTTACCTTTTTCACAGTTTTCAGCATTTCTCTTTAAAATGCATTGTTAACAAGCATGTTGAATGCACATCCATTTTCAGAATATTTATTCATTTTATTTTTTTTTATCTTTCATTGTTTGCATCCTTTCACACAGCTTGGTGAAGGGTGAGCCTGCTGTGGTTGATGTTACTATCTGTTAATCATGTGAGACAGGACACGCCACACTAACGAGTGTTGTTTTTCTGTTTCATCACACCTCTGATTCCACATCTCCAGGCTTTCTGAATGCACAGACTTCATTTAGAAGCAAAGACAGCATACAAAAAGAGTATTCTTTTTGGTATTTTAATGCAACCTCCATGTGAAAGTGTATGATACTAAGGACTTGTGTACTTCTTTGCACATTACTACCACCTGCTGATCAGAGGAAACATCTTTGTACGCTTGCATAAGCCAAACACATCATAAAGCCATATAAAAAGTGTTCCATGGTGCTATCATAGGTCCACCTTTTCACCTTTAATGTAAACTCATTTAATTAATATGAAATACAAACTGAAACAGTTAGCATGGAAAAAAGTACAATATAATGGCTGTATGAGTAATTACATCAAGATATACAAAGTAAAAGCTGATTATGTTCAGCTTTCTGCACTAAAATAAGACTACCAGATATCCAGCCAGTACTAATTATCCCTGTTTCCAGGTTGATACTTACAGAGATTTAAGTGGCATTATTAGTATCATCTAATACTCAGAGAGCAATCATTTATTTTCAACAGACTGCTGAACTACTCACTTATTACAGCCTAATGCATGCGTTTTAGCAGCTGTGATTATCACTTGTATGGTGATGACTAAATGTGTCTCTTCTCTTCATGAGTGCAGAATTTGTGGTGGAGTATGAGGAGAGTCAATGGGAGCCTGGCAGTTGGAAGGAGCTCCAGAAAGTCGCCGGTAACCAGGCAACAGCTGAGCTGACTCTACATGGACACCTTAACTATCAGTTCAGAGTGTATGGCGTTAATGCTGTCGGACCCGGGCCCCCCAGCGAGCCCACTGAGAGACACAAAACACCTCCTGCTGGTAAAACTCGCTCTGTTTTATTAGCAGTTTCTGCTGAGATCATCAGTAGATTGTAGAAGCATCCATCTCACAACATTTCTTTTTAAAGTTGCCAGTTTATAAGTCAGCCTTTGGCCACTAGGCTTTGTAGCAGTCGTGGGTGTGAATATTTTGAGGTTTTAGAAATCCCGAAAGTATTATCTTGAACCATATTGCTGTTTGATAGAATATGTATATCATGACATTTTTATACTTACACTACAGTTATTCAAGTGAGGAGAGATATATGCCAGAAACAGTAAATTAGAACAGACAGCAAAAAAAAAAAAAAAAAAGGTTATTTTGTACATAATAATGTGATTTTGTAACTGGAGTATATATATCTCTCAAAAGCCCCTGACAGAAATCCAGAAAACATCAAAATTCAAGGCCATCTTCCTCATCAAATGGACATCAGCTGGGATGTAAGTTTTTTTATTATTATTATAAAATACAGGTCCATTTCCAATGTTGTACACTACAAACCTTTATACCAATATGAACAATGTCTACATTTTCATTTGTAGCCACTGTTTCTCAATGAAAGCAACGGCCCAGGTCTTGAGTACAAGGTCAGCTACCGCAAACTAGGATTGGAAGATGTCTGGAAGGAGCACTTTGTTGGAAGACCCTCCTTTTCAGTGAAGAACACATCCACTTTCATCCCTTATGAGATCAAAATCCAGAGCAGGAACAGCCATGGCTGGGGCCCGGAACCAAAAGTTATCACAGGTTACTCCGGAGAAGATGGTGAGTTTTGCATAATTATGTTATTGATATGTTTGATTTATAATTTAACTTTATACAACTCTAGAGCTCTGTTTAACACTGTATTCTAATGTCTAACAAGCACATCTGGCTGTTTATTGTCTTTTCTTTGTAACTCATTTTAAACTTCTTGTATTATCATTTCCAACTGCATCCTCAGTTGTCTTGTGGCATTGTCTGCAGGAAAATGTGTCAGGTTAAGTTCTTCTCTTTTTCCCCTCTTACCCGAGGTTTTAACCCTGTGCAGGTGTGCAGTAGTGACTTTTCCTTCCCCCCGATGAAGAATAAAAGAAAAACACCATTGCTACTTCTAGCAGGTGGCAGATAACCTTTCTATAGGAGAGGGATGTCAAATTTCCACCTCTGTGTCAGAAGCTGCTGGAGATTTGACAGATCGCATGACACATCTGGTTTAGGTCTATTGAGGCACAATGGCTGCTCCTCTGTCTCTAATATGTGTTCCTGTCTTTCCCTGCTACCGTTTCAAAAACATACAGAGCAAAAAATATTTACAGCTTTTTAATTAAATGTCTTCCCCTGTTTTCAATAGCAAAACTGCTTTAGTGGGCTTCAGCCTGAGTATTATTTTCTTTTCTTTTGTTTGGCAATGTCTATTATTTTTACCATCAGTAGATCAGTACCTCATTACTTCAGCTTTTGGAGAAACTTTTACTTCAGCTAACGTTATTGAGAGATTTATTTTTCCAGTTCAAATTATATGTTTTGTGCAGTCTTGTCATAGTTGTTCTGTTGTTCCCATCTGTCTTTATTTCTGACCTTCCTCTTCCTCCTTAAGTTCCGACTGCAGCACCACGGGACATTGCAGTGGAGGTGATCAACACCACTGTTCTGAGAGTTAGCTGGACCCCAGTTCCACCTGCCACTGTGCGAGGTCATCTAGGAGGCTATAATGTGAGTTTTCCTAGTCTTGAAAAACACTTATTTTTCAGACAGACTTGTATATCTGCAGACTTTCAATGGGAAAAAAGAAACTATGAAAAGTAGCCTGCAATACCAAAAATGAATGTATAACTGTTTCATACAAGGGTTCCAAAGAAGTTGCTGGTGCTGGTGCACTTGCCATAATTTTCTAGATTCCAGTTCCAGTTGAATGTCATGGTGTGGCAAGGATATAAGGAGACAATAAGCATCTGTTTAATCACAAAGTAGAAAAGAGAATGGAAAATGAAATGACGCAGCGATTTCTGGTCTCTTTTGGTTTCCTTGTTGTCCACCAATGTAGTTACTATACACCCCAGAAGATTGCATTGTTACTACAGCTCAATCTCGTATATTTTTATCTTTTAGCGAAGCTTTCATAATAATGTTGTTCATTCTAAAATTGAACAGAACAGTATTATAATGCTGTTTGTAAAGGATATGGGGTCAATATGTTTATGAGCACAATAAAACATACATGAAATGGTAAAAGTTGATAATTTTGGAATTCTCCATTAATCAGTTTGTTTCTGTTTTTTTAAATGACATGCCCTCTCTGATATAATGATATTAATGGCTTTGCTCCACATGTGGAGGGCAAATTCAGCAATGCCATTTCTTGCTTGTTTCACTTTGTTCATCTCTTAGAGTAGAATTATGTGCCTTTTGACTAAACCCCGAATCTAAATACAGTTGCAAATATATATTAGCTGAAACTGTAGATGTGTCATTCTTTGACATTCTTTTAGTGTGCACAGCTGGCAAAGTGGAAGAGGTAAGAAGTGATGCTGACAAAGAACTATGTAAAGTACTTTAGCTATTTCTATTGCCACCAACTTGCAGGTTCACTGGGTGAGAAGAAAAAGCTTTCTAAATCCAGACAAGACTTTACGTGAGCACCAGTCTATGTCCTTTCCTGGAAGGAAAAACCATGCCATTGTGCCGGGACTCGAACCTTTCTCGGAATACAAACTCACCGTCAATGTTTTCAACAAGAAGGGAAATGGACCCAGGAGTGAGCCTGTCACCTTCAATACACCAGAGGGAGGTGAGCTGACACAAACCCCTACAAACATGTTCCCCCTAACTATGTTGGAGTAGAGCAGAACCACTACAAATATATATATATATAAAAAACACAGTTTTTAGAACTAGACTAAGAGTTCTGGAGGTTACCCACAGTTCACAATATGTGAAAACAGTATTTGCTAATGGCAGTGCAAAAATACGGAGGAGTAAAAGTGCCACAATGAAAAAATTATTAATTAACTACCTAAATGTGTCTTTAAATAATTAAAATGAGAATTAAATACATTAATGTGTTATTACATGTATCACTAATTCATTCAGGGATGGGGCTAAAGCCATTCCAGCAGGAAAGCAGAGGAATTTATTGAAGTTGTTGGACTTATTTTGGCACTTTTCAATCAAGATATTGACCATGGAGTGACAGCAAATTTAGAAGAAGTACGCCACCGATTCTCTGGTACCAGGGCACAACAAGCAGAACACACACAGGGACCTGGAACACCAAGTAGGAGTTCTGGTGGTTCAGATTTGATTGTGAGAGCTTCCACTATCAAATCTGCCGCTTCGCTCAGCAGATCCGGGCAAGTTCTTGACATTTTAATAATATAAAAAAAGATCTAAGAAAATTTTGTTCTATCGGTTTGTTTAATGGAGTATCTTAAACCAACGTAGAGGTGAATAGCACCAGCCAGTGTATTGGAATGTGTTCACTAGCTCTGCATTGATCCATTACCTGTAGTGTATTTGCCTTGACTTGTGGCAAGTGTAACCAATCATGTGTCAGGATCCGCCCACTGACTTTGATGGATTAGGTTGACAGATGAAAAAAATTTATGATGCACTGCAACACAGGACCATGAAATAACTTATTAAATAGTGAAATGATTATGTATGTTTTTACATACATTAATTGGTATTTTAATTAATCTGTAATGCATTAATGTATTTAATTCTCATTTTAATTATTTAATGACACATTTAAGCAATTATTTCATGACATATTTAATTATTTCATTGTGGCACTTTTACTCCTCCATACAAACAGTGACATTACAGTATATTTATCATGATAATGAGCACAGATATGTGTTCACATGGTCAATTTATTAGACACAGAGGGGAACAGTTTTGCATTGAGATGGTATAGTTTACCAGAGCTGAGATGAATAAATCTGTCGGTCATGAGCTCTATTTTCTCTGTATTGAGGGAGGTGACATGGGTTTCCCATGATGGAGAGCAGCTGTTCAGTAACCTCTTCTTCCTCACTGTCTGAAAATGCTTTAGGTTCTGACAGATCATGGTTCAAGCTTTGTGGATGAGTTTGTTCAGCCTGCCATCACCTCTGCAAATAATTCTGCTTTCCCTAAAGATCATTACAGTAGAAGATCTTCAGGATCACACTGAACATGCTGAGGAATCTGAGCTTCTTTAGATAGTAGTCTGTTCACCTCCTTTTTTAATAAGCCCTGTTGGTGTTTGTGCTTAAGTTCAGCTTGTTGTGCAGACAACAGACGGGACACACCCAAGCTTCTTCACACATGATCATTGTTTTGTTGTTGACATTTCTGAGAAGATATACTGACAGTCAACCGTGAAAAGTGAATGTTTTTTTATGAAAGTTTTGCAAATGTCTAATACATTTGTGTTTTTATTGATTGTTTTTATTTTTTACATATATTGTCTATCATTTTCCTTATTTGATTTACCTTTAATTCACGTTTTCTTTTGTGTGTCACTTTAAATAGATTTTTTTTTCATGTAAGTCATTTCTCATATAGCTTTATTTGTTTTTTTTTGTTGTTTGTTTTTTGTTTGTTTTTTTACATTTCTGTACAGGACTTGCTGTAGGCCTATAGTGCATTTCTAGTTTAAGAAATGCACTAATATTACTGTCCTTTACAGTTCCAGGGTTTGTCCCTATCCTGACTACCTCCAACACTCGGACTGACTCCATTTTGCTGGTTTGGGCTCCACCACTGGAGGCAAATGGCATCCTCTCTGGTTATCTGCTGCAGTACCACCTCTGTACGTACACACACCTTATGTTTTATAGCTGATGTTTGATGTACACACTGTAGACCTGTGTGACATCTTATATTTTTAGATTCCTTTTGCTGTAGTTCAGTGCTTTGTGATGCGCTGTGAGTATAAAGTGAAAAGTGGTGGGTAGTATTAGTAGAGGGGGAACAAAGAAAGAAAAGGTCAGGCTAGAGGGTAAAATTATGGAGGTGGATTTGTGACATTGCAGTTTATGTTTACTCCTACAGATTTTTTGATTCCTGTTTTTAAAACATAAAAACCTGCTGCAAATGCTGTCATCTGCACTTAAACTCTTCCTTCTCCTTTTGTGTGTTATCATATCAGACACTAGGTGGCACTCTTTTACACTGAACAGTCCACCACAGTCTGGAACAGATTATAGTTGCCTTAGATTATAGTTTAACAGCTACCTCATTGCTTCTTATCACAATGCTGCATTGGTGGGTTTTCCTCAAAATTAAACATAAAAGCAAATACTTATTATTCTTTTTTGTGTAAATTTAATCTATATTTATTACCCAAAGCTTTATACAAACACATTTATGCTTTGGTGCAGTTGGGGTGAACAAGTAAGTGATGGGCTTTCATTACCTTCCTGGTTTCCAAAGCCCACACTCTCGTCAGCTGACATTTCATGAAGTCTTTTGTGCAAAATGTAAAGGCAGAGACAGCCCTGTGCCGCCTCCATCTGCCCCCACAGAGTCTGGCCAGCTCTTCAATACACTTTGTCCCTCTACACCTTTTTGCTTTTTCTCCCTTATCAGATGTCAGACTTTACACAGTTATTCCCACACAGTGCGGTCTGTGGGTGCTGGAATGTTCTTGGTTGAACTGATTCACCATGTGACTAAAGTGAATTTCAAATTGTGTTTACTGTTAATCACATGAATAAAAATATAATTTGTTGTGCTACATGTGCTGGCTATATCTCCAGTTGGTTTGTGAAATTGTGGTGTGATTAGCAAATGAATAATCTGTTGTCACCAGAAATATAAAATATGCAGCGTGATGTGCTGCACACAAATATTAATTTTACAAGGTGGCACAAAAGGCTTGGCATCTCAGCTCTCGCCTGCAGTTCCAACATTTGCACAGTAGTGACATCACTGAGGGGGCTTTCGGGATAAGTGTGTTGCTTTTAGCAGTCTGCACACACACTGTACTTTGATGTATAATGCATGTTATGTGATATGCTCTAATACAGTACTTGTAATTGCAACTCTTCTTTTTTTGTATTACTTTGTTTCTTCAACTCTCTTGTCTTCCTTCTTTTTACCTGTTTATATCTTTGTCTTACCTTAACACTCTTCTTTCAGTTTTTACTTCAGAATGCCTTATAACTTTCATAATATCAGGCTTTTCTTTTTTTTATCTCCAACTTCTTCTCTTTTCATCCTTTGCCACTTGTTTACACCCCCATCCTCTTGAGCTCTCTACTTCCTCCTTTCATCTTCTTGCCTTTCTTCATAATGTATTCCTCCCCTGCTTACCTGTCACGACTTGTTTCTCCCATATTCACTTTCTGCATGAGTTGGCATGACATCTCTTCACCCTCCTTCCCTCTATTGACCATTGACCCCCATTAAAGTTGTGTTCCATTAACATACAACATGACCCAACAATGATGACTTTTTCAGTGTTGATCGGTCGTAGGCCCACTCTGAACTGAACTGACCTGACATCTTTCTTCCTCGTCTATAGTAAATGAGACTTCACTGGAGGTGATTGATTCTCTAGAGATGAACATCACTGGAGCTGACATCACCCAGTGGCAAGTGTTGGGATTAAAGGATGGCAGCCTCTACCGTTTCCACCTCAGTGCCTGTACTCGAGCAGGTTGTGGACTTCCTCTGGCTCAGGAGAGCTGGACTGTGGCTGCAGCAGGTGAGTAGATGAAACCACTGCTGATAGTGGGAAAAGTTTTACCTTTGGCTTGCGTATGAAAATTCCATCTATGTTTTTAATGCACATTAACCAACTACATAGTATAAAAATTTGAAAAACTTTAAAAATGATTGACTTTATGAACATATTTGAATAAGAAAATGGCTTTTAGTTTTGGCCCTTTAGTAAAATAACTACTTGTGACCATTTGGCCACTGGTACCTAACGTTTGCTCGCAGAAAGAGTTTGTCTATTTAAAATTCCTTCAGTTGTAATATGTGAGGTTTTTGTGGACATAGTGTTTTTAAGTATTCAGAGAACATTTCAGGCTGAAATTTGGACTTTAACTTGGCCATTCTAGAAACCTTAATTTTTAGAGGCATTTTTTATTTTTATTTTTTGTGGATTTTTCTGCAGATATTTTAAAATAATGAATAATTCATATTTGTTTATCTCTTGTGCCTTCAGGTCAAGTAGAGGCGTTTTATAGAATTCAACATTCCTTCTTCAAATAGGTCATTTCAACCTTTGAGTGAGAGCCTATCGTCCTGACCACCATGTGTCAAATGCTGGTGCTGGTGTTAGAGCCACTTCAAAGTCTGTTCAATTTTGGAAACCTTTTAAGAAGTGGTTTTCTTTTTCCCAGCAAGGCCACACCACTTTGTGCATCTGTCTTCCAGGGGGTTGTTTGAACCTCTGTCTGGAGTATTCTGAAATTCAGTGGAGGACTATTGAGCATGGAGACAGTTTAGTTCTAAGATAATTATGATTATCTCATTTTCCCTGCAACATGATGTCTTAATATCAGCAGTGCGCATTTGTAAAAGCTGTTCCAAACAGCAGTTGGTGTAAATGCCCCTTGCAATTATGACTAGCATCTCAAATGCACACTGGTAATTTTAAAATCAAACTGCAGTAAAATGAGAGACAATGATTTGTATGAGGGGAACAGTCAGTTTGTTTGTAAGTAACTGGAGGGGGTGGAGGAGAATTTTAAACAAAAAGAATTATTTAATTCCCCCTATTTGCAATATGTTTTCTAAAATAACATCAAGTTTTTACCAGTCCACTGATCCATGACAGAGTTAGCTGACAGTCAGCTACTGTATCTGTGGGTCTCCATGTCAGTAAAGCCTTTGCATTACTTTTGCTTATTCTGTAACTGACAAGACAATGAACTATGTAAATTGTAGAACTTAAATCTACATGGAATTTATAGCGATATCCACCAGTAAAAACCATTAAAATGAACATCTGCATATTTATATTTATAAGATTGTAATCTTGTGTTTTTCAGCTCATACTAGCTGATCTTTGCACAACATTTTTACATTTCAGAAGATTAGCATTTTATTTCTGTCTGTCAGTGGACCATTACTAAGAGAGTGGACTTAATAATGTACTTATTCCATCACAGGGCAGGCTGTTTGCCACAATAAGGTGGAAAGAAATTATATGCATATATAGCTGGTGTGTAGCACCAACGGCTCAGGCAAATATGTTCATTTTTATTAAAGATGAACTGCATACTCACATAAGCGAGCTTAATGAGCATTACAGTAATGTATTTATCGACTAGTGCCACTTTGTCACCAGTGTTTATACATTCTAATTCAAAGGAACTTTGAGAAGCAGCTATGTAAAGTATGTGAATCACATAATTTTTTAACTCGGTTGGCTTGTTTCTCAACTCACCTACTTCAAGGGTAGACCATAGAAAACATCCAGTGTCTGGGTCAAGACTCAAAATAGTTGGATGAATTAAGTAGCAACAAAGGCCTTGGATAAAAAAAAAATGTACTAACTACCTGCAAGCTCTTGGCAAAAGAAAAAAAATGAATGCACAAAAAAAATATTTCCTTTAGAAAAAAGAAAAAGCATTATTGCGTTCTACCTTTTATGTGCCTCTTTGCATCCGTGGATGTCCAGCCTGAGAGCCATTAGCTGCATTGTGTGTAAATGTGTATGAGCAAAGGCTTGATGCAGAGATAAAATAGTTCTGTTTCAAAGAGCCGTCCTCGGGGCATGTTAGTCACAATGCAGTAAAGAGATTTATGGATGCTAGTTGCACAGAGCACGGCCTCCATGAATCTAAGGAAATAAATGGGGGGGGGGGGGGGGGGGGGGGGGAATGGAGTGACACTGATACAAAATGAATGCTTATGAATTAGAGGATCTCTGTCTTTGCAATGTTCCTTTTAGATTTCACCTCTTTGACTGAATGAGCTTTAATGTTAGGACAGCTTTGCTGAAGAGTTATTTAGTGTAAATATAATCAGATCAAATTGCCTACTCACATGCCTGAACAAAAACAACCACAGAGATTTCAACAGATGTTTATTTATATCCAGATGTCTTCATTTGAGAGATAAAAAAGCAGAGCAATATTACTAACACACACAACAGAATATAAAAATACATCTCTTTTCCCCATCAGATCACTTGAGATAATAAAGCAGCTGAGGTACAACAGGTTGCAAACTAGACAAAAAACACAGTATGTCTCATAAGTTACAGAAAAATGACCAGATCTTCCAGACTTTGAATGACTTGCATCATGGCACAGCATTTAAACACTTAACTAATTATCACCTATAAATATGTTCGTTTCGAATTTGAACATTTAAAGGAGAACCAAAACAATCTGGGTATGATTTTGTCTTTACTTGAATGAGCATAACATTCAGTGATCCAAGTGGGATATACCGATTTCTTTTGTTTTGTTTTGTTTTTTTTTTCTATCAAACTGGGAATATAATTTTTATGCTTGACAGTTTAAAGAATACAAGCAACATGATACACAAAAACAAATTTAAGCCATAAAAAACATAAAAAGAAAAGGAAAAAAAAAAAAAAAACTAAAACCCCTTTTTAAAAAAAAATGCAGATGAAGTAGAAGAATTATACTTAAGAGAGAAGTACAGAAAATAATGTATATGTATTGTATTGCCTCATGATCCTGCATTGGAATAAGTGGGTATAAAAAATGGCTGGATGGATGGATGGTGTTGTAAGTGTATATTACTGAATTTAATTACAAGTAAAATATAGAAATGTTCAAGCAGAACTTTGAGAAAAAGGGATATACTTTTTTGATTCAGTTCCTTCTCCCCATTTTCTCCCCTCTCTCTCTGCTGTGTTTCAGCTCTGCCTCCAAATCCCCTGCAAAAGTAGTTCTCATGTAAGCACATGCTAGTAACGAAGTGGCATTTATCAACTCCATTTGAAGTCTGTTTTAATTCTTATCATTGTTTATACTTAAACTTACATAATGTATTGGAGGCACCACATTTTCTTTCTCCATTAACATTGTCAAAACATTATTACAGTTTCAACAAATATGACAAAAAGTTACCTTCATGTATGTTCCACTTTAAAGGTCCAGTGTGCAGGATGTAGAAACATCTAGTAGCTATGATGGCAAGCTGTAATCAACTCAAGCCTCTTCCCTATACAAAAATGTGAAAACTTCTTAAGACCCACTCTGCTGAAGTAAAATGGCAGAGCAGTAATGCAAAAATGTAGGCAAGGAGAGCACATTGTTTTGGAAATGAAATGTTACTTCCAAGACAATAAAAACACTCATGCTTTTGCAAGAAATCGTGACTGAGTACTAGGCTGTGTTGCATTTCTGCAATTCACATGTCTTGGATATAAAATGTGGAAAATTACTTTAGCTTTTATTTAAATTTTTTTTTAAATTTTTTTTTTTTCAAAACATCTGCTACAAGCAGATTGTTCATACAAGAATCTGCGAGCACATGCTTGGGTTTGTAAGAATGAGTTGTGTAGGTGTGTGTGTTTGTGTATGTGTGTGTGACTGGCCTATAAACCTTGAAGCTGGTTTTCCCCATATCTGTAATCTTCTGCTGTATTTCATTTTCTTTTCTTCCCTTCAAAGATTTGTCCCTGTCTCCAGCTGTGGCTCCTGTTAAGAACCATACGTATCACTGCCTGCAGCTGATGTAGCCAGTCAGCATAGACGTGGTGGTGGTAGAGATAGACAAAGTTGTAGGCGTGTTGATGTAGAGTGTAGCTGGTTGTAGCCTCAGCAAAAGTTTGTCCTTTATGGTTGTACAAATATAATCTGGGTGAATCATGAATAGCAGCTCAGGAAAGACAGAAAATGTTGCTGTGAGAGTAAGAGTGACAGTTGTGGTTTAAATTTGCAATCTAGTTTTATCCTGCAACTCCAACATCGGTTGTAGTGTGTCTGCTGCAGCATAAGTTTTACCTGCAGTCACTGCCATTAACAGTTTCCCCGCTTTCTCTAACATCTCTCCCTTTGTGTAGTCTACAGAGCCTGCTTCTTGCACTATACTGAGTATTAGACCTGACAGCATTGTAGCAAAAATCTAACATCTGAGACTTCTTTCATTCCAGACCTTAACTGCTTTCTATCTGTTCCCAGCTCTATCCTAGGCAATACTTCTCATCCTCCTTTAGGCATATAGCTCACACTGGCACATGCACAGCTGCTGTTGCCCATGTGATCTCATCTTTCTATACTTGAACTATCAAGTCGCAGTAGAAATCGAGATGTGGAGTCGTTTCAATCTGTTCTCGTATCTCGTATCTGCAGCGGGGGGTGCAATGAAATGCCAGCGTTGCTTAAGACAGAGTGAAGTCTAGTTGCCACTTCTGCCTGTCAATCTATGCTTTATCCTTTATGAGCCAAAATCTAGCTCCACTCAATTAAGTCAGAGGCCTGAAGTTGCCTTTTGAACTGTCGTTTTGAAGGGTTTCTGCGAGGTGCACTGTTCTCAAGTTGTGGGGGATCCTATTTGCCTCTACTAATCCTCTTTTCCTACCCTCTCTTTCCTTTTTGCTCTGTCTGTCTGTAATTTCCTTTCCGATGTATTTTCCTATTTCTTCTCTATTTATCAGTTCCAACCCTGTTGAACATAAGCTCTTATGTGAGCGACACCTTTGCAAAAATCAGCTGGACTGCCAGAGAGGAGCAGAGAGACTTGCAGCTTTATGTGGCTTATATGAATAACAGTAAGCTACTTTTCCTTTCCCCGCCTCTCTAAACATTGATATGAGTTTTAGGTGGTATCATGTTTAGGTACACCTGGGAGTGTTTTATATTAACAACTAAAAATATATTCTAAGCTCCGCAGCTGTTTCTATCATTTCTGTGATTACCTCAGAATGTGTTAAGATGTATATAGTGGAACAAATATGTTTGATAACTTAAGAAGCATTTACTTCTTGGCAACAACTCATCCTCATGTTCTTTGATAGCATGAATCCTAATGCAAACCTGCTCGTTGTGCACTCTTTGTGCTTGGTTGTGTAGGTGATGGTAACTGGCACTTCTCAGAGGCTGTAAACATTTCTCAAAGTTTTCACATTATTGATGGGCTCACGCCTGGGACAGTATACACTGTACGCCTCGTGGCCAAGAAGATACTTGATAATGCTAGCATTTTCGAAGATGTTATCCAAACACGTGTCAAAGGTGAGGAGAGAGTAAGATGTCACTGTCAGTAGAGTTTACAGATTATAGATGTAGCTTTTACTGTGATTTATTGTCTGTGGTGAATGTGTAGATTTATACTTTTTTGTAATATCTGTTTATTTTTTTGTTGTTGTTATTCTCTTAGAAGAGACAGAGTATTAAATCTAAAGGGAATGTGAGCTGAATACAGTGTGAAAATATTCTCTCAGACCTAAGTGAACTTTGTTTTTCAGCTTTGACTTAAAGATAAAGTTGGATGAGACGTGCTGGAAGGGACTGTAATGCTCAAATAAACTACAAAGCTGATTGTTTCTTTACTGTTTTTGTTCACAGGTTTGGCAAGTAAGGTAGACGACGTTTCAACTCGACACTGGTTCATTGGGACTATGTGTGCTGTGGCACTACTCACCCTTGTGGCGATCATTGTCTGCTTTGTGAGAAAAAACAAAGGTGGCAAGTATGCAGGTACGCTGCCACCCCAGCAACAAGCCATATTCTCCATGGAAAAAGGTCAGTTAGCCATGACCAGGAATGTGTCCCCCTTTTGCAAAGTTAACTAAAATTCAGCTCAGACAATGCATGGACGATGCATGGAAAAGATAAAAGTCAGGTTAGGGGATGTTATGTGGTTGTTTCTCCCCTTTAAACACCAATAGCTCTGCCTTGATGCATGTAGACAGCATGCATCTCAAGTGTCCCAAGCCAAAGATCATTAATGCCACCCAATAACTTTACTACATGTCAATTACCATAATTTGGGCAGACCTGTTAGTTCTGCTTGACACTACTAATTGCATGAAAGCCCAACAAGTGAGGAACTGCTGACTTTGTTGCACTCCTTCCTACCCCTCATCAGTGCAAACCTTTCTGGCTCTTTCCTTGTACTTTTGTGTTGCCTTGCATCAGAGGCAGTTTCAGACTCATGATAGTCTGTACCTGCAGAAAGTCTCTTTAATTTGTTTCTTTTCTGTCAATTTGCATTTCCATCTTTTCCCCACCATACCTACTCAGCTTTGCTTTCAGTAGGCTTTTGACATGAAGCACTGAATATTTTATCAGCTTCTTACGATTTCACCTTTGCCCATTGAGCTCTTTTCATAAACCCACTCTTTTGTCTCTCTCAAAAAGCAACAATTTTTCAAAACATATTTACAAAAAGAACTGACAACACTTTCTGCAGACACAGACAAGAGAGGGTCTCCATGTAAAGACTCAATGCAATGTTTACACAGTCAGATTTAGCTGTTTTAATTAGTTATGTTTTTTTAATGTAACATCTTAATGGTAATTATAAGTTGAGCAATTTGGAACATTAGTTACTTTTAATATTGAGCTTTGGCACTGATTTTCCAGAGGAAAATTATAAGATGGGAAAAAAAAACTCCCAAAGAGCTGGACCCTGTTCTTTCATTTAAAATGTCAGGCAGAAATTGATAAAATAAAAAAAAAAAATCTAAATTTGGAGCAAATAATATCTAATTACTTCTGCTTCATAATAATGCTTCTGTAGTGGTGCTAAACCATCTGTCCTGCCCTTCTTGCAGTGAAAGAGAAGGAGGCTCTCCACACTGACACGGAGTCACAAAGAATGAGTGATGACTATGAATACAGGTGAGCTATACACCTGCACTGCAGGGGACAGCTGCTGCACAAATGTGTGATAATGAAATGTCTTTTGTTTCCTTAAATTGCATCATGTTGTATTAAAATATCCATGACAACCATTCATCTTTTGTTTTGCTGAGAAAAAGATTTTTGTCAAAAAATCACAGTAATGTTTTTTCTTCCCATCCAAAAAGCAAACCACGCATTCATGAGTTTTACCAGGAACAGCCGGAAAGCCAGTGTCATCATTTAATGGGCTAGGTAATCAGTGTCTAGCTAAAGTAGTGTGTAACATTCAGCCTGATTTTGCTTCTGTTGTGCTGTAGAATTATGTGATTTTACTTAGAGATTCTACCAGTAAGCATGTCCCTGCTCTGCAGTGTTTGTGTGTGTGCAGCCTTGTTCCTATAGGTAAAAGCAGGATATTCATGTGTGTCTGTGGATCAGAATAGAATAGAATATAGAATAGAATATCTTTATTGTCACTGTGACAGTAGTTGCAACAAAATTGGGTGGGCATTTCTCCCACAGCGGCATAAAAAAAAACATAAATACGTTCACAAGTTTAAAAAAAGGGGGTGAGAATGCATGAATGAGAAACTATAACAAACATAAAAATAAAAACGCCTCCACAAACACTCACACCCACACACTCACACTCACACTAATGCACAATGAATAATGCCGGATGAGGTATGTTATAAAAAGGTACATACATCCTCTTTAATCAGCTATGTGTGCCACAAAGCTGACTAACTGTGTGTAGGCAGTTTATGAGAGTGGTACTTGAATCTTTGATGAAATAGTCATGTTATCCTTATTATTCTTTCTTTCTATTGTGGAAAGATATCTTATTGCTGTTTCTTCTGTTGGCCCATGCAAATTCTCTGGTCTAAATCTAAAGTTTCCATTTTGCACAATAATTGTATTCACATATTTCCTTTTTATGATTTGTTTGGTACATCACTAAGTAGAGCATAAGTTCTCTCTAACTTGTGAACCTCTGAGCATTCTCTATCCTCTTTCCAGTAAGCTCATATTGCTCAGGTCTATTTTTCTCTTTAAAAAGTGCAAGCTTGTGAGCATCTTGGTAACATTTCCCTGACTGATACTTATATCTCTATGACACTCAGGTTTTGTAGATGGTACCATTTTACAACACACACCATCTCAGGGCACCATAGAGAGAAACATTAACATTTCACTTAAATATAATCCATTTTAATTCAAATGAGTCCAATTCAATGCAATCCAGTTCAGTAATTTAGTAATTATAAAACCAGGAGATGGTCTGCATCAAATCATTAGCTTCATTATCCCAAACAGCATCTTGGGCTGCAGGTGACAATGGAAAGATATACTTCCTTATAATAGGAAGAGACCTCCAGCAGAACCAAACTCAGGGAAAATGGTCATCTGCCCTGAGACACTAAAAACTAAAATAGGAACCAAACAAGCTTTAAAGGGCAATTTAAATATTTTTCAACACAGACCTAATTATTCCATGTTTGTTGGAACTAAATTATTAATAGGGACAAAAAATCTTTTATTAATATTTAATATTTAGCAAGACCACACAAATCAATGCAATTAAATCCTGCTGGACTATTTTCTGCATCAAAGTATTGTTGTATCTGACTGAAATAAACCACCTGGCACAGACATTTTGCAGTCTGTATTGCATCACTGAGATATTTCGCCTCCCATGCTAGTTTTATTTACATCTGTGGTTAGCTTTCATACTATCATGTGTTCCCACACATGCTAAAGCAAAACCAAAAAAAAAAAAAAACGGCCTAGGTTTGAAAATTTTCACAATCCGAGAATGATATGACAAGTTAATATGTATTGTAGTTTTATTTATCTCACAACACGGTAAGCATCCGATCAGCTGTATTTGCTTCCATTTGATTCGGGGAAAGTTAAACACCACGTTCACCGTGCCAATATTCATCAAAGCAGTAAATTCACGAGTTGCAGTTTCACAGCTGGGATTGATACACGGATATTTGACAGCTGCAGACGTACCTGAAAATCATGTCACATCATGAGAAACAGCATGTGGAAAATCTTTAGTCAACGCCACAGGTTTATCTAGAGGAAGCTTGCACAGAATTGAGTTGAATGTAATTGTTGATGGAAAATATCTTGAATTTAATGAAGCAGGCATAAACTAAGCATGGAAAATGGTTGAAAAAACTAAGCCTCCGAGCTTCTGGCAGACAGATGTTATACTTTATAACGATTGTTGGATTTTCATTGTTTGTATTGTTTAGCTGTTACTGTGACAGTTATGGGAAATCAGCTGAATCCTATTTTGTTTGACAGCACTGCAGCAACTGTGTGACAATAGTGTGTTTGTTGGTGCAGAAATCACCTAAAATAGCCTCTTCTGTCTGCTTTGATTCTGCTTGTCATCATATTATTCAGAACATGATTACTTACAATTGTGTGGCTGCTGCTTACTTGCTGTTTCCTCAGATAAAAATTCTGTTTAACAGAAATTTGTCATGATAAATCCTGTTTAAGTAAACATTTTTACTGTACTGTAGCTTACAGTGAGTTCATTTTTGGGCCATTGGCTAAATTATTTGGTCAAAGTGCTGTGGTTTAAAACCTTTAAGTCATATTTTTTTGTAAGGTTTGTAAGGTTTTGTAAGGAGTGCAGTGTTTTGGACTGCAAATCTCTGTTTCAGAATGCTTCTCATGGTTGGCTTCATAAGGGCGTTCACAGTACTGTCCCCCCAGAGTGCCCTTAGTCTTACTATGATGTTGTTTTGCTGACTTTAGAGCTAGACTTAGGGCTCTCTTGTGGCCTTTGAATCTCTGAAGGCAATAGCCCACCCACTGGTATGCCATGTGTCTGGGGAGCACACAAGGGGTAATTATGCTGCAGAAGATTTCTCTTTGGAGACAGAAATCCACAGCTTTGTCCCTCAGTCCTCTGCTAAAACAGCAGGTCTCATAGATGGAGCAGGTTGTTAGACATCAGTCTTTTTTTTTGTTTTGTTTTGTTTTTGCCCCCCCCCCCAACTAGTGTGTATGTTCTTATTTTTTATATCATTGTCTCCTTTTTTTCTCCTTAACTCATTTTCTCATATTTTATGTGCAATTTGAGGAAAAAGCAGCAGATGTTGGAAAGTTTTCCTCCTGACACCTTTAAACTAGAAAAAGCCAGCTTGCACCTGAAGTTTCCATTCTGCCCCCAAATCAAGTCAGCATGGGTCAATGGCAAGACAAATGTAATTACCTTCTGTCTGGTGAGGTGCTTCCATCACCAGCCTTTAGCTGTTTGCAAAACTGAAGCAAAGTCTTTTCACGGAAACAGCTGCGACTGAGCTGGATGCCGACCAAGGTCTTGAGTGAGCTGGGGCACAACAGCTCTCAGCCCCATTTTATCACTTTATTCAAAGTCACTGTGGGTGGGTTGCAGCGGCTGTGGCATTCCACTGCTCTTAGATAACAGCCACTTATCTTCAGCGCTCTAGAGTCATCAGAGAAAGAAGGTTTGATAAGAGCTGAAATGCACACCTTATGTGGCTTGCATCCTAAACGGCCTCATGAAACAGGACAGATAAGATTGCTTATTAAAAATCCCTGTGAAGGAGACCAAATTTGTAATCTTAGTTTGCACCATGGCTCTGTGCAACAGTCCTGCTCAAAATATTGTGCTTGTATTTGACACAGGTGTCAACTATAATATGTCTCAAAAGGCACAATCATGTATGAGCCACCTGAGTGTTTGTAAGCGTAGATGCTTTGTGTAATGAATACAGAACCAAATGGGAAGAGAGACAATAGTAAAATGTCTTAAAAATTAAATAAATAATAATAAAAAAAAAGACAAGAACAGAGATGAAAAATCTCCATGCTTTGAGGTGACCCTGTGTCTTGTAAAGAGACACCTGCGAATTGGCCAGTTGCCCAGCGTTAAATTGGCATCTAATCTCTGTGGCCTGTGTGTGGGCCCCTGGGAATACCAGGAATGACAGGCTGTTTGTCTGGGATTGCATATGCCCTACCTCTTCTCTCCTCTTCTCCCAATCTTACACTTCTCCCCCAGCTCACCCCAACATATACACACACACACACACACACATCTCTCATCTTTCTTACCCTCTGCACTCTGGTTATTTCTATTGCTGGCTCTAAAGAGATTTGAAATTGCCTTTGGTCCTGGAGCCTTGGCAATTAACAATTAGTGAAGTGATTGTAGAAAGGCCTTCCCGCCTCCCTTGTGCTCCTTTCCTGCTGTGCTGCTGCTGCATCCACCCCTGCCTATTGCCTGTATTGGTGTATTGAAAACATAAGAAGCTGCTTTGTGAGTGTAAGCTTTCTTATTCCACTTGGGTAACCAAGCATTTAATAATGATAGTAATATATATATATATATATATATATATATATATATATATATATATATATATATATATATATATATAGATATCTTGTGTGTCTGTGTGTAGCTCTTGATTACAACAATGTAAGACACTTGTGTGTCTGTGATCTATTTATGCACTACATCACTGACCTCAGTTATCCTCCTCTGTTGTTTTGATGGCAGTGACAACGATGAAAAGCCACTGAAGGGCAGTAGCTTGTGTTCCGGAGATGATGCAATCGGGGACAGCATCAGCAGAGACAGCCTGGTTGACTACACAGACGGAGAAGTAGAATTCAATGAGGACGGTTCATTTATCGGGGAATATTCCGGACACAAGCACAGGGGCTCTGTTAACGAGCCCAGAGGACCCAGCCCTGTCACTGCATAAAGCCAGGCTCCAGCTGAACCAGCCTTTCTCTAATCCTTTCTGAATACACTTTCAGTTCTGTTTTCCTGACATTGAACATTTTCTTAGAGAAAAAGATTGTACAGTGGGCAAAATATGTGACCAGGGCCTGTAAAAGAAAGAATGTATGTCAGTTATACACCTCAGTAAAACAAACATCTGAGTCTATGTAAATACAGTAAGGATTTATATCATATTAGATGTTTATAACTACAGAATTATTTTATGCCTATAAGCCACAGTCACCAGCATACCACACTGACTTAATACTGCAACAATAATGGTTTTCAGTAAAGTTAAAAAAAAATAATAATAATCTGTGCAGCATCTGTAGTGCAGGATTTAGCGTTTTTTAAAGACAGATACGCCCAGATGATTATCAATACCATTGTCAAGTCATGAATACGTTCCCATCTTATATTGTAAATTCTAAACTTTTTTCTTTTTTTGTTAATAAGCCAATGTGGAAGGTGATAATTTATAACCATTTGATTATGTTGTTTTATATCAGTATATATAAAAATGTTTTTATTCAGTCTTTTTTTTTCAGAACATCCTTTTTATAATATCAGGAACAATTTCAGCTCTTAGCTTTGTTCGTGAAATTACAGCAGGAACATGAGTTTGTAGCCAGAGGGATGAAGTCATAAGTACTGTATATTCCTGCATTCATCTCTTGAGTGCATGAATATGCTGAGTGTTCAAGGAACTTGTCAAAACTAATTGGTGAATAGTGTTTTCACCACAGGGCCTCACTAGCTCTGGAATGACAGTACACCAGCTTGTAATACATGTAGTTAAAAGGTTTGGGGCTTTTTAAATTGTGGACTTTTTTATGCAGCATGAGTCACTCCACCTTTTTTTATTTTTATAACAGGTAACTGATATTATAATTCTGAATGCAGGGTACTTCTTTCCAAGTATGTTATCTGATCTTTTTCTATTTTCTTCTTGTTCACTGTTTTAAAAAAGCAACCACTTTATATGATAAGACCACTTTTGAGTAAAGATGTCTTTCCACTTAACACAGTATATGAAAACGTATTCTAAAGTACTTTTATATTTTTTCCTCTCACAAAGTAACCCTGAAAAGGCATAAAGTGGACCTTATTAAAGGTAAAAACATACTGTCAACCCTGGAAATATTGTTTTTATCTTTGTGATTTTCACATTTAAAATGCATTTTTTCTAAAATAGCCTCATTAAAGCAGAGATTTGAATTATCAACTGTAGTATTGCACTGCTTTTTTAATAGGACTTTATCAGATCACAAAGCTCGAGCTATCTGAACCATGCGCTGTCTGCTCAAACTAACAAAGATGGGAGACAGTCACCACAGCTGTTATTTGGGCAATGCTATGAAAAGAAACTCAGAGTGAAATGATTCTGAGAGCCAATGTTTGTGTTTGCAGTGTGAGAAAACAGCTGCTTTTTCCTTCATCCAAACATGTTTCATGGCTTTGCCATGTTTGGCCAGTCACAACTCTTTATCTAATATAGTTTTGGTCTGTTACAAACCTGTTCCCACAAACTAGGAATGTACATGAAGCTAAAGCACTTCTTCTGGATAAGATTACCTCTTTAATCTAAAACACATCATTGATTTTGAATGTAATGTACAGGTTTCACACAGCTTTATAGCCTGTCGACAGCCTTATGATTATAAAGAGATATTCTGTTCATAAGCAAACCAGACTTGGGATGGAGGAGTTGAAAAGCACTCAATGCCCCACGACAAGATAAAGGTCATTTAAAGAGATAATCCATGTATTGTCAGGGATTACACCCTCATCCGTTTTAAAATTGCTTTCTCTGTGCAATGTTAAAACCTCTAAATAACAACAAAAGATTATTCTAGGCAAAACCCCCTGAGTGTCACACAAGCAGCTTTTTTTTCTCCACTAAATCTCTTTTGAGGACATGTAGGTGACCCCTCAGAAGTCATAACACTCATATTTCGGAATGATCATCAGGATATTAATCACACCTAAATCCATGTCAAATGAAATGGCCCTGCTTGTTGTATCATTTTTGGTCATGTTATCAAGGTGGAGGGCGCATCCTAACACACAACTTAGATCTGAGCTCAGAGTAGATCAATCCCTTTCAGTTGATTTGATCCGTGCTGATATTTAGACCAAGTGCTCTGGAAATTGCCTGGTGGGGGGAAATCGATAGCATGCTCACACACGCTGTGAGTTTGAATCAACCTTGTATCAATTTTTAAAACAACCAAAGCCGCAAGGACAGGACACTGTGCAAAAACAGCGAGATGATTTGGAGTTTTCTCAAGGTGCTACATACCACATACTAACTACCAAGACAGGAAGACGGTAACATGACGGCCATGGAGATCTCATCAATATTGAAGATCCTCAGGTTCATGGACAGGGTAAATGTGACAGGTGTGTCTGGAGATGAAGACTAATGAAAGACTATCTCCATTTTGCCATTTTTTGAAGTAACACAGCTTAACCAAAACTTTTAGATAATCAATAGGAGTTAAACTGACATCCCAGCTGGAGCCTTTTAAAGATTTTAGAGAAAAACACAAATCCTCTCTTGACCAGTCTGTGAGCACCTTATCTGTGAAAGAGGTCAAGGACAGATCGGTATGTTATTACTGAAGATTATTTACAGCCTTCCTTGGATTTAAACATTTTTCAGCAGCTATGCAGACCAGTTTATCAACATGACACCATATTTTAATGACTTATTTTCTGTCATTTTCCAATCACCTTCCCTCTTTGTCTGCATGTTTAGGTCGCTGCAGGCAAAATTTCATGTTTGCTATAATTCAAAGTATGCATGGGAGCAATCTAAAATGCATTTTCTCAAACGAAATTCCCAACATGTATCTTTCAGTGACTTGATCTTTGCTTTTTTTTCTGTTTCTGGTCATTATGTTTCTAACCCAACATATAATCCTCACCTTCAGCTAAATTTTGATTTGTCTCAGTACAGTTCAAAAGGAATTAAATGATTCGATGCACAGAGAATCTTTCTAGAGGGCTATTATTTCCCCAGTAAACTGCTTTAAATGCAAGCCTAGACACTCTGAAATGCCAGCCAGCAATTGAGTGGATGTTTGTGTGTGTTCTTTTATGTGTGTGAGCAAAAGGAAGCAGGGACACTCAGCCATGGCAGAAACTAATGAGACATGTATTAGTAATATGATTACAAAGTCAGCGTGGCTTTGTCACTGACCAGAGGGGAACTTTGGTAGAAACATCCATCCCGGACAAAACGAACACAATGATGTTCAGCTCTAAATGACATTGCTGTTCTTGTGAGTGGCAGCTGCTGTGGATGATGTAAATGAAGCTCACACTTGCTCTGGTGTGGTTAATGACAAGACTTAGTAACAATAAAGAGACTGATGAACGATGATTTGGAACTATTCAGGTGCATATTTTATTGTAGAATGCTGTCTGGGCCCTTTTAAGGTCACCACATCCTGAGTTTGATCCAACAAATGATTTCATCCAGGCTACTGCTGTCGGATTAGACAGGAGACTTATAAGTACTGTGTGGGTGGGGAACAGTTTTCACCGTCTTTCCTTAGCTCAGGGATGTCAAAGCAACATCTTGGCACAAACCACATAAACACACAATAGAAAGCTTAAATTCTGACAGAATTGTAAAAAATGCCACTCTTAATTTGCACAGTTAGATCTAAAACTGCCTTTTTTTTCTGCTCGTGTTTGAACCCTTCACTTTCTCACACACAGCGATGTTTTAATGTTATTTTTAGGGCATTAAAATGCTTATTTGTGAAGATTTAATTGATCTGGAGCGTTGCTTTTTTTCCGCTTTGTTGGTAGTAATCATACTCAAGTATTGCACATGCAACATCCCCTTAAAAGGACAAATCTAGCTTATACTCATGTATTTATTTATTTTTTGTTAAGTTCAAAAGGCTGCTGGAACCATAAGAGAAGTTGATTGGACACAATGAGTGCAACTCCTGTTTTTTTAATAAGCTAATTAAAAGCTTTTTTTGTTGTTGTTCTTTTCAATTTGCTGATGTCTTTAAATTAGCAAGTGATAAGCCTTTATGGATATCAAAGAAAAAGGAGAGACACTTCAACATCAGTTCTTATTTTTCTAAAATAATTCTTTTTCTGTGAATCTTCTCCTGTGGCGTGTCTGCTATGGAACATCACTCCTGAATTATTCATGAAACCTTCATTAAAACACCACCATTTGCATAACACACAGAGGCCGCATAGGATACATTAGGGCTTTTGATCCTGGTGTACATGTCAAATAATTTAACACAGAACTGGACCACCAAAGAGCCCGATCTCATGGTAGGCTTGAACTGTCTTTAAAAAAAAAAAAAGATAATAAACCTTACTCTGCTTTAAGTTTAGAAAAAAGAAATTATCATGCAGGGATGTAAGTGGGTCAGCATGGGCCCCTTTGGTGCAATAAGTAGATAAAGTCTGATAAAGGAATCAGGATTCATGAGGACTCTGAGGAAGCTGCTGTGTTGATTTATCATAATAGCTTTTTTGATGGAGGAAAGAACAATTTGTCAAATTTAGTTTTCCAGATATATCTATAATAATAGAGCAAATTATAGCAAACTTTTCCATTTCAGTCACATCAGTTTGCAGTTCCACACTGATTTAACTCCACCCACACATGCTGGTGCATCCTTCAGATTTAAAATACTTTGTAAGGTGTTCATCCCTGGTTGCAGCAACCAAGCTAATGAGCATACATTCAGTTTATAAAGCTGCACAATTGACAGATGTAATCATATCTGTGTTTGACACAACACAGTTACAGCAGGGTGTCATTTATTTCTGGAGCTACAACCAGCGAAATGGGAATTTAGTTACAATCAAACATAATATACAAATACCAAAACACATACATTACTTAGCCCAGGTGTAAGAGTTTATGGGCACATTATGTCAGGACAAAAAAACACATACCTTTAAACTGCTAATTTGCTACTGGTAAACAGATAGCAATAGTTAGAATGCAATCTGAAATAGTACTTTTGGAACTTAAGCTGGCAAGTAATGAAATAACATGTTGATCGTTTAAAGAGTACTGTGTCTGAACCTGCTGTAGTATGAATAAATGTTCCCTTCATATCATGCAGATGTAAATTTATTGGTACAACAATATCAACAGTCACCCCTGGCATTCAGATGTTCACAATAGAAACTGAGATAATGCTAAAAAAAATAATCATAAATCTTTGCTCAGTGTTATATAAAAAACTATCCAATGCGTTGCAATGCGTTACTGAGCAGAACTAGACTAGCTAGCTAACATCTTAAAGTATCCCAAATAATCCACGGAGCTTAATCTGTGTGAATTTGTTTTCAGCTGTAAAACTGTAACAAAATGCAATGTATGTATTAGCTATACATAAAATTTAAGCATGTGTAATAAGACGTGCTGATGAAGAGCTAGCATGGTAAAATAAAATCTACACCCAAGAAATACAAATCTCAAAACTTAAAGTGAAAATTCGTCCCTTGTGACAAAACATGTAGTTACATTGCTGCCCCCACCGGGTGCACGTGCACCACGTTACGGCTGCGCCGCCTTGGGTTGTTTTTATTTTTTTATGTTGCCATCACTGCAGTTGTCCTCTTTGTCGTTGTCTTCTTTCTCCTGTTCCTCTTCTTTGGTTTATTCATTTTGCTGGTTGCAAATCAGCTATACTCAACTGATCCTGCGGTTTTCAGTGATATTGCTTCATTTTCTGCATCAAGCAAGGACCCGCAAGGACCCTTAAAACACACCAATTACAGGCCCAATGATGCAGGAGATGGACAAAAGTGTCCGTCTGTCTGCGTATCCGTCTTCTGCATCAAGCATAAATATACCTTTTAAGGTGTGTTGGGCGGCTGGAAAGGTGCATTACTGTCACCAACTGGTGTCTGAAACTGACGTCGGGGAATGAACTCTGAACTCAGCACTGCCCTCTAGTTGAGGAATTGGCTTAGCAATCATGGCAACATAAATGACGCATGGAAGTATGAGGATGGTGACATATGACAAGAAACGATTGTCCCTAGGTACGTGAGCATAAATCGGCCTTTACTCCACCCCTGCAGTTATAAAAATGTCCTCTAGGTCCACCCACATAATGCTCTACATGTAGGTCTAATCTACAACTTAAAATGAAAACATCTCAAAGAAAAACAGAATACTCAGGCATCGCTGGGGAAATGATTTGGAGGCTTCATTTATCAGCCTCATGCACTCTAAATGCTGTCATTTTACAAGTGACAAGACGAAGATGCAGGACATATGTAAGACACTGAATAAGTAGATGAACCTATCCAACAACGCCACCCAGTAAAACTGGGACTAAATCTAGTATCTCCACACAAAACAAGCAATACAAACCCCAAGATTAAAAGGTAAGCTAAAATATAATCAAACTACAAACAGCTCCATCAACTCTATGTGTGGCAGGTCAGTCTGTATAGCCTTCCCTTGAGTAGTAGCAGTATGTTTATTTATTTATTTATTTTTTTTTTTTTTGTCTTTGAGGCGGGACTCACCATCAAACCAGGAGTAGATGGATCCAGCCCCAAGTAACTTCAAGCTACATCACAGGATGACCACTTCATGATGGGCCAGAGGTGATGTAGACCCAGGGCAGAGGATAGCGCAGGCCAGAATCCCACTGGACGGAGGTGGTCACTTGCCACAGCCACAGGAGACCAAATACAGGAATCTATAAACCACCAGATTCTGTGCAACTCCACACAGAAACCCAGACACAACCACACGAACATTTTCAGCAATAAGTAATAAAATAGCAGGGTCGGGGGAAGACACACACCAGGGAGTTCTCACTGCCTACCACCAGTCTGTTTTTTGGCCTCTTTGCCCTCCAGTGTTATTTGGCCAGCAATCATCCACACCTGTTACTACTGTAACCGTTAGTCAGTTGTCCCTCAGGGCTACCATAGCCAGGGATAGGTCCCCAGACTTCCGCCTTCCTAATAGGTTGTTTATAAGTGTGACTAAACAGCTGTGTCGAGGCTGGTCTTGTGTATCGACGTGGTGCGGCAGCTCTGTAGATGGTTGTTCTTTGTTTCTTTGCTAATTGGATTTGTTTTGTGCTGCATTTAAAATTTTTATTCTCTTTGTCCTAGAACCCTAGTTGCATATACAAACCTCTCAAATGGATTTTTGCATAGTTTGGTTGGCAAAAGGTATGGTATCTACTTGAATTGTTTTGTTTGCTATCTTTGTTTATATATATATATATATATATATATATATATAAAGAATTTAGTATTTGGCTTTTAAGGGATTGCTGACTGGAGTGTGCTACCTTTTTCTGTTTGATAAACAACATACAGATAATTTGTACGTGGCTGTCGACAACATTATATTATTTATTTCCTTGTACTGAATTCTGTTTTCTTTTTTTAGATACCAGCCATATTGCCATGCTGCTTTGCTTCCGTCTTCTCTTTTGTTTTGGTTTTAAATCTTTATATTTTAAGTTCCCTCAGGAGGTTTTTTGGGTTTTGCACAGTAGCACTGACTCTTTTATACTATTTATACTATGGAACTGGAGATCGGGGCCTTGCCTTTGCCCATGGACCTGCAGAGTGATGTGTATTGATTTCTTGATTTCTTGTTTTTGTCTTTCACTTTTAGTTCTGAGTTGCATGCTTTTGGTTGTTATGTGCTCTGATGGGCCGCTGCTGTGGTAGGGGCCTGACCCCGGTAAATTTGGCTCTATTGCCTGTAACTACAAACTTCCTCCTAGCAGACAGTCATTTTTAATCCCTTTTAAAAGCATTTATCCGTTTACTAGATCATTCTTGTTTTTTGTTGCATTTGTATAGTTGCAGGACTTGTGCTTTATTAAATTAGTTGAATTTTTAATGAATTTGTGATCTTGAGGGAACCCTTGGTCTCCACTCATCATTTGACCACATGTTTTCTCCTGGTACTGTGAGCTTGAAAGTTTGTATTCATGAGCAATAACTTTGGCCCTACCACGGGCCAGTTACACTACAAATCAGCAAAGTTCAACACAGATGGAGGAAAATGGGCGTTTTATGTTAAAAACCAATTCCACACCTATAAACACATAAAAATCAAGCCAAAATATGTACATACTTGAACAGCAAAAATAAGAAAAAGAAAATTACCATTCTGAGTACAAAACAACAAGATATGAGACAATAAATTACAACTCCCATATAGTCAGGGGTTTCATAAGAAACATGTCTTGGCTCTCAATCCCTTTTGAAGCATGTGCCCTCAGGCTGGCTCATATTTGCTCATTTAAAGATTGGAAGCCATTTAAATCCATGCCATGTTAATTTGTGCCTGTGACAATACCTTGAATGCCATATTATGCATGGTTTACAATGTGACTGATTACTCTGCAGCCACTGCAGTTCAATTATATATGTACAGTCATCACTAGGTCTGTTTATTGCCACCTGACAACAGCAGACAACAATGCACTTTTGTTTTCCTTAGAGATGTGTGATGCCACAGTTTTTTTTTTTTCCGATCCCATACCAAATAAAATTCAAGCTAGTATTGGCAGTACGATACTTAGTACAAAAAGTTAAAGTGTTTGTGATTCAAACTGAAATTACCAGTAAAATGCGTAATTAAATATGTAAATGCCACAATAATTGCATATGTTGGTCAACACCTGGATATTAAAATCAATTAACCAGCAGTCTAAACAAATGAAAATGATCAATGTTATCTATCTATCCTATCTTTTAAATGTTCCTCAGACTGATTTTTTAAGTTTTTATAACCCCACAATGGCTATTATACTGAACATTTAATGACACCCAGCCCCTGCAAGTGTCCTTACTGGCTAAATCTAGGCTTGTTGAATTAATGTAAGCTGATCTCAGGGACACATATCACTCCAAACTGAACTCATAAAAATATTTATTGTCCCTTTCATCTCTTCTTCTTCCTCTCGATAATTTAGTTATATACTGTGTTATGATGGATTCTTAGATGTTTAGGAGGTTTGTGATGTTGCTACAGCACGTGTGTCTTCCCACACACATCATACAACATCACTGCTGTTGAGCTCCACATGTGACTGCTATGGACTGAGTGATTGGCATGCTGCTGCGCTGTGCCTTATTTCACTTATGACTATGGCAGACAGAAGGAAAAGTAGTTCCTACCATCTGGGTATAATTTAGACAAGTTCCTGATATTGTTACTTTCCACTGTATTCCATCTAATGACAAGCTACATATTTACCCAAAGTGATTAAAATATAAATATTCTAGTATGGAAATCGATTCTATAACATAAAAAGCAAGTATCAGAAATATTCTTCTTCTTCTTCTTCTTCTTCTTCTTCTTATTATTATTATTATTATTATTATTATTATTATTATTATTATTATTAATATTAGCTTGATGCTGGATCAATGCTGAAATTAGATATTTTAGTATAAATCCACACATCACTAGTTTAACATCTTGTCAAAAGAAAAACAGAAGCCTGTGTGGGTCTGGATGTTGTTTAAAATTTTGATAAAAACAGAATGAAATCATTTTGATATCACACAGACTCTTTGGTTGACTGGAAATAATTTAGAGACAAGAAATGTAGCTGAAAAAACAGAAATGATATTAAAAAACAAATTCACATTCATTCTGAATTTTATCCAAGCCACATGACGAAGAAATCAGGAAAAATAAAACAATTACAAAAAAGGACTTTTTATCTGTCTTTCACAGAACGAAATGCTGCATGAGAATTTAGCTTTATCATTTAAAATAATATTTGTATTTGTAAAAAAAACTTATTTCACGAACTCTTCACTTACAGTAGATATAGTAAAATTAAAAAAATCTATGGAAACCTTTGTGTTTATATAATATGAGCTAGGATCTTCTAAAATTTGTCACAAACACTGAATCTTTCAGTCTGAAAAGGAGAAGGAACGTTGTTTCACGGAAACACTTCAGCATACAGCATCCTCGATGATATGGAGATTATTGGAGAACGTAACTTACATATCTTTGAATCCACCAATAATGCTGAATGAACCCAGATAATGTCTTTTCAAGAAAAGACTTGTATATTTTATCAAGTCAATGCCAAAACAAAGTGGCAAACTGAACTTATTTATATAGTGCATTTCAACCATATCTAGGTTCAAAGTTTTACTATATGTTCCTCCTTCACCTAAATAGCGTGTGCTTCTTATGTTTTTGCTGCTCTCTACATTTGCTTCATTTCTTATCTCCAGAGTTACACACCAATAAGCATGATAGAAGCAATGCAGGGGCACACCACCTCGTCCAAGTACACTTTAATACATAAAGGGGCTGGGGATTAAACAACCAGTCTTCTGATTGACAGCTAACCACTCAACTGCCTGAGTCGCTGCCACCCACAATGTTATTGGTGCTTACCTTTGTCCTAAGAAATTGTATTAAAAGAAAATAATGTCAAACACACTATTTTCATTCCTTAAGAAACCAATTCAAATGTAGATTTCTTTTCTATGAGAATAAATAAAAAATCCCACATTATCAGACAATCGATAAATCTTTATTTCACCGATTCAAACAAAATGCATATTCACTCACTATAAGCAACACGAGAAAAAAAAGAAAAAAACTGAAACAAAATATAGAAAATCTAAGAGAATAATGACATGTTTAATATTGTCTGTTCCAAGCTGCCCAAATGTCAGCAGAAAATGTCAGATCTGAATCTTCCACAATCATCTGATGTGTGACCTTATTCTACAATTTGTTTTCTGATACCTGCCACTGAACTTTAGTACAGATGTCTTTCTGAGCTGTCCAGTTCTGACTTCTTACAAAGCAGAAATGTGTCATGGATAACACCTGGTGTGTCTCTGTGAGGTCTGTTTTGTTTCCACCCCCCCTTCCAACCCACACACACACATTCAAACACACAATTAAGTAATCTTTTCTCAATTTGCTGTGAAAAGCTGAGAGCATAATGAGTGAAAATGGTAAATAAAACTGGTGCAAAAGGTATCATTTGGCCACACGTAATCACACAATTGTCTCTTCCATCCTGTGGAACACCAGCATGAAAGCCTGTATATTTTCAGTTCTGCTCAACACACACTGATTACTGTAATGGCTTTGTCCTGCACCACACCATGAAAAGAGGATCCTTTTTGCATGCTGTTATCATCACTAGTGAGCATTCAAACACACACAGACACCCACACACACACACAAACACAAGCTCATGCTCATACAGAGGCAAGAAGCACAGATGGGTATTATGTGTGTAGAGGGATTTTCACTGTCTTTCTTTATTGTGGCGTTTATTTGAGTGTTGTAATTTCCCTTCAAGGCATAGTTCAAACACTTTTGTCTGATAAAAGCTCAAGCTAATACTGGCAGCAGCAGCCAGAGTTGTGTTATGATGTGCTACCATGTAAAAGCATGGATATCATCACCCAGACAAACTCATATCTTTGACTGATTCTATTGTTCCTCTTACTACTGCTTTACTGCTTCTGGCAGATTTGTAAAGACTTGGAATTAAGTGAGCTAACAGTGCTCAGATTTACTGCCAGCAAGACGCAACAGTTGACTGGGGGTTAAAGTCAAACACACATCTGATGTTTCTACAGATTCAGAAAGGATGAATTTGAAAAAGGAAATTGCCATCTCAAGGTAAAAATATTTAATTAAATCTTAATGTCAAATCAGCTCACACAATCATCCAAAAATATGTGGTTAGCATTACTTATGCTAACCAAGTATTATTTTTTTTTTATTCAAAATGGTCTCATTCAACACTGTTGAAAATTACAGGGTACTGATATAAACCTTTTCAACTTTTTCTATAATAGGCAACCTTAACATAAACATTTCCCAGTCCTCCAATGGTGAGTCCTTCATTTGGATATGCTATTACAATGCACTCTCTGTTTAATAACTATGTTGGTTTACAGCACAATACAAAGCAGTTTCATAATAGATGCAAATGACTTGTAAAATAAATAAATCTCAAGTCTCCCAAATTAGTACATAAGCATGTCTGCATTTAAAAAATAATAATATATTCATTTTGCATTAGGTGAAACTGTTATAAAATACATGTTTGTCACATCTAGGATACATAAAAACACTTTTCATGACATGGGAGGAAATAACATGTCTCAGGTTAGAAAGAAAAAATTCATCTGATGACAGAACTAGGGGTTTCAGTGACAGTTCACCATGTCATACCTTCCCAAAGCTTTCTAACCACTGATGCTGCCACAGCATCCACAATTCCTGCCATCCTTGAAAGTTCCTTTTTAAATATATAATTTAAAGGTTTTTTCCTAGATGTTTTTTTTTTTTTTTTCATCTTCTTTTGTGGGTCAAGATCTAATCCTGTTTAGTTTATTGAAACCTATAAACCTCATTTGACATTATCAATCAATCAACCTTTATTTCTATAGCACCTTCTCATACCCCAGGGTACCCAAAGTGCTGTACAGATAAAATGACAACAAATAAAACATCAAATCACAATAAAACAAGCAGTTTAAAACAGTAAAACAGACAGATAAAAATATAATTAAATTAAAAGACCTAGCCTAATGATCCTGCTCTCTAGGGTTAAAAGCCAAAGTAAAGAGATACGTTTTCAAAAGACATTTAAAATTATTCAAATCTTTGGCAGACCTCACAGAGAGAGGAAGTCCATTCCAAAGTTTTGGAGCCACCACGGAGAAAGCTCTGTCTCCCCGAGTGACTAACCGAGTCCTCTGGACGACTAACCTGAATTGATTTTCCGACCTCAGTGCCCTACCAGGACGGTGGTGGTGAAGCAATTCGGACAAATAATGAGGTGCTAGACCATGTAAACATTTAAAAGTCAAGAGTAAGAGTTTAAAAGAAATTCTAAAAGCAACAGGCAGCCAGTGAAGGGATCGCAGCACTGGTGTAATGTGCTCCAGCCGTCTAGTACCCCTTAGTAAGCGGGCAGCTGAGTTCTGAATCAGCTGGAGACGGTGTAGAAGAGATTGATCAATCCCAGAATAAAGGGAGTTGCAGTAGTCCAGTCTAGAGAAAATGAAAGTGTGAATAACCCTTTCTAGGGCATCACGGGGAAGGTAAGGTTTAATTCTGCTGATAAGCCTCAGCTGATAAAAGCTAGACTGGACTACTGCACCAACCTGCCTGTCAAATTTGAGGTTAAGATCAAATAAAACACCAAGAGTTTTAATAAAAGAATGAATAAATAAGTCCAGGGTACCAATAACACTGCTGCATCCTGCCAGCAGGTCAGATTTACCAAAAATAAAGACCTCTGTTTTTTTGCTGTTTATACACAGGAAATTTCTCTCCATCCAAATTTTAACGTCCTGCAAACACTGTTGAAGATTTTTAATGCAATGATCTTCTGCAGATTTAAAAGATAAATAGATCTGAATGTCATCGGCATAACAGTGAAAAGAGACTATATTTTTTGAAAATAGATCCCAGGGGAAGCAAGTATAATGAAAACAAAATAGGGCCTAGGATGGAGCCTTGAGGAATCCCATAACTAAGTTGGGCCTCAGAAGAAGAGAAATGGTCAAGATGGACTGAAAAGCTTCTCTTTTTTAAATATGACTCAAACCATTTGAGTACAATACCGTTAATTCCTACAGACTGTTGGAGGCGCATTAAAAGAATATCATGATCTACCGTATCAAAGGCCGCAGTAAGGTCGAGAAGGATTAAAACAGCAGAGGCTCCAGTATCAGCAGCTAAAAATAAATCATTGCACACCCTAAGAAGGGCTGTTTCAGTGCTATGACACGGCCTAAAACCAGACTGGAATTTTTCATAAAGATCATAAAGTTTTAGATGATCCTGTAACTGATTGTAAACAACTTTCTCTAAAACTTTGGAGAGAAAAGGAAGCTTGGAAATTGGCCTAAAATTTGAAAGAACGGTAGGATCCAGCTTATTCTTTTTAAGAAGGGGTTGCACAGCAGCATGTTTCAGAGCAGATGGAACACAACCCAAAGTAAGCGAAGAATTAACAAAGTTAACAATCCAGGGACCTACAGCACACAATGCCTCCTTCAGGAGTCGGGGTGGAATAGAATCACCAGGACAGTGTGAATTATCATGCACATGCACACACCCACCTACACATACAAAACAATGACATAATAATGGCTCATCCCAATGTTCACATTGCATCAACAGTCGGCCTCCATGTCAAACTTTACCTGCAGAGTTGGATTTGACATCTAGACTGTCGGTGATAGGAAATTCAGGACATAGAGTTTGACTTGTCTGGGCTCATAATACCTGAGTTCTTATAACTTTTTACACTCCAGCGGTTGTAAACTCCCCTAAGGAGCTGTGTCCTCTGCATCTTTCAGTCAAAATCACCTCATCTCATTTGCTTCCATTATACTCCATCACGCCTTATATCTCCTGTATGACTTCAAGAAACATGACTTCCCTTCTATTTTCTCTGTGACATGCAGTGAGACACAACAGGGGCGCCTCTTCCTCAATTAGTGGTCAGTCATCCTCCTCTGGAATCCATCAAGCCCTGCCTACCTCGTTTATCTGCACTTCACTCCTCTTCCTAACTCCACATTTTCTGCCTGAGAGAAATCTCTCCTGACATGCACGATTACAAGAAAGCCTCTCAATGTCCTTTCCCATTATACTTACTCAGCTGTGATGGATCCTAATTTAGCTCTATAGAAGATGGAGTGTGAAATTTTGACTCATCTATATGTCATTTGTTGTATGTGGAGGGATATTTGCTTGTTGAGACAAAATTTTTTCACCCGGTCATTCAGTTTTGTTCATTTTTCTATTTGTTGCATATAGGGAAAAAAAGACCTTGATGTAAAATGCTTCTAAAGATTATGTGTTTGGTGACACTCCAATGAACATATCACACAGATACAGGTTGTCAAGCAAACAGACCTTATTAAGAGACCCTAACATCAAAGTGAGGGAAAGGTTGTGATCAATGTGTACAGTAAGAATGACCCCATTGCCCTAAAAGCTCTTATCCCTCCTATAATGAGCTTAACTCTTACACTGTGGTGGTGTATTGATGATCAGATGATTCCTGGATGGAGGCTAGATGTTCAAGCATTGGAGATCATCAGGACACAGCCCTCATTTGACATTTATGAAGCTACTAATACCTGAGGAGGGTCATGCCCTCAAAGTATGTTCATTATATTCTACACCTTATTTACATTACAGTACATTAATGTTGTCTCCTATCAGCAGGTGTGTGTTTAAGAGAGAAGAACCACTGTGACGACACAGTTCTCTGGCACCATGCAGATACAGAAAAATAAGCTCAGGGGGAGCATGTATTTTCATTCTATGGTGTAAGCATATAGTATACCAGATGTGTTTGTAATAAAGCAGCATCTTCAAGGAATGCTCAACAGAGATTTTGCTTTTAAGATTTTTCTACACAAGGATTGTATTTTAGAACTTTTTTAAGGAAGAGCAGTAACCATGTAGCACAACTGCTGTGAAGCATCCTATTAAATGTAATGAATTACCAGCTGCCTTGCATAACCAGAATTTGGAAGCTTGTGGGTTGGCTTGCTCCCAGTATCTTGTAGATGGTAATAAAAAAGATGAATGAAGATGGTAAATCTTACTGTCATTTCTATTATACTTTATTGAAGAACCATGTGTTTCCCTCTCCCCAGATAGTAGCCCAGCAGCAGTTTTTGTAAAGCATCCATGCCACAGAGTGGAGTAAAATCAGAAAACAACACAGCATATCATAAAACCACATAAATTTGCTCTCTGTACTGTGGTGCTCCCATCTGTTCCATAGAGCAAGGGGAAGATTTTTCAGAGCCAGACACTATCATAAATTGTAAGCTCTACTTTGGTCAGAGTGCTGTCACGTAGTGCTGCTCAAAACATGTCAAGAGGTAAATTTAAAACCATTTACCACAGTCACATTAACGAAGGCAGAGCAAAATGTTTAAAAAGTTTTTTCTGTCAAATTAGTCTAATTTTACTTCAGGAAAATGAGGTGCATAAAAATATTTCCTGATTTTGGAAACTTGCAATTAAAAACAGGTATGATAAATAATCATCTTATTTCTGAATCTTTCATCAAAGTGCTGATTTGGAAACACATGCGATAGCTAATATTTACAGCAAAAGCAATCGAAGTCATTATAGAAGTCTTATGATCTCTCTGGAGCAGAAATGAACTGGACTCAATTCTGGGACTCTGACCTGAGTTGAGCTGAAGTCACATTTTAAGTGGCTTGACTCGAATTGGATCCACACTCAAAAGACTTAAGCCTTGGCTCAGAATTGTGATTTGAGACTCATGAGCAATCTTTTATTTTTAATTTTTTTTTTCATGATCTATGCTCTGTCTGGTTACCTGTCTGCGACCATTTCCTCGGACGTAACACTGACATAACATCACACAAACAGCATGTTCATGCAAACAGAAAAGCAATGGCAGCCCCAGTGAACACAAATGTTGCTGCTGAACCATTGTAATTTCTTGGTATTAGAAACATGATACAAGAAACAAATAAAAGACTGTGGCAAAAAAATCCACAACGCTGCATGCACCACATCCACCTTCAAAAAACACACATTGAGAGGTTAGTCACTGTAAAATGAAAGTTTGATGTCAGCTTCTAGGCAAGCATTGAGCTTAGCAATGAGCTTAGCACCACAATGCTATAAACATAAGCTTGTTACTACCTTTGTTCTAAAATAATGTTAACTCCATCAGATAGGCATTCATTGAATGTGTTCAGTGTTCACATGAAGAGGTTGACATTTACTGAAGTGATTTATTTTCAGACTAAAAAACTACCAGACTTCTTGTATGTGTGTATGGTTTTACTGGGTCAGTTAGAAAACTAACTTAAGGCTGTGGCTGCTTTGGTAATGTATATTGGACCTGTAAAATTTGGATCTGAATAAATTAAAATATAGACTTTTTTTTTTCTTGGAAAAACAACATAGTAATTATTAATTGTAAATGCTTTGAAGGTACAGCGTATAAGAAGTACTGACATCTAGTGGTAACAGTGGATATGAAAATTACTTACCAAGCACGGTTGTTCATCGATGGTGGCCGTCAGTGGCCAAAATTCTTCCAGACATGAACATGTTTTCATTTGCAAGTTGTTCCAGTGGCCTCAGGTGCAGTGATGACTGCAATATTTAAAATGGTGTACATGTGTACTGTCTTCTTCTATGTACATTTTAAGGTGTTATGTATAACAGAAACAGTGCTCCAACACCTATCAAACAAAGCCATTACTGCAGCTTTAGAGCTCAGAGGGTTCTCACCTCACACACAGAGGTGTTTGTCCATTCAGAGACACCGTGGTAAAAATGGTGGCACAAATATGGCAGCTGCCATGTGTGTGGACCTACATCTAGTAGATATAAATGGTTCATTCAAGTTATTTTAGCAAAGTTATTATATACCAATAGAAAATAGAAACACACCTTTTTTTTTTTTTTTTTACGCACTGGACATGTAAAAAGACATGTCTTTTGGCTCAGTTTTTTTTTTATTGACATGAAAAAAAGGAAAAAGTGAAAAGTTACATTGTTTATGTTTTTTTTAATCCTGGTCACTGATGGACATTTTTTTGTTTTCATTTGCTAATGAAAAAAGAAGCTCATTTTAGCCAGTTATGTCATAAATCACAGGTCTTTTATGAGGCATATCAATCAGGAAGTTTTGGAGTTGCCAGGAGAAAAGTCTCCAGTTATGTAGAGTAAACAAGACATGGGGTTGGTTAAATAGAATGAAAATTACTTGCAGCAACGGTATCTATCTAGGCCAAGTGGTTATTTCAGGCTTTTCCAAAGGCATTATTTCTCCTGCTTTTGGACTGTTGGAGTGTGCAATTTTCACTTGCAGTGCCACCACAGACAGAGAGAGCTTTTTCTACAGATGAAAAAGCAGAATATCCCATCAAACTTTTTACTGTGACATCCTATTTTTTCAGGAAGAGGGGCTTATGGGTTGTAATCAATGGGGGGAAGAGAGGATAGATTGATATTAAGAGAGACACCTATCACCAGCAATTGTAATTTCAAGATACATTATTCAACAGTACTTTAAAATCTGTGATTATTTACTTGCCTAAAAGTACTTTAGGAAAGCTGCAGGCAGAACATGCAAGAACTACAAAAGCATTTGAAAGCAGAAAGTAGCAAAATATGGTCAGATAAATTTTACACTAAAGCTATTCCATCATCATTAAAAGAAAAAATTATATTAATGTCAATAAGATTACAGAACTCTTCAGAAGAAATCTTCCAATGTCATGTCTTCAGTAATGTCTTGACTGAAGTTTATTTTAGGAGGTCAGCAGTCATTATTGTAGTGTTGTATATGCATGTAGGCTATTTTTTGCAACAGTGTCTGTTTGTCTGGGCTTTTACATTCATTATGGTAATCACCCATGGCAGCCAGCAATGACTCCTGCATGCTGTATGTCCACTGAGCTAGCGTCTCAGGAGGGGCATGGCCCACGCACTGTGGCCTGCATTACTGCACACTGTGCTGTCCTCATGTGAGTACATTTGCGTCTAAGAGCCCCTGCTAAGGGCATTTCCACCAAATATAACTCTGGTTCTGTGTCCTTTTAGCATGCCATCATCTTGTTATACTTTCTGCCTCTTCTGCCTCTGTCTGTGTTGGGGTACTAAGTGTGATGCACTTTGCAGCTGTAAGCGTCAACATCTCCACAACACTGCATGAAGACAAACAGAGGGGCATAATCTGGCTGAGGAATAGACTGTGTATTCAGTCTTCGACTATAAATATAGTCCTACCACCCCACTTATTGACATTCATGACGTGAAATAGCAGCCACTGACATGTCAGTGGGTGCAACATGTGAAAACAGACATATTTTGTTAATTTAAAGCTAAAAATTCTATTTTGAGGTGTGCTGAATAAGGTTTCCCAGCAAAAATCACATGATTTTTCTCATGCATTGTACTGCTGCGTAATCTTTTCAAGGAATCACACTGTTTTGGTTTTGAATTCATTTGCCCTGTTTCCACCAACAGGTCAAGCTCGGAACGTCAAGGGTTACACTTTTTTTTTTTGCATCACCAAAGGCAAAATCTATGAAGGGTACCAGAATATCTGACCCAAACTCTTCTATTTTGGGACCCATCTGTTGGGGTCATAGGTGATCTCCGTCAGTGTTTCAGAAAAATCAAAAACTCCTAAAAATATATACAATAATATATAATGAAGTGCAACACATTACAAAATAAAGCAATTAAATAACAAGTAGATTAAATAAATTATATTATAAATATTCAAGAATAATGTTTATACAAGGAAGCCGCAAGAATTATAGACATAAAAAGACCCAAGTGTTTAATGAACTACAGCCATACAAGGCTAGGGTACTTTACTACATAGTTTTTATTTTTAACTTCTCTTTCCTTTCCAATACAGGCAGCTCATTCCCATCTCTCTATTGTAATGCTAATGTCAGTAACCTGCGAGGTCAGGACTGGCATTAACGCCTGCCAAGATAGATTTGGCTTGCTTAGGCATTTCCCCCTGGGAGATAAGACCCTGCTTATGTCGTCTATAAGAAAGATAGTAGAAGTTGTGAGTTTTTATTACTGAAACTCAATCAGGTATGATTTTATGTCTAAACCTGAAATAGTTGTGTTTTGTTCAACTATATTTCCATTATTTCTAACATTTCCAGTCATGCTGTAATATTGTTGGTTTATAACAAGTAGAAAATTCCTTATGTAATAAAATATAGGGAAAGACAATACATATACAACACGACTGAAAACCCTTATGAAAATGTATTGTGATGCAAAGTGGAGTAACTCTGTGTCATTAGCAGCAAAAATACCCAACACATACAAGTCCCCATAGGAAATATGAACACGGTTTGGAAATCCATTAGAAGTTAATTTGATTCTTTGATCTAAACATTGACAGATTCAACATTCAAAATTCAACAATTCATCCAATTGACAGAAGCGTTATAGTTTATTTTATCAGGCCAAAATAAATAAATAAAACATAGACTTTCCCCACAAAAATCAAAGATCTGTTGCTATGGAGACAGTGAATATCAGTGTGGGTAACTGAAAACCTGTCTTACAGGCATGAGCCTTAAACATTATTCTGGAATCACATCTTGACATCATTGCATTCCTCCCTGTTTAAACTTTTGTGCCTGATTCTTCTTCTTCTCCTCACTTTCAGTTCCTGTGCTTGACATTTAGTTTTAGCCTGAGTGGTTCTCCTGTAGACATACACAGTTTTGAGAATGCAGGGAAAAATTTGTCAATTACTGCTCACTCTAGGATATGCTGTAGCTTTGTTATTGTAGACACCGCTCTCTTGCTTCTGTTGCATTTACTGATGGTGCATCACTTCTTGGTTTCTGAATAGCCATTTGCTTGTTTTACAGTTGCACTCACTAGAAGTGGCTCAGCTGTATTCTTACAGTTTAAATTGATGTAGCAGTAGACCAGCAGCAAACCAGATGAGTTCTTCCTTCTCAAGATAACATATTTAGCAAAACTGCGATACCATCTTTTTCTGGTATGCAAGAACCTGATTACATGAAATTCTGGGATACTTCCTGCTCACTACAAGCTTTACCAAAGGACACTTGATAGTCTAAGATTTGTCTCGTATTGAATCAAGCCAACTGCATAAGACTGAAAGAAGTAATTAAGAAGTCAAACATTTTGCCGCGTTGTTATCACCACAATCAAGGTGTTTGTGTGGCAGCACACAGTCCTCAGTCACACGTAAATTCTTGGCTATAAGCCTGCAAAAATCATTCAGCTTTCATCTGAGTTATGAATCTGTTTAGTGAAACTATTGTGCCACAAGTGACCCAAAGACCCATGAAAGCCATGGCATAATATCATTATTAACCTCAGTCTACCCCAAAGGAGATCACATCTCCCCAGAGCTATTGTGTTTCCTGCTAACTCCTGCTGGAAACTCAATCTTTGCAATGATGAGCTGTGAAATTTGCTACCTGTGAATCCTTGGGCATGAAATATTAATAGGTGAGTTGAGTATTGACCTATGTAGCAGCTAACTTTGGAACGTAAAGAAATCATCCTCTATTGTATAGGCAAAGGCAAAGGTAAAGACAAATTTATTTGTATAGCACATTTCATGTACAAGACAATTCAAAGTGCTTTACATAAATCATTACAACAGGGTGCAGATAAGTGCATTAAAAAAATAAATAAAAGTAAAAAATAAATAAATAAAGATTTAAAGAAATGCAATTAATGAAATAAAAGCAGAAGGAATATGCTAAAATAAAATAGATAAAATGCAAGAAATAAAATTAAAGACAATATTAAAACATGATTCCAGCTTAAAAGAACCAGATGTAGATTTTGACTTCTAAATAAAAACTATTGAAATGCAGCAGAGAACAGGTGGGTCTTCAAGCTTGATTTAAATAAACTGAGTGTTTCAGCTGATCTGAGGCTTTCTGGGAGTTTGTTCCAGACATGTGGAGCATAGAAGCTGAATGCAGCTTCTCCATGTCTGGTTCTGACTCTGGGAACTGATAAGAAACTGGATCCAGATGACCTGAGGGTTCTAGCAGGTTCATACTGGGTCAAGAGGTCACTGATGTATTTTGGTCCGAAACCATTCAGAGCTTTATAGACCAGCAGCAGAACTTTAAAGGCTATTTTCTGATGAACAGGCAGCCAGTGTTAAGACCTCAGAGCTGGACTAATGTGGTCCACTCATTTGGTCTTAGTGAGGACTTGAGCAATAATCATTTTTTATATGAAAGAAAACTTTTTAATACAAAACTGAAAATCAGACTTTCAGTTTTATGACTGAAGGCAAAAAGTTCTTTGCTTTTTTGTAGGAATGACACAACGTCTGTTGTACCATTTTCAGTGCTCTATTTTTCTCTACAATTTTGAAATGACTAAATGAAAAATATGTTCTTTGCTTTTTCAAACACAGAAATCATGTATGAGGATAGAAGCAACAGGCCTTTGCTCTGACTGCTTTTGATTCCAAGTCAGTTTGTTCATTTGCTTTTCTAAGAAGCAAGGTCAACATTTCTGCCAGATTTCAGTTTCTTCTTTTGATGTGTTTGTATCTTGTCAGGTCTTTGAGAGTGGGTGACAAACGACAAAAAAAAAGGATTGTCAAGCCACAGCTTCAAGCTATGAGAAAAAAAACGATTTACCCTTGTTATTTACGTGTACAATTTCCCATGATATTTATTCAAATTCATGGTTAAATCTATGTCTTTCTCTTTACACTCTCATTGTTTTCATCTATATTCCAGGATAAAGATGTGCTGTTTACACAAAGGAGCAATTTAGATAACAGCCAGGAATGTAGGAAGGGAATGGGTATGAATCTTACATGACAATGTATTTGATTAAAAGCAGCATGAGGCTTGTGCCCATGACATGCCTGTGGACAAAAAAAGCAACTGTAGCACACATACGTGTAGACTATTTCAGTGTTGACTGGTAACCAACAACTGCAGAGGACCTGCAAGCTACGCACCACACATACACTGAATTTGCTCCAAAAGTTTACAGTGACACTTAAATTAAGATTCATATGTTTATAGTAGGCATTCTCTGCAAAGCATTTATGTCAGTGAAAATAAAACAGTGCTGTTTTGACAGCATGACAAGATTTTTGTAGCTTTCATAGAAAGGAATATTAGAACTTAGCTGCTTGTCATTTTTGTTTTTCACACCATATTTTCCTTTCATTTGTGTGTTTAACTGTCAATAAGGCAAGACAAGTGGATCAGTAGAGAATCTTTCTAAATTAGAGGCTGTTTAATGTGTCTTAGGAATTGTATCACACCAGCCATTAAAAATCAATGAAAAAAAAAATCAGTTTTATGTTCTTTTGTGTTTCTAAGAAAATGTGAATAAGTTTTAATAGGTAAACCCATTTAAATCTGGAATCTTTATGTTCTGTGACCAGCAAAAGGCAAGGCAAGGCAAGGCAGTTTATTTGTATAGCACATTTCATGTACAGGACAATTCAAAGTGCTTTGCATAAAACAAAGACATTACAGATATTTAGAAATAGTAAAAGGCATCAACACATAATCACAATAAAATAATAAATTACATTAAAATGATTAAAAGCAAGATAAGTTAAAAAAGTTACCGTGCAGATTTCATGCATAGGCGCATGAGAAAAGAAATGTTTTTAACCTGGATTTAAAAATGTCTACATTTGGGGAAATTTTAATCTCCACTGGCAGTTTGTTCCATTTGTTTGCAGCATAACAGCTAAATGCTGCTTCTCCATGTTTAGTCTGGACTCTGGTCTGGACTAGTTGACCAGAGTCTTTGGATCTAAGAGCTCTGCTAGGTTTATATTCTCTGAACATATCATAGATGTATTCTGGGCCTAAACCATTCTGGGATTTGTAAACAAGCAGAAGGGTTTTAAAATCTATTCTGTGACAGACTGGAAGCCAGTGTAAAGATTTCAATACTGGTGTGATGTGTTCAGATCTTTTAGTCCTGGTTAAAACTCTAGCAGCAGCGTTCTGGATGAGCTGCAGATGTTTAATGCTCTTTTTAGGAAGTCCTGTTAAAAGACCATTACAGTAATCCAGTCTACTGGAGATGAATGCATGGATGAGTTTCTCGTGGTCTTTCTGGGAGACTAAACTTTTAATTCTGTTGATGTTTCTGAGCTGGTAAAAAGCTGTCTTAGTGACAGCTTTGATGTGGCTACTGAAAGTCAGGTCTGAATCTATCAACACTCCAAGGTTACGAACTTGGTTGGTGATTTTAAGAGTCCAAGTCTCCAGGTGTTTACCAATGCTGACCCTCTTCTCTTTGCTACCAAACAGAATAATCTCAGTTTTGTCTTCATTTAATTATAGGAAATTCTCCCTCATCCAGGTGTTTATTTGCTCCAGACACTGACACATTAAGTCTATTGGACTGCAGTCATCTGGTGACAGAGACACATAAAGTTGTGTATCATCTGCATAACTTTGATAACTAATGCTATAGTTCTGTAATATTTTACCCAAAGGGAGCATATACAAGTTGAACAGAAGAGGTCCAAGGACTGACCCCTGGGGGACTCCACAAGTCATGGCCACTCGCTCGGATTCATAGCTGCTGATCGTAACAAAATAACTCCGGCCTTCTAAATAGGACCTGAACCAGTTAAGGACCGCTCCAGAAAGTCCAACCCAGTTTTCCAGCCTGTGCAACAGGATTCTGTGATCTACAGTATCAAACGCAGCACTGAGATCCAACAGAACCAGGACTGATACTTGACCAGAATCGGTATTCAACCTAATGTCATTTAACACTTTGACCAGAGCTGTTTCAGTGCTATGATGAGGTCTGAAGCCGGACTTAAATTTATCAAGATTTCCACTTTCATTTAAAAAGTCATTAAGCTGGTGAAATACAACTTTTTCAATAATCTTGGAAATAAAAGAGAGGTTAGAGACAGGTCTATAGTTGTTCATTATAGAGGCGTCTAGAGTCCTTTTCTTTAAGAGTGGCTTAATAGCAGCTATCTTTAGTGACTTGGGAAAAATGCCTGATGCCAGCGAGCTGTTAACTATCAGTAGGAGATCACTTTCTACTGAGCTAAAAACTGTTTTTAAAAAGTCGGATGGTATCATGTCCAGAGTGCATGTTGTTGATTTCAAATGCCAAACTGTTTCTTGTAGGACTTGACAGCAGAATTGTTTCCGGGTTTTAGACACAGACTAATTTTCTTGTGTGACTGTGTGGAATTAATATTTTGCCTAATTGTTTTAATTTTTTGGCTAAAAAGTTTGCAAATTGGTTGCATTTCTCAGTGGAAAGGAGCTCTGGGCTTATCTGTATAGGAGGATTAGTAAGTTTTTCAATCATAGCAAACAGAGTACGAGAATTGTTGACATTCCTGTTAATCATTTCAGATAAATGCAGCTCTCAGGCCTTGCACAGCTCATTGTTACTAGTTACGCAGGCTTTGTTTGTACAGCTCATAGTAAATTTGAAGTTTATTTTTCTGCCATTTCCACTCAGTTTTTCTGCATTCTCTTTTTAGGCTGGTAACCACAGTGGTGTTTCTCCATGGTGTTTTCTGTTTGCTCAAGTTGCTCTTGATTCTTATCGGTGCAACAGCATCCATTACATTCAAGATTTTCAGATTGAAATTATCCAGGAGTCTATCAACTGACTCTGCACTGGTTGTTGGTAACATAGCTATGGCATCCACAAACTTAGCACTTGTTCTTTCATTAATGTACCTCTTCCTAACGGAGAAGCAGGTTGGTTGGACATTCTGAGTGATCAGTAAATCAAACAAAATACAAAAATGGTCAGACAAGGCCAAGTCAGTGACCGCAACAGAAGAAATATCAACACCCTTTGAAATAACCAGGTCCAGAATGTGACCTCGAATGTGGGTCGGTTCCTTTACATGCTGCCACAAACCAAACATGTCCAATATGGAAGAAAATTCCTTGACATTACCATCCGCCATGTTATCTATGTGAATGTTAAAATCCCCAGTTAAGATGAAATGGTTAAAATCAGTAGAGATAACCGACAATAATTCAGAAAATTCATCAATAAAATTTACACAGTGTCCTGGACATCTGTAGATGATTAGAAATAGGATTTTAGGAATGCCCCTTAAATAAAACTAAGATATTCAAAAGAAGTAAAATCACCAAATAAAATTTCTTTACACTGGAATGAATCTTTAAATAAGGCAGTTTCTCCTCCCCCTTTCCTCCCATTTCGACATTTATTCATAAAACTAAAATGAAAGCCCATAACTGAGAAAGAAAATTGTCATTTAACCAGTGGGGGGGTTGTTACAGTAGCACGTACTAGTATGTCTGTGATAAGCATTCATTCATGGGTAATGAGGCCCCAAATGTATAAATTATCTGTTAATTGTGTACTTTTCTACATTGTCTGCAACAGTGTCTAAGATTTGTAAATCTTTGAATGCATCTATTTTATGGTTAAAGATTTTTTTTATCCTTTTTTACAATTTGGAATGATCACTACATGTTAATGATGTTAATAATGTCTTGTTTTTTTTTCAGTTTTTGTTTTCATATGATTTTTTTATTTTTACCCTTTTAGGGTTTTTCCTGAGTTTGTTTTACTATGCACAGTTACAGTAATTACACTACCGTTCAAAAGTTTGGGGTCGCTTTGCCATGGGATTCAATAGGGAAGTGACCCCAAACTTTTGAACGGTAGTGTTGTTGTTCCCTACTTTTGGTTAATTATTTCATTGCCATTACTTTTATATGCACAAATGCTTTTTTTTCTTGGCCTTTAATTTTGTGCTAATAGGTAAATGGTCCACACTTCAATTGTGTCTTTTAACCTTACTGGACAAGCGAAGGACAAAAGAAAAAGAGCAGGCCTAAAAATCCTCAACAAATGAACAGCATCTGGAAGAAAAGTCCTGAAGAAATAGTGGGAAAAATCCAGCAAAGACTTGACACTGGATCTGAGGAATGTATGTGTCCCTTCAGCGTAGCCATCACTATTCAGCTGAAGCCTCATCAGAGATGCTCTCTATGAAAGAGCGCCAATAAAGAAGCCACTTTTAAGGAAGGGAAACAGGGAGAAAAGGCTGAGTACAATACCAGTTAAAAGTTTGGACACATTCACCCATTAGTTTTAAGGGGTGAGTGTGTCCAAACTTTTAACCAAATGACACAGGAACTGAAAATTTATGCTAACAGGTTTTATCAAGTAATGAATCCTTCCCAGAGCCCAGATCTCAACATTGTTGAAGCAGTGAGCGTGTCTTTACATAAGATAAAAATAATATATACTTTATTGTCTCATGGGGGAAATTCATTGTGGGCAATAGTGCCAGGGGGCTGCAACGCCATATGAAGAACACAATGCAAAACAAAAAGACATCACAGTACAGACATATGGCAACAATAAATAACACCAACCATACTTTGACATTCCATCCTGAGGCATGGGACAGTATACAGCACCAACAGATAAATAAGCAAATAAATGAATAAATAAGATTTTTGCACAACCCTAAAGTTGAATTTGTAGTGCATGCCTGCAGCATGGTTATGTGGAAGTACTCCACATAACCACCACTGTGATTGGTCAGTTTGCAATTCATGTTTCTCGCTAAATTTGTGCTGTAACTGCAGAAAAGAAACACAACGGTGTAATCCTGTGCTTGCGTGCGAGAGCACATTTCACCAGCAGCAGCTATGCCGGCCCTACGGTATGCAGATGCTGCACGAATATAAATCCAGCTTTAGTCCACACCAAAATAAGCATGGATAACACAAGAATTAAGAGCCAACAACATGATTTAAAGTAATGTAAATAAAACACGGGGCACTATTATCAATAAAAGAAATCAAATGTAGTAGAAATAGATAAATAACCAGCCATTTCCGCTGACTTACATTGTTAGTGGATGAGATTTATTAAGAGAAATAGGGGTTAGGAGGAAGAACAATTTAAAGCAGTTGCTTTTTCAACAGATGGCTCTATAGCATTTACCTGAAGATAGCAGTTCATATTCAGAAAACAACACGAGACAGGTCCTTCAGGATTCTGTTTGCCTGTCTGATTATAGAAGACTCATAAACAGACTGCAAGGGCTGACGCTGATTACTCGACCCAATTACTTTCATTGCTGTTTTAACTATGAGTCTAGATTTAGACTGAGCTGTTATTGTGCCATACCATGCAGCCATACTGTGTCTGATGATGCTGCTAAGAACAGCATTATAGAAAATGAGTGTGATCTCAGGTCGGTCCCCAAACAGCCTAAGTCTGTACAGAGAATTAAACCTTTGAGCCAGTCTGGAGCACAGATAATCAACATGGGCACTACAGCACAAGGTACTTAAAAGTGTGCACTTTTTCAATAATGCTATTATCAATAACCACCTGGTCATGAGCTGTCACTCCCCTGGAATCAAAGATCATCTCTTTTGTCTTGCTGGTATTTAGCATTAGGTAGTGATTGTCACACCAAGCCTTAAAAGTGGCTAGCGTTCAGTTTGCAGTGAGGAATAAAGGTGGCATGACCAATTGGGACTTTTAAGCATGTTAAACCCTTTATTGGGCAAATGAACATATTTGTGCACTTAATTGGACATACAAAATGCCTCTGCATGCTAGTTCATGAAATCATAGAACCACACTGAGCTCCCAACACCAATCATCAAAGATCAGGCGGTCTTCAACTAAAAATTTGAAAAAACTCTTAGTACTGAGCACTTACCTCTGTATAACTAGTTATTTTAGAAAAAAATACACAAGTTTTAAAGTCTTGTAATATCCTCCAATATTATAATAACACTCATTTCTGTGGTTGAAAATTTAAATTCCCAAATATTTTAATGAGAGCCCAATAAAAGATTAACTTGTTTGTGCTTTAAAGTGCTTTATTTTTTTTGTTTATACACTAGTAAACATTTCAATAAACCACTGTGCAATTTTCCTTATAAATTTTAGGAAGAAATAAGCTGCATCTCACTACTTTTACATTGTACTGCTGGCAGCTATTATTAAACTCAGATGAGCATTAAATATTAATGTGGGGGCTCAACATTTTACCCATGGACACTTTGACACATGGATATGTGTGTTTTGGGCTGTTCATTGGACTAAGCATTTAGATCATTCCTTGCTATATTAGCTATTAACAAACTCATATTACAAGTCCTGTAGCATAAAGCATTACTGGTTTTGAAGGAGCTTTAAAAGAACAATGTGTAAAATTCAACTCATGAAAAGGTAGTTAACCATTATAGACACTTCATTCATTGATGAGGATATACAGCATTTAATGAACAGCTTATGTCACACTGCTGGATTAATAATTGATTAGGTGTGAAAACACTTGTAATCTGATGAGGAATTTTTGCCGACTTTAGAGAATCTTGCCCATTATATAAAGTGCTTTTACAATGTTTGAGTTCCAGACGGTACAAAACAGGTTAGAAGAATCATAAATCTAGCCATGATTCCAGTGGTGATATAGATAGTTGTTTTATGCATTTGGAAACCCAACAGCTCCATTTCTCATCTACCTTTTGGCAGTTGTGGCATGTTCTTAGTGACTGTAACAGCCCAAAAAAATCTAAAACATCCATTCACCGACCCTTAGAAATATGGGAGGAACTTTTCTTTCTTTTAATGTTTATTACATTTTATTTTCTTTGGTTGGGTTAATTTTTCCACACTTTTTTGCTTGGAATTGTTGGGTCGCCAGAGATTTGTTGAATAGGCTTTATGCTGAGTACCAATTACATGAAATGCAGACTAGTGGGTAATGTGCTGCACAAAAGTCAACCCATGATCCTAACTTTTATAAATGACCCAGTTGGAGCGTGTTAAAACACAAATAGAAAGCAAAATCCACTCAGAAACAAAAGTAAACCATAGAGGAAACATGTCCTTGACATAGTTATATTTATAAACAAATCATTCTCTCTCTCTCTCTCTCTCTCTCTCTCTCTCTCTCTCTCTCTCTCTCTCTTTGGAAACCTTCCTTTGTTTCTGAAGTCACTGAATACAGGCAGTATAAATCATAATCAAGTGAAAAACAAAACAAACAAACAAAAAAACTTCACGCTTTTATTAACAGCATAGAAATTGGGTAATTGCCTTGCACCCTTTTCAAAATGAATGCCTAAGGGACACAGTTGGGCATCCAAGACAGTCCCCTGAGAACAAGTTCACTGCTGGAAAAGCTGCACAATGAGATGCAGTTCACAGTAGGAGCTTTTTCCAAATCCTGGTTCAAATCAAAATATGAAGCTATGTCTTATATGCTTCAGCATGCAGACCAAAACCAAAACTGTGAATTATTAAGCTCTCTTCCTCATTTTCTGTTTGGCATGTTTTCAAACTGAAGGCAGAGAGGAATTTAAGAGCATGTGGTGCCAATTTATAACCTGCAAACTGCCTCTGAGCAGAATGATTTCAGACATATTACAGTTCAAAGTTAATGAGCATGATAATGAGGAATTTTCATTATAGGCTAATAGTTTTGCCTTTATTGGTTAAATATAAGTTGTGATGCTTAAAGTTTTTAAAAATATTATCTCTGCTTAAATATAAACTTAAAACTTCCTTGCAATACCGTATTACAGGCTAGCACATGCATTACATGTGGAGCCCAATTGTGACCCTTTAGGTGCTGGAGTTAAGTGGACAGTTTAATGTTGAAATTAAAGCTGCACTACTGAGCTTTGGCAGATTTCCACACACCTGACAATGGTTAATTTAGCTTCCATCTTGCAGCCTGTCTTTTTTCTGAGGTATCTCCATCCAGTAAAAGTCACTTCAGTGTTGAATTTTTTTTATCTCTTGCACCTTCTCTCTTTCTTTTCTATTATTCCACCTATAATGTCATGCATGCATGTTTAAAATGGCCAGTGTGTTGATATCCAGATGATGGCATGTGATGCACTGCCATGAAGCAAAACAAAATGAGCATGTGATGCCTCAGGCTGGAAAAAAAAGGTGTGAAGTGTGGTTTCTCAGCCTTGGGATGCTGCAGGATAACGATGTCTCTAGAAATCTGCATAATTAATGTCATCGTGCCATCGTAACAGATCAGAAGTACATAGTTTTATGGTTAAAAAGTTATGTAATATTGCTTTGAAGTCTAAAAGAATTTGATGATTATAACACTTTAGTGGAAGTATATCACTAGACAAAAGAGATTTCTGAGGACTTCCAAATGAGAGGTGTTGCTGCTTATCAGGTTGGAGGAATTTAGAAAACTGACTCTAAAGGCCCATTTATGCTTGAAGCAGACGATGGATACGCAGGCGGACGGACAGTTTTGTCCGTCTCCTGCATTGGTTACGTGCGTAATTTGGTTCTTTTCAGGGAGCTTAGCTATCCGTTGCTTGACACAGAAGACGAAACAATACCACCAGAAACCGCAGAGACTGTGCTGAGCACAATAAAAGAAACAAATCAGAGAAGAATAAGAGCATCAGGAGAGGAACAGAAAAGCAGAAGAAGAATGAAGATGAGGAAAACTGTTGAAATTGGATAAGCTTTTGAAAACAGGACATACGAGTGGTTAGTGCATGTTGAGCAGTTGGAAACAAGTTCATAGTGAAGCATTACAGATGCCAAATGAAACTGACTCTGAAATCAGCACTGCCTACTAGTAGAGGAATTGACTTAACCATGGCAACGCAACAGAAGAATGAAAGTATGAAAACAGAGGTATGACAACGTTTGAAATGGATGTCACAAGGTATGTAATGGGCCTTATAGGAGTCATCAACCAGAAACTGCACTTTTTCAAGTTAAAACATGTGTATTGCTGTTGGACCGAAGTGTTAACTTCCCTGAAAGCCTTTCTTTTGAAGACGGTCAAGTTTTTTCTGTCTGGGCTTTTTGTTCACAGCAGAACTGCCAACAAGGGTAAACTCTCGCAATGTGTGATTTTAATTTGCTCCTGGGATTTCATCATCACAGGAGGCTATTTGAATAAGCCAATCCAGCATGGAATTATATAATGATGTAATGATATAAAGTCATGCTTTACTGCTGACGCAGCTAATGCTAATGCTAATGCTAATGCTAATGCTAAGGGACGAGCCTAAAAGTTTAACCCTGTGCCATGTATAAATTAGCCTTGTGTTTTCTTTTGTATAAGTGGGGTGAAGTGCTCTGCCACGTAAATTTTTGTAAAGATTTTATTGTAAACATGCTTCTTCCATCCACTCTCAGGCTCAGAGTCTGGTTCAAACATAAGTGGCTGAATTTTGTAAGCTGCTGCTCGAGAAGGTACGCTCGCCATCACTAAGCTGTTGATGTCAGACGCACTGTGCATGCACTGGGCCAGCCCGCCTTCCAAATCTGGCCTCCTTGCAGCCAATCAGCGCACACCTCATTAACATGAACTCTCACGAGACAAAGTTGTGGTATGAGCAAAGGGTCAGAACAATCTCTATGTTTGATTTTTTTTTTTTTTTTTTTTTTTTTGTTTAGTAAGTTTTCAAAAGAATATTTAAAGACACTTAGAGGACAGTGATACATGAAAAGACCAGGTAATGACACTTTTAAAGAGTTTGGATTCCACTTCTTCACAGTCAGCTAGACTGTGTACAAAGAAATAAAAAGCACTTTTGCATGTGGATGAAAAATGTATTTCACTGTAACAAGAAGGGGGGTAATAGTCTGTTGCTTACCTTCACTTACCTTGTACCACAAGAAAGGGTAGAAGCAACTTCATGAAATCAGAGTAAGACTGAACAACAATGTTATGGATGGACTGCAAGAAAAAACCACTGATTTCTAAAATGAACATTGCTGCTGGCAGACTGATAAAGATCTCATGGACAGGGCACATGATTGTGGTTTGGTCCCTATACAAGTGAATTATAATGAAAAATGTTTATATTTCTGTCTGAGAAATTAATCTATTATTAACGCTGTTAATGATTATTTGTAAATGCAGTCTGAAAATGTTCTAAATATAAATAAACCAAAGTGCATGGGAGATACAAATACCAAAGGCTCTCATGCCTTTGCCACTCACAGACTTGTACTGGATTGTTTTTTTTAACCAGTTTAATATTTTACCTCTATTACATTCCCTATAGGAATGTGTTCAGATATTGAAATGCCTTATTCTATTTCTCAGGTCTTACTCCTCCTTTCCTGCTAATTGGTGGCCCCTTTTAGACAATTATTGATCAGTAGTGCCCCAGAGAAGAACTGTGAAATGGCCCTTCTGGCCACTTATTTTTCATAACACTTCCAATCTATGTAGATCTTCGACTTTTGGTGATGCTAATTTAGTTACATTTCTGTATGCAAATCATTGGGTTGATGTATTTTCCTCTGTTATCTTATTTACTCAAATTGGTCTCAGGAGAAAGTTGCCTTTTTTTTCTTCTAACCCTGCTTTCTCCTGTTTAAGTTTAAATTAGGGACTTGTAGATTTGTACATTTTCTTTTGTTATGTAGCTAGGTTAGTCATTTTTTATTTATAGTTAGTGATGTTTTCTTTGTTGTGGTGGCCTTGGCTCTCCCTCAACGGAGTGTACCTTTCTGTTTTTCAAGTAACTGTTAAATAATAAACTAAAGGTAAACCGCTAAAACTTTTTCCTTATGTTCATCTTCTAGAATTGTGTTATTCCCTTTTTCCCATCGACCAACCCAGGGAGGTAACAATCTTTTTTGTTTAATTGGGTTTATTGATCTGCTTCTTTTTTTGAGTAAATCTGATTTGTTCCACTTATTTTGAAATAAAGAGTTTCCAAACCTTCGAGGACCACTTGAACAACTTTTAATGCAAGCTTCCTACTTGCTTAAAATTCTGTTCAGTTTTGAAGTTTGACAGTAAGTTGCTAAAGACCCCACTGACTTTGAGCTGCTAATTAATTCAGAGGTTTCAAAGTTGTGATAACTGTCTAATGAGAGATGGAAATGTAAACCCCCGTTGATATCAGCACTACTAAATACAGATGGGATAAGGCAAAATTAGGTGGCAGAGAAGACAGACTTTCTGTTGCACAACTGGGTTTAACAATATGTTAGCTTATGAATTTATGCTGATGGGATAAAACAACAATAATGTAAAATAGTTTCACTTACCAAAGGTTCAGCACAGAAGGTGCCTCACTGTTGAATTGTTGTTTAAAGTTCTTTAAAGGTCTGTAAATTATAAAGTGTAAAGTTTTCCTAAATAACCTATATTTGTCTACTGTTTCATGTTCTTCCTTCTGAGTCGGTCGACATACTGACTTGAAATGCAGATGGTGGTTGGAGATGCAAGCATTACTCTATCCCCATGTAATTCAAGCCATCAAAAGTCTCGCTGGCTGAGTCTTAACATCTACAGAGGCTACTTCCCCTTCAACCTGGTAATCCAAACATCCCAACTGCATGACAGAGTTAAGATCAAAGAAATTCATTAAATCACACACTGACCAAAAAGTTGTAGTTGAATTTTAGCAGACTGCATCTAAGCAAACTGTATTGCAATGGTAACTTCCTCTTTGAGACTGTATTTGTTGTGAAGAAACCCTATACAAATACATTAAATTTAATCAAATAGAACTCAAATTATTAAGACAGTTTATATATACAAATTTGAACATGACAAAAATTGTAAATAGAAATTATAATATTGGAAGATTGTTGGCCAAAATAGTTTTGCCCATTTAAGTATAATTTGACAAAGATGGACATTTTATTCTGTCAGATTTAAGATGTGGATGATGTGAGATCTGTGGTTAAGTCCAACATGGACCACTGCCTTTGGAGTCTGAAAATAACATACAGTTAAACTTGTGTTTGTGTTCAGATAAACAAAAATCAATCTGTTTGATTAGGGATGGTTGGGGTCCATTGGGTCGAGTGTTAGGTCAGCAGTGATGTGATTTAACAGGCATATCAATGCTCGTTATCACAAAAACTCTATTAGTGTCATTCTAAGCTCAGGCAAAGTGCCAAGCTTTTAGAATTCAGTCTTGTCTTCTTTAAAAATAAAAGAGAAAAGACACAAAACAATATTCCTTGCACCTACCTTCTTCCCTTCCCCCTGTCTTTAATGTGTATGAACCTGTATCACTCTCTCGGATCTCTAGGGTTGTTCAGAAGCTGAGACCTACCAACTGTCTACACCTTTATCAGTTATCAGTGCAACACCCTCTACATTGGAGTAAACCAGCACCATCTACAACTCATGCAGAATGCAGCAGCCCAGCTCCTCACCAAGACTCGTACATCACATCACTCCTGTCCTGTACTCTATATTGGCTCTCGGTTTAGTCAGCTTGAAATCCTAGTTTGTTTTTTGTTCCATCCACAGCCTTGCATCTATATTTTATGTGACATGCTGACCCCTCACCAGCCCAGCAGAGACCTGCGGTCCTCCAGACAGCACTTGCTGGTGGTCCCAAGGTCCAGGTGCAAACAGTGGCGTGATCGTGCTTTTACAGTGGCAGGGCTGAAACTCTGGAACTCTCTGCCCCTGGAGTTATGCTCCACCATGAACCTGCTCCTGTTTAAAATCAGGCTGAAAACATATTTTTCAGATCAGCCTTTGGCATATGAGAGTGGTGAAACAAACTCATATGCATCATGTATCGCATACTATACTATATTTTATTCTTGTTTTTTTTTTCTATCTCTGTTCAGTACTTTGATCAAGTAGGGTTGTTGTAAAGCACTTTATAAATAAAATTTGATTGATTGTTTGATGTGTCCTGAAAAACAAGTAATGCTGAAGACCTGGCGAGGCATTTTAGTTCAATCATGTTTTCTTTGACTTGAACATATTTTCTAATTATGCCTTGTCCCCTTTGGCTGACGGAAATGTTCCGAGAGCAGTAATGTTGTGACATTTTAAAATGAGAGATGCCAGACAATTAAGACTTACAGTGGGATTACCTCCTCATGTGTGACTCTAACTTGTATGGAAAGCAGTATTCAGCACCATAATATGCTCATTTTTAAGGTCTAATATCTCATTTTTTGCCTGGCTAAATGTCACAGAGAATGGGGGGTATTAATAGTATTATTACTTTTTCTTTTTGTTAAGGAAGGGCTTGGATGAATGCAGCATGTCACATAAGTGCACATTAAGTCAACTGACATCAGTTTAACGCAAGGGTCTGTCTGCAAAATGTCATGTTTCTTAGCAATGTTAAGAAAAAAATAATCCATAAGAAAATTTGATCAAACAAAACCAAAGACTTGCACATTTCAGGGTAATTTCACAAGCTGCTATTGCATGCCATGGTAAGTATAATCTTATTTTTCAGCACTTCTTTAATGTCAATTTCTCATACAAGATAATTTTTGAGTGGAAAAATAATCTGAAGACAATAAAAAAAAAAAAGAAAAAGCGAGAGACAGGGCCAATCTATCAATCTCTCATGTTATCTTGAGTCAGATTTAGAAAGTAACACCAATCCACTGCCTCCTCTACAGTGGCTGCATAAATAGTTGCTGAGATTGCTTATTGATAATTGTCCTTATCTCCAAATTTCTCCTGTTACAGGGAAACAAATAAGGGAAGAGGGAAGATGGAGCTGGCAGGCAGAGGTCAGTGGGAGGACTTCTACATTTCATCCAGCACCCTTTGAGAGATGGAGGTGCCACAGTGTGACAGTCTCCAACCCCTAGGTGAGATCTGAATGGGATGATAAAGGCAAGTGACGGGTAGAAATTTGGCAGATAATTACTGAGGCTAGAGGGTCACATTTTGTCTACCCTTGTCCCTTTTTGTCTGTAATACAACACACGCATACAACACACAGACAATGCTACAGTGACATGACAGAGTAAATAGTGCAACATACACAGGTAGGTGCTGAAATTACCTGCAAACTCAGTTCCGTCATTATCCCTACATGTTGTCTGTTTTGTCTTCTTTTTAGAGACACTGTTAAAATATCCAAACAGTAGAAGACTAAAAGCATATATATATCTACAAATATGCTTTTCTTAGTGATTACCAGCTGGTTAAAAATATTTAGTGAGGGAATGGAGTTTAGTGGCAGTAAAATGATAAAAATTAAGACACAAAATTGAATAATTTATTGTCATTGTCAGTAACAGTGAAATTACATTTAGATCTACAATCAATACATCAGTAAACCTGTGATGCAAGTACTGGTGCCTTTCATAACGTACAGTATGCAGACCCTAAACAGAAAAAACACCTGAGCACTCAGGACTATAAACAAGTACACTAATTTAAAGAATGTAAACACAATAGCAGTATTTATGAATATGTAGTGTGGGAGCTGCAGCAATGCAAAGTCCAGTTCAGAGATATGACAGGTGTGAAAAGGTAGCGGATGAAGGATAAAAGGGAGATTAACAACCCAAAAATACTATTCATTTATTGAGAATGTTTCTTAGCAACAGGGTGCATCTGTAGCCCTTTTCTATATCTCAAAATGAGACTCAAAATCCACACCATAATGCAATTAGCAATGCTTAAGTTTTATAGCACTGGTTCAAAACTTGTTTGATTTCCCTACTTCTATCTACAAAAAAAAAAAAAAAGAAAAAAAAAAGAAAAAACCGGAACACCCTTTCCAACCTAAACCTTTTTTAATCTGAAAATGTGTTTAAATCAGGACTTCAGCAGCAGCTGGTAGTACCACTAGTCTGTTTATTTGCACTGGAAATTATTTTAGGTCCACTTCTGAAGTTTGTCCAGCTCTGCAAAAGGTCTTGGAACTGGAGCTTAGAGACCTGCTTGGTTTAGGAGTGAATTTGACCACTGGGTATGGCATTTTAATCCAAGATGCATTTGTCAACTCTTTACACTGTTGCAGACTGCTCTCTTTCAATTTTTTGTGATATCCTGTAAAACACATGCTAATGTTCATACAGTAACAAACACTTTAAATACACTACAGAACTTTTGTAATTTTCTCAGTGATGTGCCCCCCATTGGTGGCTAATTTGGCAACGATCTTGCATCCTACCTGTATTGTGAGTTCTCTCCAGTCAGTAAAAGACAGCCTTATCTTGTTTCATGCCTTATGTCATGGTCTGTCTGTTTCTCTCTTTATTTTACTCCCTTCCTCTGATAATGTCTTCTTGCGTTTCTTTGCTGAATCGACCACAGTGCATGTTCAAAACGGCTGGTGTGTTTGTATCCCTTTGCTAGCATATGAAGCTGTGAGTAAAGCAAAATTCAGCTGCAAAGTCAAGCAGATGTCAAGCAGATATAACAGATGTCACTGTGCCATCAAGCGAGTCCAAAAAGCGGAGTTTTAAGGTCGAAAAGTTACATAATGTATCTTTAAAGCCTCAGTAAAGATAAAGCCTCACAAACACCCTATGGTCTTTAGTGTCGCTTCAGTTGAGTAAGAACACTATGTTTGAGAAGCACTGATAACCAGTACAATTACTCTACCTTTAAAGTATTACATGGTAATTGCACACATTTAGTTAAAATAACGCAGCATTACCATAGTTATAAGTCGTAATCAGCTTTGTCAAGGTGGAGATATAAATTTAAAACTTGTGATGAACACACTTCTGTGTTATCTCAGTTGAAGATTAAAGATAAACAAAAGAACATTTGTCACACAGGAGCAGAATGTGGCATAGCACCTCAGATGCAGAAATTTTAACCATGAGACCCTGATTTGATTACTGGCATTCTTCCATTAGCTTTTCTTTATTAGTTTTAGTACTTAAATTCTTTGCTGGGGTTAGAAAATTGTATGGTTTGTGCAGGTAATGTTACCTCAAAGACAACAATATAACAGAGTTTATCCTCTCTGAATCCATGAATCTCTCAGCACAGCGCTTTTCCTGCAGTAAACTAGAGTTCAGTCGATCATCCCATTACACAGTGCCACATTCCTACTCAAAAAGGCACTATAGTCCCCCTACATCAGCTGTGTTTTTGTTGGATTGCCCAAATCATAGCTTGAAAGAGTCGCAGACAGATTTAACTTTGCAATTCTACAAAACAGCCTAACCATGGACAATTCACTAGAGAGAGCAAATATTTTATTGTAAAATGTAGGTATAAATAACTGTGGAGGTGGTTAGACTCTGATAAGCAGTGACATACAAGCAAGGGAGTGCTGGAGGCAGTAAAGGAATAGGACCCCTAGGAGTCTAGACACTGGTGATGGCAGACTGATGGTTGGGACTTCCTGGAAAACACAGATGTTTATGAGAAGGAGCGGAATGATGTATACAAGGTGGTCTTGAAGGCAAATTGACAGAATTACAAGTCAATTTAGGGAATGAGCGCCAAGGACTGATTAGCGAAGGAAATCTTTTGTGTGACAGTAGAGAACTGATGATTGAGTATGGAATTGTTTAGAAAAAAACTGTATTCATTGTTAAAAATGTAAAAAGGAGCGAAGACAGAATGAAAGAGAACAGATCTTCCTTATTAAACATTTGCTCAAGGACCAAAACAAATACAGCAAAACAAGATTTTTTTTTTTTTTTTTTCTTCCCCCCACTTTTTCTTTTCTGTGATGATTAATTTGGACATTTGGGTGTGTACTATGTTGTCTCAAGCTGTTTGTGTTTTCTACATAAACACCACATGCTTGCCACCACTATTAATTTCTTATGAATATTTTTACATCTGTATTTACAATTTTTCCCAGTGTCTCCATCCTCCCCTCCCTTTCCTTTCCTTCCCATCAGCCACCTCTGTAGCCAATTAATCATGTCATGTGTCTCACTGGACAAACTGCAAGACGTGTCAAGGGGATCACAGGACTGAACTGCACTTGAACTGGAAAAAATGCACTAACCCAGCTTGAGTTACTGAACCAAATCATGTCTTAAGAAATTTGTGTGTAGGTGTGTGCATGTGTGATAAATGGATACAGATTAAAGCCCGTGCTGCTGGCTCCACTTATAATGTTGTCCAAAAGGATACGCTCATCTTTTAGTAATATTATTCATTCTCAAGTATTTATTTTAATCCTCACCTATGTTTATCTCTACAGCCATCCTTGCTGATTTACCTACAGAAGCAAGGTGAGCTCAGACGTTTCACTCTTTGATATTCTTTCACAAAAAAGTGTGAAAAATCACAGAAGACATTGTTCTTGTTTTTTAAATTAAGTGACATTGTAGAATGAAAAGGAGAAATTGCCTTTGTGGTAGCCAAGGCAGCAAGTCTTAAATGACTCAAGAACTATCACCCCTCACCAGACTGCTTTATTAGTTTCCAGGCTCGATGTTTATTTATTTTCTCGATGCTGTTTTTCATGGGTGGCAACAAATGAAAAGTTCTCCTCTTGGTTGTCTGATTGTTTTAATTAAAAAACACCACAGTGAGGTCAGTCTTTCAGGAGACAAAGAATTTACACATGAACTGATGAAGTCCTGATGTAAAAATTTAGATCTGTATGCAAAACATAAGGCTGCAACCAGCAGCTGGTCAGCCATAAAAACTGAAAACAGTGACCCTGTTTCTGCTTAACAGTAACAGAATCTATGTACTGTCACATCAGAATGGTATGGAATCTTATACCTGGGTCCTACATTCTACAGAGTTTACAAGGTTAATTTTTAACATATGTTTTGAATAAATCCAGTACTGACTGAGGATTATTCCCTATTCTTAATGTTGAAGCCATAAAGTAAGACAACATTATGGATAGCATTCCTATTATGTGTCTAAGAGATGTTACACTGGAATTTCACAGAAGCTGCTGTAGATACTGTCGCTAAAAGATGACTGAGTAAACATGGAGAGTAGAGAAAACTGTCTGGAGACTGATGTTCAAAGCGTTTTGGATAAAGAAAGGGTACATTACTGTAAGATACTTTTCAAAAAATGGTTGGGGTTTGGTGGCACATCAGTGCAATGATGAGCACTCTTACATCATGGTACAAAGACTCTGGGGTCCAACTTGTCAAGCTTTTAAGTTACTTTTTATGCCCTTTTCCAACTTTCTCCCACAGCTAAAGTAAATGCAGGTAAGATCATATGGTGAGTCTAACACATGCCTTTCTTTTTATGTTTACACTATAATGGTTTGATGATGTGTCCATAGAGTCCCCTGCCTCTTGCCCTGGGACAGCTGGGACAGCCTCTAGTCCTTTGAGACTCTCTACAAGACTAAGAAATACAACAACAACAACAACAAAACAGCTGTAGTTAATGGATGGATGAATTTATATTTTTAAATATCTAAATTGTGAATTGAAATAGATGTACCTCACTCAGTTTCTATACATTACTTTTAAGATTGTCGTCATAACACAAATGAAAATAAAAACTTCTTTGTGCAAACTGCACATTGCTGGCTATTGCAGTGGTAAAGATCATTTTCTGACTGGGACTACAGCTCCCTGTCAAATAGGAGAGGGAATTAACCTCTTCCTAACTTCAACAGCAAAGAGATACACTGTAAACAGGGAGGAAGTAATATTATAAGCTTTAATTATTTGAAAAATGTTGTTTCTGTCTGTTCTGGCACAATAACTGCAAAAGCAAGTGATTTTCCTAAATATAGATAATCGTCCGCTGTGTTACACCGCTGCTGACTTGCAGAGCTCTTACCCAGTACTCGAATTATTTCCAACTTTTCTGCTGACTAAACATTTTGCCATATGAAGGTAATGTGCAGAAGGTTGCTCTTATTAAAAAAATTATTTTTTTTCTCTATCATTGAAGAATTTGTGTTATGTGATTCACTTGCATCTTTGTTGTACTTCACCAAAGCTAAACAACATTCACCCCCATGTCCAGTTCTGGTTGAAAGAAGGATCATAATAACAGGTTGGCCACTTAAACCAAGTGAGCATGATTAACCTCTCTGCTGAACAACTACAGGAACCGCTTGAATCTACTGAATCGATCCGATGATGGTTTACTTTTGTCTAACGTCTCATTTTGTATAAGACTTTTTTTGCCACAAGCATTGTCTATTTAAATATAGAGCATGTTATTTAACAAAGCAACATAATTTAGATAGAAAGAATCATTTGGCATATTAATAATTTGTTTTTTTTAAGGACTTTTAAAGCAAAATTTCACTTAATTCAGTTTTCCACCATTCTTTCTGTGATTTTCCTTGGATTCATGCTATAGGCTAGAAAATAATACCTGAATGATAATTAAGTCAAATAGGACAATGATTTGTAACTGCTCTGTTGCCAGATCAATAATTTTGCTGACAGAAAATCCAAATGATCCAGAGTTGCTCTTGCAAATGAGGGTGTGTTCTATAATGTGAAACTCAGGAACCAGGGAGGACAGATCTAATTGTCTGAACAACACACACAGCATTCCTCAGCTGATGCAGCATTGACATCTAACATATTGGATTCCATGCTGAAGCAATCAGGCCGGTACTGCTGTGTTGGGGCACTCAGAGAGCGACCAGGAGCCAGGATAATTAACATTTATTGATACATGACTGCTGTAAGCCTGTTTGCCCAGTGAATTAAACCAGCTCATTACAGACGTAATGGTGGGCAGGGGAGATAAATAATAGATGCTAGTCCACTCACTGCCACTTAAGAATGCATCAGGAGACCCCTTCACCTTCCTCCCCTCCCCACCAATCCTGACATCAGTTTGCCCGACACAAAGTCAAGACATTCTCCCTTGAAACCAAAACTGCCATTACGGCCTCAATCTAATCCAAGTGGTCTCATGTGAGTTTGGCTGTAATGGTGGTTGTTGTGGATAACAGTTGAGATGGATACTAAATCAGAATCATGCACATCTGCAGAGACATTTTACATGCAGTGAGGGAGCCATATTTTGCAGCATATGTTTATATGCCATCCTTTGGTAGTATTTAATGGTGAAAATGCAGATGTGGAAAGATGAAATGTTCTTTGTAGGTGCCAGGATCAGAGAGGGGTGTTCACGTGATGTATTCTACCTCTGCTTGAAAACAAAAAGTAATGTTTTACTGGTACGGCATCCATGATGATGCTTTTTGTTTATCCTTTTAGTTTTTTATGTTCTGTGCCTTCTACACCATACTTTTTAGTTTCTCTCTCTGTAAAAGCTTTCATGCTTCTGCACCCCCTGCCTCCTGCATGACATACGGTCTTATCAAGCTTTATCTTGCTTTTTACAATTTATTCACTTAAAAAACTAGAGAAAAGAGTTCTGTTAGATCAAATCTATTTTTTTTCTTTTAATCAGATTAACAAACATTTTAGACAGTTGATTAATTAAATGGAAACTTGCTTAGAAGTAATTTCTTTTTTAGTTTCTGCATTCTAGTCTATTTGCTAATGGCCTTTCCTTTAAGACTATAGAAGATAGATAGAGATAGAGATAGAGATTGTGATGATAAAATGGTACAGTTTCCCTCAGCTTATTTGAGGAAGATTTGTTGAAAGTTTATTTCTGCCACTTGCAAAACAACTTAAGAACTGAATTTAGATCTGGTGTTAACAGTAAAACTTTTCTTGAAGGGACATGTTTAACGTAGCATGCAGGGTCACCAATTTCCTCCAAATAAAGTGGTTTAACCTATAAGAGCCCAGCGTGACATATTTGTCACATACAGTTTCTGAGACATTTTACTTCAATTTATGGTATAAACGTTGCTCAAAATCCTGTTGAACAAACTCTGATGTCCCCTAATAGATACCCAGAAGCAGAAAACCACATTATAATATTTTTAAACTATCACATGGTTTAAATCAAATGGTAGATATCCCCCCCAAAAATGTGTTAATTTGTTTGTTACATTTTGTTAAAGGGCCAAATAAAGACCTCATATTAAAAAAAATTGGACTGTTCTTACCATTTTTTTATGGGTCTGGCCTTAATGGGTTAAGTCATCTAGAAAAAGTTTTATATATATATATATATATATATATATATATATATATATATATATATATATATATATATATATATATATTTCTCTGATCATCTGACCATTTTAAATTAAAATTTTTATTATAATGAACTTTACAGCTGATGAAGGTTTGAATCAGTTTTTTATAATTATGCCCTTTTATTTGATAAACACATAAACTCTATGGTAAAAGCCAGCTCCTTCCACCTTAGAAACCTCTCTAAGGACAAGCCTTTTCTTTCCCTCTCTGATTTTGAGAAGGTCATCCATGCTTTTATTTCATCAAAACTTGATCATTGTAATAGTCTGTGCTCAAGTGTGTGTCAGTCGAACACGCTGCTCGATGTGAATTGGAGACCAAAAGAGAGACCATATCATGTTGGCCTCCTTCCATTGGCTTGCCATTTATTATAAAATTGATCTAAAGAGTTTCTTTTTTCTTTTTTAAGTCTCTGAATGAGTTAACATCCTCCTTTTTCTTGGGTCTCTTAACCCTTTGTTTTTATGGCTTTGATAATGTGCAGCATTTTGGTCAACATTTTTTTAAATGTACTTATAAATAAAGTTGACTTGACTTGACAACAACAGGCAGGAGTTTAACCACTAAGTTAATACTGATATAAACGGGGATCAGCTGAAATTTAACCAAGTCCAGGCCACGATTCAAACATCTAAAATCCAGTTATCTCTCATTTTTAAGTTGATTTAAATCAAAGTTACACTTTACAAGATTAACACATGATTGTATCAGTTTTCTGCAAAGTAACAAACATCACTTTACTCTTTTTCCTTATAATGTCGTTTTTGACTCTTGGGATGCCTTTGTTGGTTTTTTTCTCTGCTTTGGAGGTGGACTCATTCAGTGTTATGCATGAGGGTCTATTTATATCAAAGGAACACCTCAGAAACATGTCACATATCTTCTCCAAAAAAGATGTGCTGGGAGTGCATTGAGGGGACGGGTAATACGTGTTGTTGTGTTGCTTTACTTTTTGTGTGATGTTTCACTGTTGGCTGATGACCAAATTGTCCCTCAGGAATAATAGCGATAACTTGAAACACCTCAATAATATATGATGGTTGTTAAGTTATGAGCATAAAAGAAAAAATTGAAATATGTCAAACTTTTAAAAAGATGCTGGGAATGTGATTGTTTTTCACTCTCATTTATACTGATTTTCACACAGAAAAGTTGGATTTTGGATGTTTTATTTAAAATCTGATGTGCTGCAGCTGATTGCTGCACATTTTTTTTCACAGCAGGGTTACCTTCCTTTCTGCTTTTCTGCACATATGAGAATACTAACAGATATTGATTACCATATAGATTTGACTTCATTTCTCCATATCGCCCCCTGAATGGTCAGTGAAAGTTACTTCATGCCAGTTTTTAACCCTTTAAAAAAATTCTGTTAGAATCGAAATGGGAACTGAATATATGTATTTATGTAGGTTTTTTTTTTTTTTTTTTTTTTTTTTTTTTTTGCTAAATAATAGGATGCTCCAGCACAGAACATGTGAGTATTCAGTTGCTTTGAAGATTCTTAACTCAGGCAGGCTGAGATCAATTTTGGCAAAGTGGTATCACCACTGCATTTTGAACAATTTAGCCATTCCAAGCTCTGTTGGAGCCTTCACTGCTGAGTCTATGTAATACTGCCTATGGCTGCATCCCTGACTAATGCTTCCCTTTTGTCTTTCTGATAGTGCTTTTTTGGTGTCATGAAATGGCTTTATTCCCCTCATTTTTTTCATACCATCTGTCCCAGTAATCTAGAAGGCATAATAAGCTGCTCCCTAGCCACTTTCTCTAAAGAATATAGAGGGTCATTTTCACCTGCCCAGCCATCATCCACATGCAAATAGCTTTGCTACTTCCAAATACTTTTTTAAATTAACACCAGCAAATTTTTTTTTTTCCTTTTTTTTAATATTGGGCTAAAACAACTTAAAACAATGGTAGGTGTTTGGATTACAGGCTGTAATGGATTTTGTCTTGTCCCCATCCCTAAGAGACCTGGCAAGCAAATACTAAAAGCAGAGCAAAAACAAAGGAGAAAGCAATGTGTACTGCATAAAAGACACAACTACACACTGTTAATATGCAGCTTCAGATATTCATTAGTTTTTTTACAGGATGTTCAATGGTAGCTATCAAATCCAATGCATGAGGCACTGTGCCACTGATAGAAGTGAAGGACAGGGTGATGGAAAGCCTATGAGCATTCACCTTCAGACAGGCAGCCCCCTTTTGTGTCTCATCTCATCATCAGTTAATGTTTTTATTTTCATTGCTTAACCTTGACCATCATCTCTCACTACCCTTGACTAATAGCTTGTGGGATGCTTAGCAATAAACATTTTATCTTCAAACAGAGTTTGTGTATAAATTTAAAAATGATAAGGAACATATTAAAGTTTAATTAAATGAAATCATTATTTCATGTTTGTTTTCCTCAAAATTCTATTAAGCTTCAGAAACCGTCACCGTCATATAAGCTAGGAAAATATTGTTAAGTACAGTTTTTGGCATTCCTAGGCAACAAGGAATTGTATTTCCGATCAACCTAGAACACTATTTATTCCTGTGACTAGCTGCAGAGATTGGATATCTTCAGAGGCTATCACAGTGTCTTGAAGAGTTTGAGTTTCCTGTGAGTCTGCAGGGGAAAAAAGGGAGAAAAAAATTACAAGAAATATTAAGGTATTTTCTAAAATGATTTAAGATAAAAGCTTGTACTCGTGATAAAGCAGCAATACTTTACTGTTTGGTCAGTGACTTTTGTCTTTGGTTTATTCAACAACTGGTAAATTTTACAGTTAATTAGACCATTTTACGCATGTTTCTTTATAACTGGCATTTTCTCGTATGAATTAATTATACTGCTGTGTTAATTTCTAAAAATTAAAAAAGATAGAAAGACAGCATGCATAAAGGTGCATACAAACAAACTAATTAAAACCAGCACAAGAAAAATTATTTAAAAATAGACCTTTTTTTTTTTACTTCTCAATAATACACAATTAATGATTTCTTGAAAATCGTTAAATTTTTGTACTCAGCTATTTTTAATTAAACTTACGGTTCAGAAAGGGAAATCCTAAAATAAATAATTTTATCTCATTAAGTAAGTATTAAGTAAGTGTTACCCTATTCAGTCCATGTTAACACTCACACATTAATGCAGGCAGTTGAACAACTGGGAATTTTCATTTCCAGTATTTGCCATGCCTCACTGGTTTCAGCAGCACAAAATAACCGATGGACACCACGGCCAAGTTGAAGTGCACTGTTGCAACTGCTGCAAAGTCATTTTCTAGAGAAATGCTGGTCAATCTCTGCTGAACAGCAAAACAACATGTGCCCAATAGCTTCCCATTTGGACACTAATAGAGCCGTTGGGTCGAGATGTTTCAGACAAGTGAGCATAAATGACACCAAACACCTGCTAAAGTGTCATGATGATGATGAACTTTCACAACCAGAATGACGCTACAGATGTACGAGTACAGACACAAAGACTCACAGTGCACACACATACATGCAACCACCCTCTGCCCCCTCAAAGGAAGACCTATGTAACCTTCTCTGATGTTTTTTAATCATTCAGCGTTTGATCCCACTTTCCTTCACTGTGTGTCCACCCTCAAGCCGACCATTTCAAGTGGCCAGGTGCAGCCACTTCACTGTAGCTAACACAACAGCCCTCCAGTTACCGTGTTCATGTTAACACCACAAACACACAAAACACATTATTCTGCTTTTTTATACTCCATGACAGAAAATATATAATCAGCTATCCAATTCCTCTTTGAAATTTTGTGACTGACAGCAGAAGTGGTGTTCAAAAGACCTTTACTTTCTCTAAAAATAAATGTTCAATAAACTGTTTCTTGCTGTTTCAGTACCAGTATTTCAGCCGGTGACGGAGAAAAAATTGCTACATGGCAATTTCATCACTTATTTGGTAATATTTCTTTATTAATTCTGGATTTCTGAAAGAGTAAAATGAATTTTAGTGCTTCAGAAAAAAAAAAAAAAAATCAGTGTGATGTGTGAAGGTCAAACCACTTGTCTCACAACAGAGCCTGGGGACAAAGCCTTTAGGCTACAAATCCCTTGCTCTATCCCAACAAAACTAGGTTAGCTAATAGCTGATTGGATTAAATGAGGTCAAGTATTGGGGAAAAACAGATCACATGTGTGCCTGTCGTTTTCCCTGTAGCTTGACTGATAGCTTTTTGTTGTCTCAGCTGAACAAAAACTATATCAGGATAATTTTCCTACAGCTAGCAGTGATAATATGAATCCATGTAAGAACCAGTTACCAACACAGCCTAATCTGTGGTTAGCTGTTGCATTACACAATCAATTCCAAACAGCACATTAGCTGATGTTCTCATAATGACATCACCAGGAGAGATGATGCCCATTGCATCTCTTGTCCCATCATATAGTGACTTCCCAGTCTGATTTGGCTAACTGAGCATACTGGCCTATCTAGTCAAGTCTGTCTCTCTCAACCACCACAGTCCCCACCACTATCGCCCATCAACCATTCTTCTGCTCTATTGAGTTCAAATCCACTCATTCCCCCTTTGTTCTCCTCTCAAGCAGAATTGTTGGCAGTGACAAACATCATTAAAAAGCTCTTCAATGAGTGCTCTATAACTTAAGTTGAATTTTGCCGCCTGCAGGGTGCTCCTCTCACTAAATCTCCACAATCAAAGAGTTTGTTTCTAGTTGAGATGAGTATTATTACACTAATTGTTTTTTTTTTCTTTTAACAGTTTGTATAGGTATTGAGCATTGTTTGAAAAAACTGACAAACATGCAGAGTACCAGCCCTAATTATTCAAAACTGTCAGTGCCTCTGCATTAAACAATAGAAATTATTTTTAATTATGGATAAATAGCTTTTAGCCACTTTGGGACAATGTTTTATTGAAACATATTTATCAAGCAAGAACAAAAAGGCTTTTCGAAAGCACATGACAGTAGTTTTATAAATTAAAAAATTAAGCACAAACGGGAGTTTTATTTCCTTTTCTTTTCTGATTAATTTATGTGTTCATGTGCCCTAAATTCACATGTACAGTGTTCAACATCTTTTTGTTTAAGCGTTATTTGGGATTTTGGATGCATATTACTGATATGGCTTTGCTCATGAAGCATGTGGTGATTCTGACCTTTCCGATTCCTAGCAAGATGATACTATAACCAACTGTGAGGCCAGCTGTCCGTCTCTCACTGGGGCCTTTTATTTAAGTGATAAGCCCAGAAATCCTGCCAAAACATTTTTTTCTATTCTGATTAAGCAAAGGCCTATCTAAATAAATGTGAAAATACAAATAGATTATCATAAGAGCTTTTTTTTAAATTCTCAAATTAAACTAAGAAAAATAAAATCACACTCAGTGCATGAAAATATAATCTTAATTCTGATGTTGGCTTCAGTATTATCTGTGCTATTGAATGCTCTTCTACTGGTCCTTAATGGAACAAATCATGAGGAACAGTACCTGTTGTTAGAAACGGAGGACCCCGCAGGGTGTCGGTATCTTTGTGCTCTCAAGTCATGTGCTCACTCTGGTTTCAAGTCCAAGAGGTGCGTGACACATTTGTGACAGGTGGATTGCCAGGTGTCTCAGCTGGAGGCCAGACTTTCATGTGCACAGCCTGTTACAGTCTGTGGAGTCTGTGCAGGTCTAAACGGAGAAGACTGAGGGATGGAAAGGAGCTCCATTTTTATTAGAATGTAATTTTTGTTTTATCAATATTTGGAAATTGATTTTGCTCATAATTGATAAATAGTCTAAATTACATTAAATTTGACCATTGGCAACATTTAAGCAAAAATGTACAAATACAATCAAAAGTTTTGACACACATTCCTGTTAGATTTAACTGGAAAATGTGTCCTAACTTTTGACTGGTAGTGTATATACATATAATACATGTGTCTGTAGCTCCTGAATAGTATCAGCATTTCAAATTGAAGTTTGCTCTGTTTTTATTAAAAAACAACTTAACCTTTGAGGCAGAGGCGGATTAAACAGAATGCAAAGTAGAAAGTTAAGATGACTCCTGAAATATAATATGACTGTGTGAGTGTGCACGTGCATGTGCGTACCAGGAGTGTGTGCAAAGGAAGCAATACACCTGTAAGCCCTGAGCTCACTGGAGCAAAGCCTATTAGAACAAGCATAAGACGTATTCCTCAGACTGTGAACACACACACACACACAAATGCACACAACCCCTATTTCAGGCAGACAAGACATAGCACAGTGCAAGCATGAATTACCATCTTGATCATTCCCACAGCAACCGCGATGTCATGCAAACGTATTGCTCTGTCTGATGCCGAGGTCACCTTTGTCAAAACGAGTCTAGGCGTGGCGTTGGGCTGTCTGCACCTGTGATGCTTTGCTCTCGCTGTGAAATGCATTCCTCATAAACAGCAAATGTTTCTTCATCAAATGACAGCGAAAGATCTGGTGACTTTCCACTGGCGATCTTATTATTGTGCTTGCAGAAGTTGTGAGACACAAGAGATCAGAGTACTATGAACACAAATTGTGCTATTTGAAAATCCACTTATTGCATCAGTGATGCTTTTCCAGGCGTAACATTTATTTCTAATCATTTTTAAAAGCTTAGTCATTCATTGACAACAAACCACAGTAACTGTCTAGCATTTAGTATCGCAGGCTCTTTTGTGCATTGTCCAATGTTCGGTGCAGATTAAATATTGATTTCTATATATTTTAGAACACAGTGAAAAATGTTCCCTCGAGTCAGATTTTATGGGGCGTTACTGGAGGCCACTCATCATCTATCTGATTCTTACAATTTGACCCAAGAGGTGAGGATATACCATTTACTTTGTTCGTGTGGCCTTTTTTTGAGCTATTAAAGTATAAAGCAAGCCTTTGTTACATGACTTGTCTCTAGCTGTGATCAAACTCCACTAAACTTTCCAGAGCACTAAGCCCTTAAACTAATCAAGGATGAGGAGAAAATTGACAATCTCCAAGAGAGTAGCTCGCGCTGATTTGCTCGCCATACTTATCCAAATAGTTTGGCTTCTTATCAAAATGGATTGGTTTATTTAAATGGAAGAGAAGTCCCTTTTGGTCAGCAGCAGATTAATATTGATTTAATCTGAAATTGTTAAATACAAGACAGATGGTGACAGTAGAAAAGACCTTGAATTCTGAAAGCATTTGTCTACAATACACTGATATCTGTCTTCCTTTCAGCAAAGAGACAAGACATCTGTAGACTATTAAAGTGGGTTCTTCAAATGAATACACAATGCTGGAAGCTGCAGCAGTGGGGGGAAAGTATTAGCTGTGCACTTCTGTGTCCTTTTCACAATCAACATTGGTTTCGAAGTGTGCCAGATAAATTTACTTCCAGCTCTAATGCAAGCATGCAGCAAATTAAAATAAAATATGTTCATGAGCTTTAGTCATTTACTGAGTAAATCTTAGTTTTTTAAAGTTTGCATATTTTTACAAATAACTAAATGACTATTGTTCTCTTTCTTAATAATATAGTGTCATGAATAAAATAGACATTGTGTATAGTAATCTTGCTTGGGTGAATGATGTCATTGTTTGTGAAAAATGAGAATCAGTCGCTATTAAGCCCATTTCAGCATCATTGTCTAAAGCTCATTAAAAGTTCTCCCTTTGTGGCAGCAGGTAATTACAAAAGATTTACAGCAAACCATCACCTTGAAATATGGCAAGCCTCATCAGGGCCAAATGTCAGTTACCTGCCCCCTAAGGTGATCACGGCTAAATTGACATATAGATGTAATCACAGATATTATAAGCACTATAATGAGATGGCCCCGGCTTCCATGAGAGCAGCAGACTATCCAGGAGCCTAGTACAAGCATGATGCTTACCTTGATGTTCTTCTTTTGGTCTCCTGTCCCACACACTATAACAATCCATGAGGCTCTGCAGAGTAAGAGCTGAGAAATCAATGCACTCCAACAGGGATGAGAGGGACTTGGTTTTGGATAACTCAGGGTGTCTTAGTGTGCATTATTCATTAGACAGGAGAGATACAGTCACAATTGTTGCCTCTGCAGAGAAGTACTGGAGATGAAGAATATGACAGCTTAAGCAGAAATACTGAAATTTCTTGTGTTTCCTGTAGGTTCCTTTGGCTCGACCAGTTGCAGGTCACACAACACAACTGCTGATGATGAAGCCGACCTATTTGAAATGTATAAAAGGAAAAGCTTTGTACAAACCATGAATGATTTTCTGACTTGATGTGTTAAAGGAATATTGCAAACAAACATCAAGGCATGGCACATTTATCACAACACTACACAAATCTGTTTTGAATTCATTTTAAAATGACCTAAGCTCATTAAGTCCAGGCTAAAAATGTGAATGTATTCATCATATCGCTCATTAACATAAAGTTCCTTCAAGTGGGTTGCTTTTGCTTAAGAGATTGGCATGTACTCATAAAAATAGACAGAACAGCACATATCACATGCAGATTAATGAAAACACCTCAAGGGCATAAATGTACACACAACCACTCTGCACCCACCTTATCCACCTTATCCACACACCCATTAACTTCTTTTTTAGGTTTACAAAGGTTGAAGGTGACATGTTGTCAACATGTGGTTTGAAAAGGTATTTGTCACTCAAAGTATCGGGTCTTTCCAAACTACTGACAAGAAACTGATGTGATGATAATTAAATAAATCCTTTGATTGTGATGTATGGAATAGGTAGAGAAAACACACACACACAAACATATATAGATCAAAATGCTTTGAGTTATATTTAGTGATTTAGTTAATTTATTCTTCATCACAATGTTCTCTCGTTGCATTTAGACAGCTGGATACATAAAGTAGATCCAATCTACAAAAACATGTGATCTTAAAGAAAAAAAAAGGAAGAAAACGTGATCCAATCTGAATCTGATGCTGGTAATATAGCTGAACACAACCATCCTAATCAAACTAATCCCAGCTTTCTCCACATTAACTTAACAAGTGAAACCAGTGGAAAGCCTTTAGCATATTTTTTTTTAACTTCTTTAGTTAACTTTGTTGTTATGTGTCTTAAAACACAATAAATAAGAAGAGCTCAAATGAGAGTTTCAGCAAATGCATTGGTCCAGAATAATTTTAAATACAAAAAGAAAAGTTTGATGCACAAAGAATTATAGTGACGTTTTGATGTTAATGGTGAATATGACATGAAGAATGACAAGAAAGAGCTCTAGAAGCTACAGTTTTACCCCAACTTGCAGGAGGCCATTTCATTTGAATCAAGTGTGTTACAGCAGGGACACATCTGAAAACTGCAGGACGCTGGCCCAAAAGGTCCAGAGTTGGTGATCCCTACTAGAGTCACAGAGTCTAGATGGTGGTGGTAGGTTTGGAGGAAGTAAACGTTTGTTGAAGCTCCATCTTGAACAACTGGAGAAGGTGGAGAGGAGGTTTGATGCACAATGCATAGTTCAGAAGGTGAAATACAGCAGAAGCGAGATTTCAAAAGGACAAGAAGACCTACTAGGTCAATAAGCAGGAAAACCACTGGACCAGAGCAGTGATATAATGATTACAGTGTGGGGAAGAAGTAAGTGGCAGGGCACAGGAGAAGCTCCCTTACTTAACTTCACCAAAGCTACGTTCCTCAGCCAAAGAAGCCAGCTTTCTCCCTGACAGTTTGTGAGGAACATGCCGTTTATGTGAGTGAACACCAAATTATATTTCTTTTCCCTGACCCGACCAGGTATTTTATTTCTACAACATGACAACCTTTCCAATTAAATCTAATGAGAAAGTGTGTCCAAAGTTTTGACTCGTACTGTACGGAGAGGAATGGTGATATACAGTGTAAAAGAAGCTTGCAAGAATACTTTTCTACAGGACCTTAATTCAGGTCTTTCAGGTGAAGGCAGGATATTTTGTTGCTCAGTCAAGCTGACAAAGGTTCTCAAACTCGGGTTTTTTTGAGCCCCAGTTCAATGACTAACCAAATTCACCTCAGCAGGGATATCAAGGTGTGTCCACACAATCACTTTTATGAAATCCAGTTTCTTCCTCGAGTTTTGGCCCGTCATACACACACAGACACAGTTTTTGGTCTCTGAAGATGAACCACCTATCAAATCCTGTTTTTGGACCAAATCTGGCTTTTATTTGGTGGGACAATTTAGAGAAAAAGTGGCTGCAGAATAGTAACAGTATATTCTCTATCTTTGAGTGAACTGTTCTGTTCATATATTATGGTGATGACTACTGAAATGAAAAACCAGTTCTAGCAAAAAATGTCTCATTCACTGTTTACCAGTACGGCAATGAAATCACATGGCAGTGAAAACTTTTTGAAACCATAAGGCCAAATGGTTTGCAAAGTTATAAGGTATGCATGTACCTTTTCACCCCTGTATGTAAAGTATGTTACCTGTTACTTGTGTTATTTTGCTTGTGTTATTGTGTTTTTCCCCTCTCTCTTATCTTTTCTTAAACATCACTGTGCACACAGGATTTTGGGGGGCAAAAAAGGACAAACTATGTTTTTAAGAATAGTTTAGGACTACATGTTTGGGGACCTTGTTAGTTAATGAATAAAACTACACAATTACATCAAAGTATTTGCTGTCCATCTCTGATAATGCCATAGTTGATGCATCAGGGCACTAAAAAAACATTTTGAGTGTATCTCAGAGAGGTCTGATAAAGCAGAAGTATTTGATTCTTTGGGTTGAGAACATGCATAATTCTTTCAACTCCAGGCTGTTTGATGGTTTTATTATTGTCTGCTCCAAACCCTTCAACATCTTATTGAGACCCTAATTTGGGCTTTTACATTTCTTGACAGTCTATTTCTTATTGCTGAGAAAAACCTTGGTAGATTTGTGATTGTGCTGAGGATCATTATCCTCTTGAAATACCCATTTCCAGTTTAAATGAATCTTTAACTCTAAATGGCTCAGATTTTCTTCTAGTGTTTGCTATGATGCAGTATTTAGTTGAATCAGTGACTGCAGGCTGTCTAGTCTTTGAAAACACAAACTATAAAATTCCCCACCCCCCTTGTTAAACAGTTGGTGAGAGGCTGCTCTGAAAAGATGTTTGTGGTCTGCACCAAACATATCTACTGTTATTCTGGCCAAACAATTATCTTCGTCTGTCCAAAAAGCTCTGGTCTTTGTCCATATGCTCACCGGCTAATTGTAGTTTTGTTTTGATCTTCTCGTGGACACCACTCGTGGCTTTTCCCTGCCTACGCTCCCATCCTGAACAAATGTTTTTATTTTCTTTTTTTGTTTTTCTGATTGTGCACACATCACCTTGACATTAAGAGCTGAAAAGGTTTACATTTACAACTTTGTTTCTGAAAGCCTGACAGAGAGCTTTTTTATGATAATTTATTTTGCCATTATAAAACAAGTAGCTAAGGAAACATCAGGTCATACTTGCTGGAAGTGTGAGTAAAAGGAGACCACCTATCACTCTGTTGGTATGAATGTAATCATTGGCACTAATCCTGAAATACTGACTAGAATTTTAATTTAATTGGAAGATTTGGTAAATGTAGGGAAGCAGGTATGATCTATATATGTATATATATATATATATATAGCTGCAGATTGTTTTAAAAGCACTGATTCAAAGAAGAAAAGGCCAACCATTTCCATGGGTTGTATTGACTTTACATGGACTAGTTTGTGCCCATACATTTCTAAATCAGTTAACCAAGAGTAGCAACAAAATCTGTTTTCATAAATTCATTAAAAAGCAGATTGAAAGAGTAAACTTATTAAAATTTCTGTTAAAATGACCTCATGACATTTGCAAAGGCAAAAATTGATTAATTTTTAAGTAGTCTGTATTGTAACCCCTATTCAGATAGACAACTACCTCCATTTCATGGTTCAAGAACTCAGCTTCTCAAAGTAAAAAGATGGATTGGCTCAAGGTTAAATGCTCCAGCAGCACAGTGATTAGTGTGCAGCAAGCAAAGGGTGGTGGTAAAAAGAGAAAGACTTTACCTCTTGATTTTCTGTGAGATATCCCCCACACAGACAATGGCCCTTGGAGTCACGAGTCAATACCACAGCCCTGAGGCGGTTTCAAAGTAACAGGACTAATTAGAAAATAATAGCATGTCCTCATTAAAGTATGTTTAAGTATTTGCATGGTATCTGGTGGGTTAGCTACATTGCTAAATTACTTAATTATAAAGGAGGTGAACTCTTGAGAGCTTCCAGTTAACTCAAGTGTGTTTTTCTGACATAAAAACAGGCAGACAGTCATATTTTGACATGTTTCTGTCACGGCTGAGTCCAGCCGTCTGAATAAGGTGGAAGCAGGACCCAAATAGCAGACGTGAAAACTGTAGAAACAGAACAAGCTTTATTGTTCACTGGAGTCTGAGCAGTCTCAACTGGGGAGGGTCTGGGGTTTCTGGATCTCTGGGAGGAGAATGATAAGTGGTAGTCCTTATCAGAAAAATATCCAACTATCCAATCTTAGTGGGTGGCTTACTGAATCCAGGTGGAAATCCTGAGTGGAGGGGAAGGTAGCTGCTGCAGTTCCTGAGCTGGAGGAGAGTGAGGCTAGCACGCAGGTAGGTGAAGGTGGCAAGCAAGTGACTAGTGCTAGGAGGGAGGAAAAAAGACAAAGCAGGGTCAGAATACTTGACTGGAAGCACAAGTAATACTGGTGGGGGCCTGATTTACCACTGAAACAGTGAGACAATCTGGCGAGGTCTGGTTGCTCTTGCAGTCCTCATAAAGGGAGGCTTGATGAGGGTAGATGGAAAACAGCTGACGAGGCAGGACCAGACTGGACTCCGCCCAAGGCTTCCTGAAACCTGCACAGCCCCTCCTAAAGCCCAGGATAAGGAAACACAAGCAGCAGAACCGTAACAGTTTCATCATGTTTTAAAGACATAAAAAAGAAAATACAAAAAAGTTTAAAATACACATTGCTTATTTGTTGTTTGTATAAATCATAAATCTTAACCAGTCATCACATAAGTTTTTCAACTGTCATTATATAAGGACAAGCAACTTTCTACTGTACAAAGATGTGCATTCATGTGTCTGTCTTTCTTGGAAAAATTAATGATGCAGTCTCCTCTTGCTTAAGGTACATTAAGCTCTTTACCAACCAAGAAATTTAAGTGAGGCCCTCACTTACTCAGTCTCATACAAATTATGTTCATATAAACTACATTAAAAAGCTATTATGCTATTATCAAGATGAGGAGGAAACATTAAGAGTATATTGAACGTAAAGACAATACCAACATGTTTCATTTTCATAATGAATGTATCTATAACCTGGTTACTATTAAATGATTTGGTTTTCCCTAGAGTCAGTTCAACATTACATGGTTTTAAAACTGGACTTATAGGTTTCTGAATTAAAGCAGCAGAACCACTGATATGTGTTTTTGCTCCAAATATTCATCTTTCCACATTAAAATCAATAAACATATTCTGATGTATAAAAGTAAGCGGAGTTCCTCTTTGATCAGGTCAAAGCATGTTGCATGCTAAGAAACTCAATCTGTGAAAAACCCTGTTTTCACCAACCACTCTGGGTTAGTGCATCTTTTTTTTTTTACGTTTCACAGGCAATAAAATGGGACAGGTGCCAGAATATCCAAGTTCCAACCCATTTTACTTTTTTGGGACCCTTCCATTGGGATTCCAGTCTTACTGATCCGACCCAAAAGGGCGGAGCGTGACACACTGCAATGCATTGATTAGTTGAAAAGGTCATAACTTCCTGCGTGACTTGGCACTATGAACAGTGACAGAGATCAGGGTTTATCTAACCAAACAATCCCGTATCCAACCTTGACCTGTTGGTGGAAACGGGGCTTTAGTTACACAATTCAATAAACTGGCTAGATTGAAAATTTTCAATAGACCTGCATATACTTTCAACTGTGTGCACAAACTGTGTGCAACTTACTTATATGAAGGCATGGGGCTACCAGTGTTTCTCAATCTTGATCCTCAGGACCCACTGCCCTGCATGTTTTAGATGTTTCCATACTTTAACACACTAAACTGAAATGAATGGCTCTCTAAAAGGCTTACAAAGAATCTGACAAGCAATTCAATTTATCTGAATCAGGTGTGCTGGAGTTAGAAACATCTAAAATATGCAGGGCAGGGGGTCCTTAGGTCCAGTGCTGAGAAACATTGGGCCACATCATGACACCTTTCATGTCTCAATTGTTTTTTGTTGCTACTGAATATAATGTTATTAGTTTTTATGAGCTACTGTGGATGTTCAGCCTGAAATGACTGGAAGAGAAGGGTGGAAATAAAATTGGAATACCCTAATTGCCAATTAGAAAAGTGCTTGAGACCTCCACATGATCATTTCTGGAAATATAAAAGTACTACCTCCCTCCAACAGCCATTTTCAGAGATAAAATATCTCCTGTTGAATTCTGTTTAGACCCTGGTTCCTGCTTTTGGAAATGGCGGGGACTGAGGAAAGGACTCTAAGTTGGAACTCTTTTTTTTGTGTCATTTAGTCTTTCGCTACATATTGTAGACAGACCTGTTTCACGTTGACAGTAAATTTAAACTGTGGAATGTAAACGTATGAGTTTTAACCTCCTCCACAGAGACACGTTTTATGTAAGCCATAAAACATGACTGAAAACTGTGCTTTTATTGCAATTGTTTGGGAATGATCATTTCTTTTTCTTGCCTGTTTTCCTCTTGGGAGGACAGAATCTGTCAATGTTCAGTTTACGACTTGTCACAAGAGAATTTTAAATACATGTTATGAAATGCCTAAATCATGTTAGAACTAAACTATAAAATCAACAATGATTGCCTGACAACTTCAGATTCTAAGGGTGTGCAGGTAAGCAGTGTGAAAACATATAGTGAACAAGGTTGTTCTGCTAAAGCAGAAAAAGTCAATGTCACATAGTCAGTCTTGGAGTCCTCACAACAGATACATGTTGTATACATGCTCCATGTTCCTCTTTTCAAAAGTAAACTCATGTGTTTTTCTGCATTGCAGAGCAGCTGATTGAGAAACTGACTGTCCTTTGTTTGATGCATGAATGATATCGTGCAAAGACAAGGGCAATGAAAAAACCCCGAAGTCAGTCACCACACACACAGGCTACCATTTTTGCCAGAAATAATGTGCTCACAAAAAGAATTAACCAGAAAAAAAACAAGAAACTATATATATATGTATATATATATATATATATATATATATATATATATATATATCCTCACAAAGACAATTTAAACAAGGATTTCACAAGGTGTATGTTCAATGAATAATAAATAAAACAAAAATAAAACAGGTGAGAGAGACTTACAAGATAATAAATGTGTCTAAACTACTGTCAAACATGTTGCATATTTTTTTATTTTGTTCATTTTTTAAGTAATTAAAATACAGCCCCTGCAGCAAAAGGGTCAGTTAGTGTGTCCTGGTAAGCTGAAATGTCATATGAGTAACACTGCAAGTCGTGTGCGTTATCACAATGTTTTGTTATTCACATCATTTTATGCCATGTAGCCCTAAGCAACGACAGCCTGTCCTGAACTTCTGCTGACAGTTGTCATTTTATACTCTGAAAAGACGTTTCACGTGGCAAGGCCTGAAATAGTGATAAAGCTACAAATGTTTTTGTGCCACCCACCATGACTTACTAATGCATTTTAGTAGGATGTCTGATTTGTGTCCAGCACTTTGTGTGTTCAGTGAAGGAGTGGGACTCTGCAACCAGTAGTACAGAAAAAGAATATTTTGATAGCAATAATAGTGTGTAATTATAATTGCAATGTGTTAAACAGCAATGAACCAGCTACTTCAAGCAAAAAGGAAATACTGACTGATTCCTCAGAAGCTATTTCAAATGAGTATATTCTAAAGTATCAGTGCTAAAGACAGGAGTTAAACTTTGTCCTTCCAACCCCCTCCAAACTCTAAATATGGAGGTTATATGCCTTTAAATATGATGCAAGTTATTTTGTGACCATTTCATGACATCCTGTGTTCAGTTTTTGTGTCCATTGAGTTACAATGTGTCTTGGGAGGCAAGCTAATATGCAGTTCAGCAAGCTATTCAAACAATCACATTTGTCATAGAGTCTTAAGTAGTTATATTTATGTTTATTTGTCTGGAACCATGCCAAGAACAATAATCTCATAAGAGAAGAGATTACCAGATTTACTGGCCACAAATTTTGTACTTGCTAGATATGAATGATGGTATATGGTAGCAACTTATCCTTTCATGAGTTAAAAGAACAGAGAAAAAACTATTATCATACCATGTGCAAAAGAAAGCCCCCCAAACGAAATTTTACTGGATATTTGCACAAGAATTTCAAACTGTAGCTAAAAGAATAGATCTGCAAGTAACATTATATTTAACTGTATAACATAAATGTGAGTGAAGATTTGTGTGATTAAATACAGCATTTGTTCAGACTTTTGCACCCAGAGAAGCGTGTGCTTATGTGACATATAGGTGGCTCTGGTGCTTGTCCTTGTGATTTATATGTGTTGACAAAATGCTTATTGCAGCATTTTATATACTGCTTCAAAACAAAAGTAATTTATGTTTTTAAATGTGCCATTCCAAGTGATAAAAAGTTCATTGTACATATGAATCATTGCTTGCTGTATCTCTTCCCTTGGAAAGTTCAAACAAGCAGAACGAAATGAGGTAAAATTTAGTGTTTTTTTTTTTTTTGGAAGGGATTGTTTGGTGAAATGATGACGAAAAAAATCCCCTCCAGTTTCACACGTTAAAGAATTCACGGAATATTTAAGCCTAGTAGCAAATGTTTGTGTTTAGGGTAGCTATACTATTAAGCATTCCTTGAAGCTTCGATGTGCCATTATTAGCTGTGTGCATGGATGGCTTAGGAATACTAAATGTTCATTGAATGGGATAATCCAAATATTTTTTTTTTTCCTTTTCGCCTTTCTCTTGCTTGGCAGGGCATTAATTAATTTCTTCTGTAATTATCACTCTACCATTGACTCAGACAGAAGTAGATTCGTTTAAATTCCACTCCACATTATGAGTGGATTATGAGCCAAAGGCATATAACAAGTTGTGACTGCTTAAACTTAATGAGCTTGCAGTTTATTGTGTGTTATGTAGACCAAGTAATGAAGAGAAACATGTGCACTGATGAAACTGTAATTCCAGAAAATTCTTATTCGTGCTTGTTTGTTTGCTTTTAGTGAATAAAAGCACAGATGCAGCATATAAGGATCACTTGCACCACTGTAATGCACATACAGTATGCATTTAGTGTAAAGGGCTGATGTTGCTGGTAAATTCCTACCAAAACCACTTTGAACGCAGCTGTGGTTACAGTGCAGAGAGTTGTGCTCTGTTTCCCTGAGTAATTATTTTTTTTTTTTTTTTTGTCTTTGCGTTTAACATTTGTGGCCTTGGACAGTAGCTCCATAAAAAATAATAATAAATAAATAATAGATAAATAAACAGGGTTACAAGTCTTTATTTTGCCTCGCAAGTTTAAAGTCATTGCAGATTCACTCAAGGACTGCATCTAAACTAATTTAAAATACTGATAATTTGACTAAATATTAATTCTATACAACTTTAAGCTTCTGCTGTGCATTGTGATTTCAATTAATTTCATTCAGTCAGTAAAGATAACTTGTACTTTGTAAAATAGAGAAAATGTGTTCTTCTGCTGAAAAGGTACCACTGACAACGTAAATGATAATTATCATATTTTATATGTTTTGGGGTTCTCATATTGTTATTGCTAGCTCTGCACTGCTAGCTTAATTGGGAGACTTTGAAAACAACCTCTACAAGTTTGTTGGCTTGTGCAGGGGAATCGCAACGGTAATTGATTCACTGAAAATGTTGGCATAGATCTACCAACCCTAACCCTCATTCAGTATGGTCACTTGGTCATCTGGGTTTCATATTGAAAGTTCCATGTCCAGATGATCCATCCTGACATTTGATCAAAAACTATTTGCTGAACAAGTTTTTCAAAGATCAAAAGAGATTAAAAATATTTGGTATTTATATGATAGTCAAGTGTGAAATAATATTAATATTGTAAGTGTATTAACACCGAAACACCTATTTCAATAAATGTCTTATTTTGTTCCTTTGGTTTTGCAACCTGTGAGTCTGAGATGTCAAAACAGAAAAACACACTAGGCCTGCATACTGTTTTAATGTCTTGAAAAGATAGCAAATTAAAATGTTTAGATTTAAATTAACAAATATGCCAGGAACAAATCACTACTTTGCATAAAACAGTTGGCCCAAATGTTGGCATGCTGTTTTATCATTTCAATTATTTGACGATTTTAAAGTCCAGATTGTGAAAGAACTGCATTGTAGGCCTACATGTAGACAGATATTCATATTTTGAAATATTTTGTGAGACTGGATTGTATAAGAATAATTATATAATAAAATAAAAGCAAAATAAGGGCTTAGATGCCCTAAATAAGGTTTGGAAAAATGATGTAGATTCACACCACAGAGCACATTGTATTAATGCATTAATCATAAGATAGGGATAAGGAAAAGGGGGAGTAACTAAACTAGCTTACCTAAAATTAAACTAAAGACGGACCTAATCAATGATTCGTTTAAATGAGAAATTATGGAAAGGGGTTTTTAGTTACTGGTTTCCTCGTGGATATTGTAAGGCTAAATAATTCAGAAAAATGGTAAGCCGTTAACTAATAAGCCAACTAACTTCTGGTATGCTTAAAAGTAAAGAGTGCTGTTTTTATAGCCTAAATCCAAATACCCAAATGCAAAAAAAAAAAAAAAAAAAAAAAAAAAAAACAACAACAACAACAAAACGTCAGTGCAGCATCTTGAGAACAGAATGATGTCTAAACTAGAACAGTGAGCTATCATTGTGGTAACATCACCAGTGTCATTTGGAGCAGAGCAAAATGTGGTATGATCTTTGTCCCGTGTGCGCCGCTGCTGCCGCGCGCACGCAGCCACTTATCACAGTCTGATCCTCATGAGCTGCGCTCTCGGGTTGAAGACTGATCTCAGTCAGACCACGAACGCTTTCTGCTTCTAAAATGAATGAATACCATTCATAGAGGAAAATGTAAACCGCCAGTAGCGCAACAGTCCTGCTCAGACACCACAGCTCCGGGATTGGTGTGGACAGGACTTCTGTGTAACTACGTGTCTATGTCGGAGACGTGAGAAGGAGCAGGCGAAGAGACTGGACGCTATTATTCGGACTCTAGATAAACTAACTGAGGATTGGGAGCGTGCCCAATACCAAGGGTGAAAAAGCAAGTGGCGAGTTTGGGGCCATTTGCACGACAGCTTCTTCTTCCGCACTTTTGAGGAGACGAACTTAACTGTCGCTCTGGACTCAACGCTGATGGGAGCTGTTGAGCTGAAGGAGTGAGGAGATGACAAACGTAACATGGACACACTAAAGGGATCAATAACAAACGTCGCAGGAGATGTAATCAGGTAAACAATTAACCTATTTTTTTCAGTTGTCCGAACATTCCTGCTTCAATTACTGCCTGTTGTAGGTACAACTTCCACTTATATAGCATCGCATTTAATTACGCTACACTAAAAACAGTCTCAAATCAATTACCGACACAAAAGCAGTCATGATTTGCTTTTTTAATTCGCTCTCAGAAGGTACAGCATAATGCAGCACATGCATGTTTCCTGTGCATTGTCTCTTGCATGTCAGAGTATTTTCTTTTTCCATTCCTACAAAGCCATGCGTCAATTAAATAGTCTGCTAAGGCTTTGAAATCTCGTGTTTTTTTTCTTCTCCTTTCTTTTTTAAGCTCCCAGCTGAATTTAACCGCAATTTCTCATTACCGATAATAATATTTTCTGCTCCCTCTAATTGCTATGACCATCCTTTAGAGCATGCAGCTTTTTCGTGAGAGGGCACAAATCCACCTACCAAGTCTTTCTCATTTAAAACCTCTGGCAAAACTCATTGTCGCCTGTGATCAACAGGGGATTGGATTCAATCCAGTCTCATCATCTCTCCCTTTCTTTATTTCACCCTGCTTGATTGGTGGCCCAAAGTCCTTTTGACTCTGCTGGAAGTAGTTATTCTCGTGGAATCAAGTGTCCATATGTTTGAGAGGAAGCTTATAATTTTGCAGTTAAGTCAATTGAGAGTGGCTCTTCTGTGACTAATCACTCCTTCCACTCGAAATGCTTTACAATTTGTGTCATGTTGCTAATCTGCTTGCAGATGTCTGTATTTTATTTTATGCTGACAAAGAAGCATCTGCATGTTACCAGGATTAAGAAAAAAAAAAAAAATATGACTTCCCTCAACTTAACACAACTCAGGAGTACTTGCATCACATACTTTTTGTATTGAGATGCTTGGAATGGTCCAGTTACTACACATCTCCGTGGGGAAGTGTGATCATGGATGGACATGTTTCTGATGGTGTCAGTGGCTCACAGAGGGAGGTGGAGGGTGAATGTGGAGTTCATAGCCCACATAAGGGAACCCAGGCTGCATGAGGACAAAATCTGTGACTGAGGATAGCTGATGCAGGAATAATAAGTACATTCTGTCAGGTGGGAGAAGAAGGTCTGAAATTCTGCTTTCTTAGCGGGTATCATGTGGTTTCTGTTTTAGTTTTGTGCCATTGCTGTTCATCCTTCTTTACATGTAGAAACACAAGGAAAGCAACACCTGTGGATCTTAAATCTGTGATTTTTTTTCCAGATATGTGTTATATATGTGTGTAACAGCAGCAATACTAAAACCAAATGAGGATGACATCATGCTCATTTATTGCTTAAATAATTAAGATTCAAACTGGCAGCATTAATTCTCATTGGATCAGAATGAAGGTGATTTATGATTTGTTAAACTACCTTGATGCATGGATACATACAGGATGCTGTTATGCTTGTGTGTGTGTGTGTCAGATTTGCACATCAGGCATTATAAGTAAAACAACACAAAATTGCTGCATGTGGAATACATTTTGTGAACTTAGTATACCGGAACTGAGAAATGTTAGACACTTACAAGCATGTGCAGTGAAGGACTACGCTTGTGACACATTTTCCCATTAGATTAGATTTAATGGAAATTGTATCCAAAGATTTGATTGGTATTGTATTTTAGTGTATTTTCATTGTTTGAGGTTTAACCACCTAACAAAAAAAAAAAAAAGCAAAAATCTGAAAAAGTATAGATTAGTAAGGTTTTCCTGTCTAAACTTTGACACAGTGTTGTAAATAACTTGCATAGTAAGTGTCCAAATTTACATATTAGGCTTACAATGTGAATGCAGGCAGGAAGAACCTCTCAGCATACTGAGTTGCACTTGTCACAGGGGAGATTGGGATGAGTGCTTTGGTGGAGCGCCCCTGGTGCAACTTGGAGAAATGAAGAAGCTGGCATGTGTTATGTCATGCCTGCGGCTTGTGTACTTAGATCAAAACACTATTAGTCTCTTTGTCTTGTGCCACTATTTGAGGTAGACTCTTGGCTAGGGAATATGTTGGCACCGCCAACTGACTCCCATGGTGTTCCATTTGTGAGGAAGAGAAAAAAAATGCCTTGGCAAATTAAAGCTTCATCTCAAGAAAGTTTGAAGTTTATGCATTGTACGTGCATAGATTCTTGAAGAGAAAGAGAGGGAGTTAGAGCTGTCAACATTTGTCTAAAGTTTTTTTAGATTTTATGTAGAAAATTGCACAGGAAATCACGCCATCTTACTCAAATGTATGAAAACATAACTTGGTTTTAAGGGAGAATGTAGAGGTTTCTCAATAAAGGCTGAATCATATACCAAACTTATAATAGGACTATGTGTTGCATGGCAAGAAACTGTCTTGCATAATTAAGTATTTAAAAAAAGACAAATGGCACTGAAAATGTGCACTACCCAGAGGAAAAATGCCATCACATGCCTGTTTTTACTTGCTAATCATAGCATGCACACATTTAGCATAACATTAAATTGTCACAAAAGTGATATTGCACAACAATTACACGTAAAAAAAATAAAAAAATTACAAAATACATTACATTACAGACTGTAGCCCCAGATAACTAATCTTCAGCCCCATAAGACCCAATATTATCCAGGGACTTTTCATTTAAATTGGTTGTCACTTGTAGTTGGTTAGAGTGATGTCTTAATATACTACACTTAGCTTAAATTCAATATAGGTATGATTACAAGCTGCCATAATATCACAAGAATGCTGCCCAACGTAAACAAATTTAGAGTAAAACATTTACTTCTCACATTTGCATGAACTTAGAGCATGTGAGCTACCAGTCAAAAGTTTGGACACAGTTACTTATTGAATTTAATGGGAAAGCGTGTCCAAACATTTGGCTGGTACTGTACTTATTAGAAGATATAATGTGAAGGTAAAAGAAAAAAAAAATGGCTAAACAGCACTTTAGAGACTGTACAAACATGTGTCACTCAAAAAACTGAGGCATGAATGCCTCCTTAGATATGGTCAACACATATTACCAAAATATTGAACATTTAGCATCAAAGAGCCTATGAATGTGTAATCCATATGTTACAATTAGGATTTCAGTATTGCCGTCACTCATCTAAATCTTTGATGCATGTGTGCAATGGATCAAAGTGTAGAGGATTAGGAAGAAACTTCACATTTCCTACTGCTAGTCTCAACTCAAGCATCCACAGAAAATAAATTTTAAATGACCGAAGGCGCTCGGAGCTGTGAGATGAGCCACATGTGCAGGAAAACACTGATCCAGCTGGTGTCTGCAGATCAAGTGAAGTCACAGCTCAGGTGATTAAAGATGCAGCATTGTATGCTATTTTTCCTGGTCTTGTCTTGTTCCTGCAGAGTGTGGAAGTCTGGGTTCATTCATGATTCAGAGCTTGTGGGGTGGGTATAAGTGTGTGGGATGCTCATGCGTTTTGGTGTGAATTTTATCTTCATCTGAACTCTTCAATGATAGGGACCCGGAGAACCCTTCTATTAATACATTTTTGAGGCCTGAAAAATTGATGGCAGCTGAAAGATGGGGTGTAGTGGAGAGGGTCGAATCAGCTGCCATCACTGTCAGCTTATGTGCCTGACTGAACTACAATCTGTGGTTTATCAACTTCAGCTGGTGCTGTCAGAGGGAAAAAATGACAAAAGGTATCACTCTGACAACAGTGAAATTTAGAGGAGTGCTTTGTCTCCAGCAGACTGTACTTTCTTTAAAAGCAGCTGCATGTCCTTAAAAGTCAAATGAAATGAAATATTCACTTTTACATCCATATACACTTGAGCTTGTCATACAAGCCAATGATTTGCTTAGATCATTTAATCTATTATTAGATTAGCTGATGAACAGAAAATATAAACAGGTCCTGATTTTAAAGCTAAATTGCAAAACAACGAATGACTGTGACTTCTCAAATGTGAATTTTAGGTCCTGTTTTTAATCTTATGTGTAAATGTTTCGTAAAACACTACTCTCAGTTTTATGAAATTGTATTTTGAATTTCTCACTGATTTGTAATGTGTGGTAGATTCTGCTTTTAAATAAATGCTTTAAAAAAGTGAAAACACTAGTTAGTTCAGGCCCTAGAGTGATATATATTTCTGACATATACAGAACACTCTACAATAATCAAAGAAAGAAATGTCAGAAAATCATGACAAATGCACATCAGCCTGAAGTCCTAAAGCAAAGCTTTGCTAGTGCTTATTTTATGTAACAAACACTAAAATATTGAATATATTCCATTCGTTGTAACTCAGAAAACAGCTGGAAACTTTACATTTTGTTTACTTGATACATAATTTAATTGATTTTTAAAAGTGATACTCATTAATCTTTAAAAGAAACTTACACAGTAGTAAAGTTGTCACTTAAAACAGCCCATAAGCTTTTCTCAGGTCATACTGGTCTTTGGGTTTTCTTGAATAAGTTGCTGTAGTGTACATAGCTCCACAGTCTGGTGTCAGTTTTTGTCAGAAAAACATGATTTTAGCTCCTGACCTTTAACACCCCCCCTCAAGAAAGACTGATTGGTCAGAAGTGGCTGAGTTGAGGCATGCCAGACTAGCAGCTGCACAGGCATCACACATATGTGTGTCATAGTGACAGTGCTAAGTTTACTTATAACAAAGCTGGTACAACTTATATTAATTTACATTTAAATTTCCTTTGAAAACACTTTTCAGTTTGACGTGATAGCCAACTTCTGCTGTAACTATGAAAATGTTTTGGTTGGCCAATCAGATGTGCAGAACAACTAAGTGTCATGAGCTGACCAGTTTGGGGAACAGACGAAGTCAAAATGCCAAGTCAGCAATAGTGAAGAAGTGTTAGAAAATAAATAAATACATAAATAAACACAGCCAGTGTCACGGAAGACTGAGGAAGTTGACGGAATAAAGAAACAAAGCTAATATTTATATTTTATATTTTACAAAAAGGACAGCCCCATGGTGGAGCAAGTCAGAGATGCAAGTAAAACAATTGGTAGTATATACAGCCCTGCAATGAGAACAGGTTGATACACAGGGGTCAACTTTAGTCTGACCTGGAACATGTCACTGCTTCCTGGTTCCACAGAACCAGAAGAAGAAGACATGTAGAACTGTTGTAATTTGCTTTTCCGAAACCAATTTCTGTTAAAGAAAAGAAAGACAGAATTTCTTCTTCTTTCCTCTGGCTTAATTTAACATCTAAGAATACGATACCACCAACAAAAACTAACGTCTCCAAATTTGGAGAGATTACATGTGCAATTTCCACATATGGTAAACATCTGGAAATTATTATTATTATTATTTTTTATTTACACCTTTTGATGTGTCACATTATTTTTACAGGACAAAATGTTTTCTCATCAGAAAAAGAGCTAAGCTGATGTTCCTATTTACAAAACATTTTTTATATTTATGTGAGAAAAAAACTCATAATTTGAAGGACACAAGCACATTCAGCACCTTTTATTAGGATGACTGGATGTCCTCTTTTACCTGGACATGTCCTCTTCAAAATCGTATGGGGGTTTTGCCCTAACCTGGCAAAATCCTGGATGATATAACCAAATTTCAGATATGTTGACATCGGATTTGTGTTGCACTTCACTCCCCACACTGGTTTATCATTATACACTCTCAGACTGGTTGTCGTGTCACAAGAACAACAGGAGAGGGAGCGAGAGAAGGTGTCCGCAGCTTAGCAACGATTAAAGGGTTTGTGCTAAACTGCAGACAGAGTGTGGGTGTGGAACCATCTTAAAGTTAGCACCAATGACTGCTCATCAGCACGAGGGTCAGTTAGCAGTTTAACGTCTTGAAACCATGATCCACTGCCAGATGATTGATCCAGTGCAGTTTTTCTTCTGCCCCAAGTTCTCACATTTAAATTGTGTGTCCAAACACTTTGGCTTCTCCGTGTTTCTTCACCGTTTCTCCTGAGAGAAATTGTTTGTGGAAAGGTTTCTGGATGGGCAGATAAAGACTTATATAGTTAGTTGACACAGATTTAATTCGAAATTGATTGTTTTACTAATGTTACAGAGGTAAATAGGATTTAACTTTTACTATAACATTACATTATATTTCTAAAAATTAGCAGCAGCACTGCTTTTCAAACAGTGTTTCTGTTATTCTGAAGTGTCCAATCTTCAATGGAGCTACTTAAAAAAAAACAAAAAAAAAACAGTAACTATTTCTGTCTGCCATATAGTTCAGAAATACCCTCAGTTTAATCTATGCACAAAAGCATGGAATGGGTTTGTAGGTTATTAGAAACTCTTTGTTCATCATTCATAGAAAATCAGAATCATCAGTTCAAACTGCTGACAATAATAAAAAAACAAATTCTGCAAAGAAAACTATTCAAAGGATGTATATATCTCCTATCTTCTCAGCTGTTTTGCAATCTAAATATTCACATCTCCCAGCAAAGCTAGTGTATGTCAAAGTATTCAAATTAGCAGGTAAAACATGTCTTTCGGAAACTGACTTGTTCTGTCATTTTTTAAGCTGAAATATCTGTTTAATTAATGAAAATGAGTTATTCATCATAATGCTTTTCCATCACAGGGTCGGCAGCAGTGAAATCATTACCCAGAAGGAGTGAAAACATATGTGTACAGTACAGTACGTCATTTATTGCATTCATTCTCTGTTTCATTCAACATTTATACTATCTGGATTTGTAAAATCTTCTTTTTTTTTTTTTTGCTGTTACATTTAAATGCAGCTGAGTTTGTGTAGATTGGGGCAGGAAGTGCTGCAGCCAGGACTGCCATTTCAACCTTGATCATATTCCATTTTTAAAAACCATTGGCTCTTTCAGAAACATGAAAGAGGTTGGAACTTGAAAGGCGAAGTTTGAAAGCTTTTTCCTATCATTAACTTTCATCTCATACAGCAAACAAATGAGAGAATCAATTTGTGATGAAAGAAGTCATTGGTCTTGTCACTACCACTTAAGGCCACAAGGGTAATTAATTTGTATTGAGTAGGAAGTCTTATACTGACGTGGACACTCCCTGACTCCCCTAGCCATCATCTTAGTGCTGAGCTTGTGTGGATCAAAAGGATTTTCCTTTATCCTTCCCCACCAACTCTGTTGTCTGATGTGTTTTGTCTCAGGGCTAGCAGAATAATAGAGATCAAGGGATTGCTGTTAGAGGCCAACATATACCAGCTTTTATGAATGAGGGGTCTTTGAATTTCACACATCCTAGCAGAGATCACTTGCGTTGCTGTCAAGGCTGGCTATATTAATATTAGATAACCGGGCGGTAAAACATTTGCAAGGCTGACTAAACAATCACTTTAGGAGTTTTTTTGTTTTTTTTTCTTTCACCAGTGTGAAAAAAACACTGCACAAACAGGTCAATCTGCAGCCTAAGATGTCACACACTTTAACAGTCGAAACACGATCAGTATTTTTAATTACTATGTGTAATAATGTTAGACACCATACAAGCATTGACTTAACTTTCCATGTTTGCAGTCAGAAAATAATGCTTAGCCTTATTTTTAAGGCTATTAATTTTCTGTGGAGTAATTTATTCTCAGAGCAATTATTCCCCTCAAAGGCAGCGCGATCTAAAAATATCCAGAAGCACAAGACATGATTTGAAGGATTTTATGTTTTCTTGTTAAAAGCCAACAGTTACTCATGACATTTGCATCCTAGTTTTGCAAAATAAGTTGGAATACTAAGGTGCCACTCAACCTAATCTCAATAATGAGATTTAAAGGGAAAAAGTGTTGACTTTAATATTGTGGTACATGCAGGAGGAAGAGTAATGTAGACAAGCGTATCGGGGATGTGGCTGATGTATCCATATAAGCTTCCTTATGCTTGATCATGCCCTACAGTGATGCACAAATAGGATGCATGTCTACAACTGCAAAAGTATGAAAATGTAATCTTTGACTTGTCTGTGTTTTGGGGATTTTAACTTGACAAACTATACAGTGTATTCCTATTAATTTCTTCTTCTCATTTATTTCTTCATGCTGCTGGTGTGTAGAGAAAACTGGACTATTAGTCACTTAAATGTACCGGGGGGGGGGGGGGGGGGGGGGGGGGGGGGGGGGGGTCAGCTTGAGTAAAGACAATGGCTAATTTCTCTCTTTTATCGTGTTTCACTCTTTAGCCAGCCTCCCATAAGCAAATACTTACCTGCTGCATTATCAGAAAGACTCCATAAAAAGGCTGTTAGCATTTTATTATTTAGCCAAATAATTAAACAAATTGAAAAAGAAAGCACATTTGTTTATTTTAAAACATTTTTGGGGACCAAGTTTGGTTCATAGCAGAGATGAATTACAGTTTAGTGCTTGAGAAAATCAATTGTGAGTCTCCCGGGGGACAGAAAATGGGCTTGAAATGTATACAGTCAGCTCTTTATGTCAGAAATACACAATCCCTCCAGCTCAGATGAAATCTAGGATCCAGGACAGTCCTTTATTACATGTTAGGGACATGTCTGACAACCAGCCTGTGTTTTCTTTTGTCTCAGCAGGTTTGAGCATCAGCAAGCAACCCCATTATGTTACAGGCATGATCCCTATTATGCAATATTAAGTGCACTAAAGCTAACTGTGTAGCGGTGGAAGTGTTCACAGGATGCAAAGTGCATTGAAGAGTTGATAGTAAATTTCATCAAGACCTGTTGCATAAAGATTAAATCAGTTACCAACGTTTTTTGGGTCGTCAGAATAATAATGACATTCATTTTATGTCACTGGCTTGCACCTTAACATTCCTCTTATGTTAGTTTTCTGTTACCATTTCTTATGTTAATGGGTCGGTTTTGACCCGTGTCTTAAATCAGCTTTAAAATACAAAAAAATTTATTTTTTATCTCTTGTGTCTTCTGGATGATACTCCACATTGTCTTCTTCAGAAAGCCACTCATCCATATTGCTTTGTTGCTCATTTTTCAACAAAAATATTATCCAACCTCAGCTCACTGAAAATGTTCTTCTCATTTTTGCATGCTGCAAATTAGAGATGTGCACTCTGCAAGTCACCAGTTCTTCACTGAAAGCTGTACATGTCCATCTTTCTTTGTTTTGCTTTTGTGCAGGTATATTAGAAAACAATGCAAAAACAGAATCCTCTAGGTGGCAAATGACAGGGAGAGGAGCTGGCTATCAATGTACTGGATGACAGTACACTTACGATTTTAGTTTTATAATCTACATTATTTTTACACCTGGGTCAAAACAAACCCTAACAACACAAAGGTTATAATTTCAACAAGCGTGTTTTAAAATTCAGATATTTTTTTTTTTTTTTTTAATTAAATAGAGGTTCCTGACAAAGTCTAAAAGCCTCAGCGCAGTAGAGGTGCTGACCCTAACACAAGAGGAAGGTTAAATGTCTACTGTTTTAGTGAAGCTGAATGCTCCAGTTCTGAATTTTTTATGCTTCCTTCCTCCTTTTTGTTTATAGAAAAACGGTGAAACTGCTGGAAAAGACAAATCCAAAATTCTACACACCTGTGACTGAGCCTGTACTGACCAAAGACCGCTAAGATGGAGTTGCTATGGAAACTCATAATGTTGCTGTCATTGGTAGAGCATCTGTCAGGTAAGCCTCCAAAACATTTGCTTTTTAAATTATTGCGTGAAGCTTATGAATTCCTTTTGTAATGACATCTTGGCCTTTGGGTGCACTGGTGCACTTAAAAATCAAATGAAAAATAAAAAGTTTTATGTATAACAGCACCCAATTTCACAACGGTTAGTAATGGTTCACAGTGTTCTCTTTAAATTACTGGCTCAAGGCAGAAATTTCTATTTCTTTAAGTTGTGCAAAGTAAGTACCTCTGTTTTCGAGGCAAGTATGCGATTGGAAAGGAATGAGGTAGGTTTCCAACTGTCTGGCAGTTTAACATGCACTCATTCATTTTAAAGAGCGTCTTGATTGTTTCCTAATTGAGATTCTGCTGGTAGCGGTACAGAAATGTTGCCATTGATCTTGCTTTTAATGAGAGACCTAATTTTCCTCCCTTAGAAACTGTTCAGGGTCAAATTCAAGTTCTGTTCAGAATGTCACATTCTGAAGCTGAGAATAAGATGAATAAGTGCTTTGTTCCACAAGCACAGTATCTTCAGAAGTGAGTAATCTTTCATGTTGCCTTTCTCAAAATCAGCAGCCCCTCCTCACAGCTAGGATGGAAAATAATTAGCGAGTGTGTGGGCCTGCGACTGTCACTGTATGTATCCATTTGTGCAAATACTTTCTCTTTTTTAAAGTACAACAGTGTGTCGGCACCTAAATTTGCATACATGCCAATTAGCACCACTTATCACTAAATCCGCACACATCAGTGGATGCCTAATGAGGCTTTCCTCAGGGAACTGTGACTCACTATTGAATCACAATCTACACCGTAATTCTGGATCACATATTTTGTCCTAGCGTTTAGTTAAATACACAGATGTGCAGATGTCTTTGACATTCTTCAAAATCAACCTTACATGAGCGTTTTATTTAAGGAAAGCTGCAGCTATGGGTTATTTAAATCTGTCTGTTCAGCCACAAAATTCACTAATGTCATCACGAGCAGCCAAAACTACTTCATAGTTATCTATTTAAAGTCATTTAGTGCTTGACAATGGAGCAGAGGGCAAATCTTTTCTGAAAAAACATTGTGTTGCACAGCACTTGCCTCACCTCCTGAGGCTGATACTCACAGCTGAAACACAGAGTAACTGAGCATTAATATTCACAATACATTATATGTGCTCTGCTTACAAGATAAGGATAGTGCAATATAACAGTAGAGGTCTACAGCCTCTATGTCCTAGAAAAAAACATGGTAAGCTTTAAATATGCAGACCTGCAATGCTGAGTAGAGAATGTACAGTATGAGTGTGTTAGATGATTATTTCCTTGTAGGTTATTTATCTGGACTCTGAGGTGCTGCATTTTTTTTTCTTTTCCAAACAGTAGCCATTGGCTGTGTGGGAGAGTGCTAGTATTGAGGGGAAGTCATTCCCAAAGAGAGTTCATGTGAAGTTAACCACCTACTCTCCTCTTTCTCTCTGAGGGCCTGAACAGCCTGAGGCAGAGGCGTGTAGTAAATGTGTGAATGAGTGAGTAGAGCAAGAGAAGAAAAAAGGAAGGGATGGATGCTGTTTAAGCTAACTTTTATCAAACTGGTAAAATGGCTTTGTCTAAAAGTTATTATTATTATTATTATTATTATTATAGTAGTAGTAGTAGTAGCAATAGTAGTAGTATTGGGTATCCCTATTAGCTACAGCTCATAGCTGCTGCTATTCTTCCTGGGATCCAACCCATTCACAAATATTACACTAGTAATGTAATGTATGACCAAAAAAAATAGCTGGAAACACACACACACACACACACACACACACACACACACACACACACACACACACACACACACACACACTCACAGACACAGACACAGACACAGAGAAAAGAAATACTATAAAAATTTACGTCAGTATAAATTAGTTGTCCAAAACTAACAAAAAGAAAAACTCAAAATTAAATAATTTCATCACCTCATTTACATTTTATAGCAGCCAAAAACTCACATTGTGGATAACCAATGTGAATCGGGATCTGTAAGTATTACTCTTAAAATAAATAAATAAATCCTTGTCCTTAAATGCCTAGCCAAAGATGGTCACTTTGATCAAGGATAAAAAACTGCCTTTTAAAACAAATTTTATTTATGCCTCTACTTATTCCCAACCAAGTGCATTGGTATTATCATCACAGACTAAAAGGCGTGCTTTTACCGCGCTCTGTATCCTCGTGTACGAGTCCCAGAGATGAGCAGAATTTCTAATATTGACTTAAATCACTGATTCATCAGAACATGGCAAAGCCCTTTAGGATTCCTTTAGAAGGATTTTATTTAAACTCTGAAGTTATGGAAATGTTAAAACATGGACCATTTCTCTGTGAATATCGCTCCCATAGCTGGTTACTTTTTTCTTTCAACAAGGACAGAAGAATGCTCTGATTTAAACGTATTTGCATTTACACTAGTGCTGATTAAAGATCTGTAATAATTCATTAGTGCTGTGTATTGTTTTATGTAAATATGGTCCAATACTTTAAATTAAACAGTAAATTAGCATACTTGCCAGGAAAATTAAACAATTTATAAATTTTGGGGTTTGATGCATGTTATGTTTGTGTGCATGAGTGCATGTGTGTGTGAGAGAGTGAGGTTATGATCAGTAACAGTATGCCAAACTATACTATGCACTTATTATAAAAGTATGATACAACAGTAGAAGAATCCATCTGCTAATCTGGCCTTTCCTGCAATTACTCTTCACTTGTTAAACAGATTTGACACTGCAGGCAGCTAAAAGTAACAAGAATAAAATGAATTCATTTAATTAGCTATTCCCATTTATGGAACTGGATCTGTTTCCCTAGTGACCATAGTATTGAATACCGTGCACACAAGAGGTTATTGCAGATCTTATGTAATATTTACAAAAAATATGGCGACTTTCTGTCACTGTTTTTCTTTGACATGTTTAATTATTATGATGCACTTTTTAAAGCAAGCCACACAAATATTTCAAGCACTAAGATGAGATATGATAAAGCCTATATGTTCCTGGAACGACCAAGGCCCTCCATCTGCTCTGGTGTCACTGTTTGCCACTCCTGAATGAGATCCTGTAAAGGTGTACCTTATCAGTCTGGACAGAGGGGAAAGATGCTTTAAAGAGCAAGATTGTTTTTTTGTTGTTTTTTTTTTTTTTTTTTTTTTTCTTGCATAAAACCCCTTAGCTAAAATGAATGGATTTGGGGTCTTGCAAATAGCCAATACTTCCCCCACAGCTTCATGTGCCTGTTTATTCATGCTGAGGTAAGCTGGAGGAATTCATTTGCTGTCAGCTAGTATTGAATTTGAGATTAGTTTTTATTTCTGCCTCTAAAACAGCTCCCTCTGCCTTCCACTTGCTTCAGTGCTGAGTCTTGTGTTGTCAAAGGTGCCTCAGAAAGCATACACATATCACCATCTGGCAGCTGGGGACAGATATTAGCAGAGGCAGCCTTTTTTTTCTCTTTTTTGAACGCCCTCTCATAATGACCTCCATTTCTGGCCTGTGGCATTGTGTAGTCTACTAACTGTTAGGTTTACAGATCAGTCCGCTTCCCTTACTTTTTTTTTATATCCTCTTGGTTTCTTGGACCTGTCATCAAATTTCGGCATTAATTCTTTATCTATAGTTAACTTTCTGTTCCTTCCCAGCAATTCCAAACTGGCCAGTACATCACCAGCCACCCCAGTAAGGGCTGTATCAAGTTCAAAATATTTATTGTGTTCTATAGTGACATAATAGAAGTATTCTATCGGCACTGTTAGTGATAAGTATAGGGTAGAGTCTATTTGATTCCTAAGGTGACAACAACATGTAAGATAGGGGGGACTCAACTATCATAACTATGACTATTCCAATCTAAAGAAAGTCAAACATGTTGTGTGTGATGCTGGTGGCCCAATGAAGTGCAATGTCAAGTTGAAGGATGGTCCCTTTTTGGGGGTCATGTCCTTTAGAACAGGTCACTTTGATTGCTGAAGGGCTTTGGTTTTATTCCCCCACAAAATGAGTCATGATTTCAGATGGTCAGTAGTGTTTTAATAGGAAACGAGCAGTTTATTTTTCTGTTGTCCATATACCTCACAATACATTATATGTGGTGCTCAGCAAGTATAGCAAAAGAGTACACCTATTAGCAAAATGTTCAGCCCCCACTGCATTGAATTCAGCACTGTGTTAATAGATGACTGTAGATGAGTGCGATAAAAAGACATTTCCCAATGTCTTAGGCCAGACTAAGGGATTCTGGTATAGTGTGCAGCATCTCAATGTTTGATTGCACAAATCAAGGTGAAAATTACTCTGCACTCTGCTATACCTTACTTAAATTCTTGTCAGAGAAAACAAAGTGTTTCACAGAGTTTGCATCAGTTTTAGCTGAGCCCTGGGCACAGCCCCTGAAGCTCAATCCCTTCTTAATATTAACCCCGATAATACAAGTTACCATGGCAGAGATAAGGTCATTGCAGCAATATCATAACTCAGATTACACGATACAACCATATATGTTGATCCGTTTAAAATCAGCTGAATATTGAGTTTATGTTGTTTATGGATTGTTTAGGAGTGTGACTAATACAGAGGTTATGTAAACTATTCTGACAGGCATGACCCAATGTTAGTTTAGTTTATTAATGTTAGTACAAATATTGTTTATACATAAAAAATTAATTAAAAAGAGAATAAAAGTACAACAAGAAATAAAAGTGGCTCTTAATAAAAAAAAACAAAACAAAAAAAACAAAACAAAAACTCATAATTAAAAATGAAAAAAGGAGTAGGCAGAAGTAAGAACTATGCTGTCACAGACAGCGTCTTCCTCGCTGATGAAACTCTAGGTGACCCAGCTTTCCACCAGCATTTATGTGCACCATCTACACACAAAGAAGTGAGACTCTTGGAGGTGTAGAAAGAGTCTCTAAACTCCTTGAGCATTTGTAAACTGATCTAAATGTAATTTGGTCTGTGTGTACCAGGCAATTCGTTCAAACATATTTAACGATTTGTATGCGTAGAACACTTTTTGAGCATGAAACTGTTAGATTCATGGGGCTGAAGGTAAAATATTTGTGTTAAATATTAATGTTTGTGCATTTTTATAATTTATGTATGTGAAGATTTTTTTGTGTAATATCTAGATTTTTGGGTTTGCTTTTAAAATTACATTTGCAAGTACCCAAAGTCATGCACAAAATGGTTTTTAGGGTTTATAAAACATGTATTACACATACCCTAACTTACACACAAATTAGTTTACAAAGTTTGAATGAGGAATTACGCACAACTAACGTCAACTAAATCTTTTCATTTAAATGTTTTTTGGAGAGTTTGTTGGTTGTTTGATTTTAGATGTGAGAGGTTTTGCAAAAAAATCAATGTTTTTTTTTTTTTTTTAATCAGGGATTTAGTCCATTACAGTCTATTAAGTTATTATCCCTTAGATTTCTAACAGTGTCTAATCTGTTTAATTTGTTCTCCTTATGAATATGGTTTATTTAATATTCATAATTTTCCTTTTCACATTTTCTCTGCTTCTGGCTTTTGCAAAATCATTTGGCAAATTTGGACCTACACAAATTTGGAGGTGATCTGGATCACCATCGGATCCAGGGAAACTTTAAAGGATTCTTTACTATTGTGGGATGGGGATAATTATGCCATTACAGCTTCTAACTCATCAGATGATGCCTAGAATCACTGACAAAAAAATAAAACCATTGGTGCCTTTTACAAAGTGAGTGTTTAGTGTGGGGCAAATTTTAGATGGATTTTGTTTTTCCTTAGAACATTTTCACTTTGATTTAATCTTATTTATCATATATTTAAACAAATGTGTGAGATTAGAGAAAGTCTAAAAAATGGAAATGCAAATGTGCCTCAGGAGGGTTTTTTTGTTGTTGTTGTTTGTTTTTTGTTTGTTTTTTTTGTTTTGTTTTGTTTTGTTTTGTTTTGTTTTGTTTTGGTTTGGGTTTTTTTTTTGTATGTTTTAGCCCAGTCATATCAGGACACATGGAATTGGTGTGTACATTTTTCCAATAGGTAGTAGTGTCTTGACATTTGGATAATAAAATGTGTAAGCCATAGCCAGTAGATCCTTGCAACTGTCTGACCTTGTGTTTTATGTTGTGTTGACCTAATCATGCACAGTAGAAAAATAAGGTGAGTAAGGTCTTAAACCAGCAATCTTTTACAGAAAGGATTAGTGCTGTCTGGTCTTCAAGATCTACATCCTGCAATATTTTAGATGCAACCCTTCTCCAACTCACCTGAATCAACATTGCACTTTCTTACAAAGGGACATTCATGGAAATATAGGATGTTGATATGCTGACGAGTCAAAATTTTGGCTGCATTTGTACAAGCAAAACAGTAATTTGACTGTGTTTTTGAGCCACTATTGTGATTCTGTGAAAATAGAACGACAGCTGTTTCATGGTTTGCCTGTTCTGGTAATCATGTCACAACCCCTCAAATTTATTGGCCATTTACCTTCAACAGCTACACAATGATGCTTCAGCATCCAATGATGTCATAAATAATAATATATAAAGCAGAAAGACCAAACCAGTACTTTTGTTCAAACACTGATGAATGTTGACTTTGTTACTGAAATCATCTATCATTTTCAAATGGCACAGTGATCCGTCTCATGTACGCCACAAGTTTTATCATCCCGCTCGGTTGTGGACAGGAGGTGTATGGATCTGTTTTAATACAGATTGTACAAAAGTCCTCTTGCAATCAATCATTTCTCATTTTTGCTTTAAGGGACACTTCATGTAACAAAGATTGTAGTTAGGCGGCCTTTCATTTTTGGAGCTTTCTCTGAGATTTATCCATTTGGAGAGGAATGATCAGCATACACGGTTCTTTGTCAAACAACTTTCAGAGAGTTATTTTGAGTCATGAGGATAAATCTGCATGTGCCAAACTCCAGAGACTTGAAAATGATACCTGCCTCTCATGTAAACTACTTTCCCTACCTGTAGAAATTTCCTACCTCTGTGCCATTGCAGAGATGCAAATCCTTTTTTATTAAATCCAAATAAATTCTGCTTTCATCTCAGAAAGAGATGTTTATTGTAATGAGCTGTTGACTACCCAGTGGACCACTCTTACATTCTTACTCATGCATTTTAGTGTACCTTTCTGATTAACTGGGAAATGAATATCACTATAGATATGCTGTCTTTGTTGTTTTTCTTTTTTTTGTTGTTGTTGTTTTTGGTGTTTTTTTTTTTTTGTTCTTTTTCTTCTATTAAAAAATAAATTAACAATGCACTGAAAGTATTCAGGGAATTTCTAGATATTATGCTAATTTATCTATTGTGTTGTGTATTTCTTTCATGCAAAACAACACTTGATTAATAAGTGGGATAATAATAGTCCATGTACATGGAATGCATGTATGCACGGATACTGGCAAGGCCTAATTTCAACAGATTTGCAAGCAACACTTGATTTATTTGCAGTGATGTATCCAATCACTGCATTGCAGTACAAGAACTAATCTCAACTTCTACAAATTTAAATCATTTAACCTGAGGTCTAACTGAACTTTTTCTGCATGGTGGCAACTATACAGTTTGATCTTTACATTCAAGTCATATGAAAGTTAGGAGATGATTACGCGGTACCTCTGGGATATGTTAAGTTTTTTTATGACTATTATGAAAAATTCTCATGGGTTCATTCAGCTCACATGGCAGACAGATCCATTCCAAACGGAGATATTCAGAAAAGTGAATTACTCTTCTCATGTGGTGCACTTTTTCCCCCTTTGGTCCTTTTTCTGTTAGCCCTTCAATATCTGCTTTCCAACAGAGGAATGTTTAAAGTGGTAGCCAGGCTCTGCAGTACATCAAAGCTGATGTAGTGTTGTTGGTTCTCTACCCAGGAAGTGGAATCCTGCTGAGGCCTGTGTTCACCAAACAACCAGGCAGTGTGGTGTTTCCCATTCAGCCTGGTGAGATTCGTAGAGAAGTGGTGTTTAGCTGTGAGGCCCAAGGACATCCTCTGCCCTTCTACAGGTAACACCCCCAGACATGACTTGAAGCACACATCTTCAGGTAATATCTCAGAACCTCAAACTGCAATGTTTGCACTAACAGCCATTTTGGGCTAAATAAACAGCTTGGAGAAAAAAAATGGGATATGTGTACCATATGGTATGCTGCTGATAACTGGCTGCAGTGCTTAGATTCGCTGTCAGCCATAGTTAAATTGAGAATTGATTAATTTAGTGGCCTCTATTATTGGTGTATTGTGTATTAGCATTAGCTGCAAAGCAACGATCTGCAGGGTTTGCTTTGAGAGTTTCCTGTCATTTGTATCATTGACCAGTAAAAAGATCAAGTGACCCAAGAGAGTTATGCATTAAAATTCTATCTTTTAATGATGGAGATTTGTTGATGAAGAAAACAACAGTAACAAATCAGAGATGATGCTACAAAGCTTTTCTCTCCATATCTCATTTGTAAGCACCACTTCTCAAGGTGCACACACACCATGCCGCAGGGAATCTGATTTTACAGTTATTACTGCAGTATATAACAAACATGATGCAAATCAGTTGATTGACTAAAAACAGTTCTCACTAGTTGTTGTTCAGAACTGGTCTTGTGCAGTTGAGTAGTCCTCCAGCAACTGTCTCGGGCACAGACTGGTGGGTTTGTCTGCCACGACATCGGTGACAAATTAAAAAAGATAACAAGCAATGATTTGCATTAAAGTGCATTAGCTATTAATTTATTATCTGTCACATGGGGCTAACTGTTGTGCTTCTGTCAGTATAATTAAAGGCAAATTACAAAACCAAGCATTTAATGTGTATTAGGTTGAAATGAATTTTTATAATATCATTGTATCCAGCTGGTAATGTGGCTTGAAGATCCTGGATGTAATGCCTAATGGATACAAATTGAAATAAATGAACTTAATCTAATGTAATGTTCTCAGTTTTCTGTTTCTGGATTTCTTAATACTTGACTAGTTGCTCTTTTACTGTCCATAAAATACCACATTTTAAATGTAAAACAGTATTAGTTTAAATGTGTTATTTGTTCTGTTCCTTTTAAGTTTGGCTTCTGAGAGCATGACCAGTGTCATATGGAAATCCATTTTTATTTTAATTAGCTCTTTAATTATAGCAAGAGGCACCAACTGTAGCAGTCTGCATCTCAGATTGATGACAAGCTGGACTGATATTTAGCTGGACTCGCTGTGAATTTTGTTTAGTAAATAACAGTTACGTTTTCTTGTTTTTTTTTTTTTGTTTGTTTGTTTTTTTTTAAATTACCTTTTGGTCCTTGTGAAATTCAGTTGCAGACCACCAGATGCTGAGGGGGTCTTGACTGGTGCCAGCATAGGCAGGTCTATTTCAAGGCCCCCAAGGACAAATCCATTTGTTTAAGACAACCCAGCAACCCCAGTGCCATATGCCAAGTTGTTGGTGTGCCCCCTTGATTTGTCTCATGTGGGGCTCTTGGACCACTTCCAGCTGTGATTACTAAATCAGTCTAATCAGCCAATCTGCTGCCATAAAGTGCTTCACTGCATTTGTCCTCCCCTTCTCTCCATCTTTCATTCCTGTGCACCATTTGTCTTTGTCCAAATCCTTCCTGCCGAAAAAAGAGCATGAGTCAAAAATAGAAAACCAGTCGCAAGGGCGATGAAACTGATCAAGACAAACATAGTGGACATAATTTGGTGTTATTTCAGACATTAGCACATTTGCTTTATCTTTGCTTGTTTCTTCTCAGTTGAAGTACTTAATACTCTGACATAAGACAAACAATCTCAAAAATGTTTCATTTTAGCCTAGTTAAATATATCTTTATACATTAAAAACTTTCTTCAGGAGGAGTTTAATTATTTGGGCTTGTATTAAAGTATTTGCTTCACACAATTTATAGAAACTTAACCTGATAACCAACAAAGTCTGTGTTAGATTAGTGTTCATGATGTGCAGTAAACCAATCAAATTGCAGGGATCCTACATGTAAAAGTGTGTTGCTGAAAACAGTATTGATACTGAACACAGAAATGAATTGTTTGTGCATAAAGTTGACTCTGTGCGAAGCTGCTGTGTTTTCATAAGCACGAGTTTTTTTGATACAGAAAGTGGGAATGCTGTAAGAGTTTATTTATTGTCATGTGCTTTTATTTACAGGTGGAAGCTCAATGACTCTTTCATCCTGCCCAGCTCGGGATCACGTTACTCTCTAATGGGTGGAAACTTACACATCAGTCAGCTGAATAAAGAGGAAGATGTTGGTGTGTATCAGTGCCTGGCATCCAACTCCTTTGGCACAATCATCAGTAGAGAGGCCAGTCTCCATGTTGCCTGTAAGTTCATGTTATGTTTTTTTATTCACTGCCTGTTAACAGATCTTAGGGCCACAACACGACCTGTCCAGGGTGTACCCTGCCTCTCACCTGCTAAATGCTGGGTTACGCTCCAGCTTACCCGCGACTCTTAATGGACAAAGCGGTACAGTTAATGGATGGATGGATGGAGGGCCACAACACACTCCAGAGGGGGTTTTGTTTAACCTATTACATACCACATTGCCTTAAATGATGCCATTTGAGTCTACACTGTTGTGATCTGACTAATTTTCCAACATGTATTTCTTTTTCTTCAGTAAAGCATGTAGGGAAGGAAATTTTATGCTGCAATGTAAATAAGATAAATAACATCAGGGTGTTTAGTTTTAGTAATGTTTAGTAATACAAGGTCAAAATATAAACCTACTTCAGAGGAAATGTAACTTTAAATGACCAGGTTTCAGGGTTTTGGTCACAGGTTGCATGGTGCAGTTGGTAAGTGAGGCCATTCACATCTCAGCTCTGTGTCTTTGCGTTGGAATATAGAGGAGTTTATGTTTTGATGTCATCTCATGCATGCTAATATATTTCTATGTAAATGGCAGCTGCAATTTAAAAGATTAAATGGAAAACTAAATCACAATCACAATATTTGCCAGAAAATCACAATTTCTTTCTTGAAATTGCAGTTTTTGCCAGTTCAACCTAATTTCTTCTGATATTAGTTCAGACTTAGTTTTAGTTTGAAAAAGTAAAAGTTTATTGATAATCAGATGTTTCATGGAAAATGATTATTATCAGACTCAATCTTCTACTATTAATAAAAGACACAAGAAGACACAAACAGATCTAAAGATACAACACAAAGAGTTTTTGTGATTTTATCCCTTAAGCTTTGGTGTTCCTAAACTTCCCATGCCTCTGTGATGTAAACCATGTAACTGTGTGATTTGCCTTGAGAAGTACCACATACTTAATGCTTTGCAGCCTTCATCCACCCTATTTTATAAGACCTCAGTCTAAGGTATTTCTTACAGCAAGGTGAACTTTAGGCCTCCACTCTTGATGGGCAGCCCATATCAAATGACAGCTCTGATATCTTTGAACAGATGGTGCAGCTAGATTAAGTTCTGATGTCTGTTTCTCTGCCACAGCAGACACAGCAATGATCCTTGGCAAGAGAGCATCAGAGAAATCCATCTCATAGCTATTTGGTGCTTCTTTGTCACAAAGCAGCATTAAATCTTCAGCATATAGATCAAATCTGTATCCTGAGCTGCTCCTGGGCTGTTAATCATATTCACATTTCCTATCAATTTTTGAGGCCTGTTCTGGACTGTATGTCATTGTGATTGGTCTCATCCATTGCCCGGTCCTGACCGGAGACCTGCTGCTTTTGTCAACGGATGAGAACAAGCATCAGTGCTGATGTGTCATATATCTTATTTATTGCTTTTGGTTTAACTTAATTAAGTGTGCTGTGTGATTGAACGGGTCTCAGGTCAGGGGAATAACTCATGGAGGTGCAGTCTGCTATGAGAGTTAGTATCATGTCATTTGTAACAGACTCTGACTCTGGGGAGCTAAATATTCTTTTCAAATAACAAGGGGGGCTTGCAGCTCTTAGTCTTGTAATAACTGGGAGACAGAGACCAAGGTGAAAGCCATTAATGAAAAGAATGCAGGGATTTAAAGTAATACTTTACTGGTAATCATTTCAGGCCTGCTAGGCTAAAACACTTGCTTCTAGGCACAGCTGTTGAAAACAAAATGTGGAACTGTGATTACAGTGTTCTTATTATTAAAAACACAATTTTAACACCTTTAACAATGTAATTTCAAATTGTCAATTTATTCATGAAAGTCCTTGCTGATGGTGAACAAGATCAGAGTCTTTGATTTGTGCCGCCTAATGATGTTCCATATCAAATTTGCAGTGCATGGATGTGTTGTGCTTGAATAAGAATTAAGATTACATTTTTAATCCTCTGAAAGATGGATGATATGATGGTTTCTGTTACCATCTGTTATGGGCTTAATACTCTAAAAGTATAAATGTTCTTGATCCTGTTGACAATACACGCTGTTAAAAGGTTTCCCTTGCCCCCAGGGAGAGCTGGAAGGAATAATCTAGTTGTTTATCGAGCATCAAGCCAGATTGGGTTTCCTAATCCCACAGGATTTTTTTTTTTTTTTTTTTTTTTTTTTTTGGCAGCAAGTTAAATGATTTCCATTGATGCAAGATGCAGCTTTATACAGCAGATTGCCAGGCCTGCAACATAGGCAAAGTGCACCGGATGCCTGTCCTAAGGAAGAACAGGCTACAGCTGAGATTGTGTGCTACTAAGAGAGCCACAAGGGTATCACAGTGTTTAATGATGGGTGAAATAGCTGTATTTATGATAGCAATGCGGGATGTGCCTCCCTTGCATCTTGGTAGCCATGATTTCTGATGAAATTCAATCCTGTATTTGCACTTACTGCTTTTTGTGTACATTTATTTAGTCGAAATAATATCCTCATGTCCTGGACTTTTTCATTTCCATCAGCATTTTTCTCTTTGTTAATTGCTTTTGACCCAACCAGTTTGAACCTAAAGTGTATCTCTGCAATTTGGTTGTCAATTTATCTTTTAGGGGGAAATGTGGTATCTGACTGCTGCTCTTTGCGGTGTTGTAATTGTTAAGGGTTGCCAGCACTGCAAGAATGAGGCCTGTGGGATGTTGAACAGTCCCCAAAATTCATGTGTTGCACAGAAGTGAGAAGAAAAATTATGCAGACATGGATAAAAAATAAAAAAAAATAAAGAGAAAGCATTTACAGTAATGCTTATTACAGTTATTATTTCACTGCATATGTTTGCTCTCATGGGGTAACTTGTTTACTGTAACCTTGTTGACATAAATTTGCTTTAGTTTTTTTCCACATATACAGTATTAATGCATATTATGCAGCTGGTGGTTTTGTTTACACAGCTTTGCTTCATGATGAATAGACCCCATTTCCACAAATATAGGTTCTTCTTTTTTTTTCTTTTTTTTTTTCAAAATATGTATGCAGAGTAAGAAGCGATATTACATGCTAAGCATATTTACTTACCATGCTATAATCACATAAAATCTCCTATTGGTCAGCTTACATTGGTGAATATTTAAGAAGAATGTTAAATATGAAGCAGCATAATGGAGAGAATACAAACCAAGGCCAAATCATTTAAAAGCACGTAAGAAAAGTTTTAAAAACTCTTTGTGTCTTTTGTCCAGTGGCAAGGTGATAGATGTAACCACATCATAAAATGTCCTCAAGCTCACATTCTAACAGAATAGCCTCATTCTGCTTCTCTACAATTGCCTCTCATTCATTACAGAGTCACATTGGACCAGTTAGCCCAAAAATGCAAATTCTCATCCAATTTCATGGATCTGAAAGCACTCAAAATAGCCTGAACCTTGCCATGGAGAAGCACATGGAGGTGCAGAACTGTGATAGGCTTGATAAAATAATCCACGCCGTGCTGAACAGCTTGGGTTGTCAGGCATTGTTGCCTTTTACTGTGTCTAGCTCATTTATGTCCCACTCTACACCAAAGGAATATTGATCAGGAGAGATTCACTCTCAGTGTGACTTGAGCAACTTTGTTAGATATTTTTTATGTATGAGCTAAACATATTTTTAGAAAAGATTCTGTGTAGTTACTGATTACATGAATCATGTAGTGACATTGTAACTGCGGTAAAATCTATATACACACATTTTTGTTTGGGGCAGTGCTCTCAAATCCGGTGAAAATATGAATAAGAAAAACTAATTTTAATTATTATTCTGGTAACTCAGAGGATGAATCTTTATATTGAAACAGAGTTGATTCAAAATATATATTAATGTTTAGAAATTGTTCACTTTAGCAGCTGGTTTATTACCATTATCACAAAAGATACTCTCAAAGATCTTTATCTACCCTATCAAATATTTATAAAGTCACTTAAACATTGATATACAAAACCTTTAAAGGCAAAAATCTGAAAATCTTAACCAGTCATTCTTTTTTATTCAAGGGAAAAACAAAAACAACTACAAAAAAAAAAAAAAAAAAAAATATATATTCTGGGAGTTTTGTTGTTCCTTGCATTTTTGTGCCGTCATACAAATGATATCTGGTGGCCAGGGGCAATATGTTTTCTGGTATTCAGGTGCTTCATCCTCAGTGCAATAGCAGTGCTGTGTCTTTGGAAATTTGAACTCCAGAATGAGCTTGTTTTGGTGATTTATCCCTGTTACCCACATTGAATTTCATGAAATCTGTACAAATCTTAGATACAAGAATAAATTAATAAAAAGCTACAAACATGCATATCAGCTGTAAATAAGCACAGAAAGTGAGATTAGCAGTAGAATTATGTGTGTGTTGTTTGGTGTTACAATATTTATAGGAAATGTGAGCATGCATGTTTATTTGTTGTCTTTGCTGCTGATTTTTTTAACAAGCAGCCAGCAAACAATGTAAGGATGATGTTAATGAAATGAGGATCATAATCATGTTTTAACAGGTGCCTTTTGTCATCATTTGCCTTCTGTCAAAAGCAAACGATGCTCCTGACAAAGAATTTCCAAGACCTTTCATTGTTTTTCATGTGAAAATGATCATTTTGCTTCTAACAGATTTGAAATGAATGAGATAAACTTTTCTTCTGCTTATAACCTGTAGACCACAGCTGCAGTGGCTCTTTAAATCAGATTATATTTATTAACTAAATCAGTGTTTTCTGTTGAATTTTATGATCATAGCAAGGTTTTTTTTCTGTGTTGCAGCTACCTTTACTATTGCCCTGTCTTTTCTCAATAGAAATGGCAGGTGAGATTTATGTGTATTGCGGAAATTTCTAACCATATATTACAAATGTAGAAGAAGCGAAGCATAATTAAGTTTAGAAAAACTGCTTGTTTCTACATAAAGGTATAGAAAGAATATTTCATGGGAGAGACCTGTTTTTTATGTGTTAGGAAAATTTGAAGATGATAGAAAAAGGAAACCGTTCTTATGTGTTAAACTAAAATTAGAGTGGAATTAAAGAATCCATCTAATAAATATGGGAATACAAATGATCTTTTGGTACTTAGTAAAATGCTAGGTAAATTTATGAAGGAATGACATCCAAAAGGAAATTTTTTGCTGCTGCTGAATTTTATAAGTTATTATTAACAGTTGGGAACTCAACCTATCATTACATAAAGAATATATCGAGGATTAAAGGAGTGATGACTCAGCAGGATTTAGAAAAACGTGCCCATGCATCTATCTTTAGTAGACTGGACTACTGTAATGCTGTCCTCACAGGTCTCTCTAAAAAGTCCATCAGACAGCTGCAGTTAGTCCAGAACGCTGCTGCTTGAGTCCTCACTAAGACCAAGAAAGTGGATCACATATCCATATCTTCATATCACATATCTTCACACTGGCTTCCTGGCTGTCAAAGAATTGACTTCATGCTGTTAGTTTACAAAGCACTGAATGGTTTAGGACCAAAAATACAGGATCTTCTGGTTTGTTATGAACCAGCCAGGAACTATTATTTCTTTCATTTTATTTTATTTTAGCTTTTTCTATTTTCATTTAATTTATTCTTAAAGCTTTTTAATGCTTCATCTGCATCCTACTGTAATGCTTTTAATTACCTATGTAAAGCACTTTGAAATGTCGTGTACATGAAATGTGTACAAATAAACTTGCCTTGCCTTGCCAAGACTCCTGGCCCTTGTACTGTCTTTGGCTGTACACAAGGAAAATATGACCAAAGAGCAGTGTCCCTGCAGAAATATTTGGCTTTTCTGCAGATTTTCTCTCAATCTCTCTGGGTTTTTAAAATCTTGGGGGGATAAATGCCAAAGCTGTAATTTGTGTTTAGTTCATAATTTTGCTTCTATATCACACAGGTTTGATAAAGTGAAATATTTTGGTGTTTTTGCACTGATACGTCATATTTTAATTAGTGGTGGACAATGATTAAAATTTTTAATCGCGACTAATCACATGAAATGTTGTGATTAATCACATTTTTACACCCAAAATATAATTTTCCTTTAAAAGAAGGCCTACTGCTACATGAAGAAAATGCAGTAAATTTTGGTTTACAAAGCTAAATCAGGGGTCTGCAACCTCCTGCTCCGGAGCCACAATACATGCCTAAAAAAGCTAAACAACGAACTTATGTTTATATATAGATAAAATAACAAATGCAGGTCTTTCTTTAACAATTTTTCAGGTTTTTTCATGGAATAATTGCATTGAATGTCCACAATATAATGACACTAAAAGTACTATAGTACTATAATATATATATATATATATATCATTTTTTATTTTTTTTTTCCATTAGGTAGGAAACGATGGCCTTGTTTTTATTTACACCTAACCTAAAAATAGAAATAAAAATGTGGTTATTTAAAAAGGACAGCACAGAAAACAACCTTCTAAACACAGAAGGAACAATATCTGATGAATACCAGCTATCAGATGAACAGACAGAAAGCACAGCTTATAGATTGCGAAGTGAGATAAATATTCACAAAATGCACAATAACTTCCATCCATGCACCTTTAGTGTTTCATTATCCTACAAATTCTTTTAACTTTGCGTTCTTAGCTTGACTGTTTAGCTTAACCTCTTTCACCTGCACCCTCCTCTACTGGAAGTTAATGGGTTAACATCTGGTTTTACAGGTGTAACGTCAGGTCTGTAAATGTAACTATAATCATGCGTGGTATTCACTGAAAGTCCAGTTAACTTATACCCACCAGGATAAATCCCCATTTAGCTAAGAAAAGAAAAAAAAAAAAAGTGTTTCTTATTGTCTTTTAGGATCAGTTTCCACTTTTGACAGACAAAGCGAAATGTCAGTTCTTTTTCATCTTTCTTAAGTACCAGACATAAAACATCTCTTTATTTTAATAAACCCTGCTCTCTCCTAATTACATCAAACACACAGCTGCAGCAGGACCACACATGGAGGAAGAGGCATTGGACTGTAAGCCTCTACATGTGGTTTCTCTTTGATCAGAGCCAGTAAGCAAGAACTATCAGAGAGAAAAAGACAAAAAACAAAACTGCGTTAATGTGTTAAATTAACAGCATTAATTAATTAATGAGTTAACGTAAATAATTTTAATGTTTAAGCAGGACATCACGCTTACGCACACACTGAAAATATTTTTTCTCTGTCTACATTTGTAACTGCTCTCTCAGTTTGACAAAAAGCATTTATATAAAATGAGCTGCCTCACTGAAAGAGATGTAAAGATGTCTCGCTTTCCCAGTAGGACCCCAGTATATTTTTTAAGTCTGACTGGCACAATCATTGATTTAACTTGGCTACTAAAACATCCACACAATCTGTCTCTCTCTACAGCTCGAATGAAAATCATTTAATCATCTATAAATTAATTTATGAAGTGACATAGGAGCTTTTTAATAATAATTTATGAAGCGAAAAAGCATTTAAATGTGATGATATAATGCTTCCTTTACATACAGTATTTTATTGCCTACAAGATGTAATAAGATCATGAACTGTTATTATTTTGAGGCTCATCATGCTGTGCTTGTACACGGATGATGTCAGTTTTGCTGTCTTCTCCCCTGTTTGAAAATTCAGTTCTGATTATGTCACATATTTGGTTTCACTGTATGCAATATCTCCACCAGTCACAGCAGGCGTAGCAAAGTTTTTAAGGTTTCTGTCTCTATTTACTTATTTGCTTTCTCTCAGCAGGCTGTCAACAAGTAATCGGTTTCCATATAAATGATGTTTCACTCTTTGTCATGTAATTGTTATTGGTCTTTGTGCAGTGAATGAAAGACAGAAAGTGATAACAGTATGCTGTTCCAATTAAATTCACTCATGTGTGACTTATGCTTGAAGAATTACTCTCTGCTCCAGTCAGAAGTGTTTAAGACTTTACTGCACAATATCTGCATTTAGGTGAACATGTTATGAGTGCTTCATGACGAATACAGAAAACTTCTGCATTATATTGCAATCTTTGCTTAATAACTGTGGTTTGACATAAGCATTTTGTGCAATATATAATGTTTGCGCCCAATATGTTTCTTTATTGCTTTTGTGTTTCGCTCAACAGATTTGGAGAATTTCAAGACTCAGAAAAGAGGTCCAGTGAGGGTTCGCGAAGGTCAAGGAGTGGTCTTACTGTGTGGTCCACCCCCTCACTCTGGAGGTAAGATAATATGTTCATATACCATCATATACTACATGCTGCAGATTTGTGTCACTGAAGAGACACTATTTGTTTTCAGAAATGTCAACATTGTGTGGTATCATATCTCCTCATCTGACTTCTTTATCTGGATAAAGTCGAAGTCTTGTTTGAGCTTTTGTATGTGAATCTCCTAGCTGTTTGTGTTGTTGAAGTCAGCAGAGTGAGTCATTTTTACTTTGGGACACTCGGTCCTGTCAGCATGATTTTCAGTGGGGGCGAGGAAAAACTTTGGCATGCAGACTAGAGATGATGTCTTCTGCCAGGGCCCTGCCAGGCTGGGTAACGGAGCTTCTCTTTGAAGGTGCATTGTTTGCCTCACAAACTTTTTTATCAATGATGTTATCAATGGGAGTTAGAATCCAGTGCTATTAACACCTACACAGGGGTCTTAAGATGGGCTTTTAGCCAGCAAGGCTGAGTGTAATTTTCCACTGTTGGAGAGTATGGATGGCTTGTTATACTGCACACAGCAAGGGGCAAGTGGATTTTTTTTTGTTTGTTTTGGTTTTTTTTTCTACTTGAAAGCTATTGATCCCAATATGTGGTTTGTGAAATGTCTTGTTGGGCAGTTTGTATTGTTAGTAGAAAGGGAGATTAATGGACAGACAGGCATGTATACAGATGTAAAGAAAAGTGTGTTTGGAATTTTAAAAAAGTGGCTAAGGATATTATTAATTTTACAGTGCTCTTGAAAAGTAATGAGTCAATGTTTCCACATTTTCTGTTAAAAATGTGAAAAAAGTGATTTATATTTATTTATTTTTCTCAAAAGATATTCAATAGTTAACCAGTCAATCACTGAATCATTTAACTACTGACTGAACTCAAATGAGGCCAACAATGACATTGTATGCACCAGTATTAGTTATTATTACTTTGTATTGTATTACTATTAATTTATAACTTGCAAACGGAAATCACAGTTACATGCAAGCTTTATAGTTGTTCTAGATTTGCAGTGCTTTCTTCAAAATGTAACTGTGAAGTATTTCACCTTGTGTTGAGGATCAAGCCTGGAACTATGTGTCATATACTACTTTGTAATAAAAGTTTTGGACCTGTTTTTTTTTGCAAGGTATCCTCATGCTAGCACTTGTCAGTGTCAGTGATGTTGGGCTTCGAGTGTCATGACAGTGCTCAAAATAGTCCTGTTTTAAAAACTCTGCATGCATCAAATTAAATTCAACAGTGTATTTGACAAGTTGTGTCTACTGTCTTTCTAGAAATGCCGTTGTTGTCAAAGCAATTCAGCTTTCACCTTTGCTTATTTAAATCATTTCAAAGTCGAAATTGGTTCCTTTCTGTCATTGCTTCAGAAAAAAGAAAAAAAAAACTGCATTCTGTCAAAATAGGAATATTTTTGACCAATGAGAAAGAATTAGTCAACCTTGACTGACTATAGATGTAGATAGATAGATGTAGATAAGTGAGCACACATAAAGCTAATATCTAATTCATTTACTTGGTATTAATTTTTCTCTAGTCACCTGTAAATTTTCTTTGTTTGAACATAAGATGGTTGTTTTTAGGTGCAGGACAAAAAATGCTGCTGACCTTGTGCAGTGACAATAAAAGTTTAATCTCGTTTTATGAATGCCTTCAGGCATGTAAATTACTTTTTTAAAAAATGATTGGACAAGCCTTGAGTTTTTGGCAGAGAAGAAGAGGGCCCAGACTGCACCATCACTGAGGAAACAGGCAGGATTTGTGCAGCGATCCCAGTTGTTTACTGAATCATTTCTTCACACTTGTACTTTCCTCCAATACATCTGATTGAAGGAGCTAAATGATGGGGTTGTGTAATTGCAGCTCCATAAGAATATTCATGTTCATTTCTCATATTATAACCTCATCACGTTTTCTACCTGTTTACGCTCAAATGCTTTCTTTAAAGCCTTCTGCAGTGACCCATTAAAATTTCAGCGTTTTGAACACGCCAAAACCAGTTTTAAGCTTCAAATCTTTCCAGTTTCCAACTCTAAAACTACTTTCTACAGGGTTTCAGCAATTTTAAGCAATAATATGCTTCTTTAGGATTGCAGGTCACATTCATTTCAGCAGAAGACATTCACACAGCTGTTACACAGGAAAAGCTATTTTTAGTGCTCCGTGTTCATATACCATGTCTGGTGTATTGTGTCTTCTCAAACCATGCAGCACATAGGAATAATCTCAAATACATGCAGGTTTCAGATATTAAACTGTAACACAGGAGTTATTGGGCAGTGAATTTAGCTGCTTTCTGCTATTTACTACTACTTCTACTTTTTCATTTCAACTTTAGAAACTCTTCTAAAAAGGTTCCAGCAGCAGTTTTCAGCAATTTATGCCAAAGCTTCTCCTTCTTCTGCCCATTTCAGTTCAGCTATTTAGCATGAAGTTTTCTCCATGACGTTCCGCAGGAACAGCAAAGACTCATTTCATTTCATTATATTGTATTTTATCTAAATATTGTTTTGTTGAAACATTGATAGATTGAGGTACTCATAGTAATAGCTGAGTAAAAATCAATTTTCACTTTCTGCTAAAACTTATTCTGTCATTAAAGGGGCAAAACGTGAAATCATTTCACTGCTAGGTTTGCTGCACTGCCTGTTGACCAAAACACAGTGTCATGAGCCACACTTCCCTCTCTCTCTGCTCTCTGCTCCCCACCCTCGACTCGACTTGTCTGCGATTAAATGTGCAAACACACTCATCAAAACAATATCCTCACTTTGTGGAACATGGCAAAGGAATTTACAACGTTTGTGTTGTTACTACCTGTCCAGGAGAAGAGCTAGCTCTGACTCAAATTGTCGTCTCTTTAGCTCTCAGTGCTTTCCAATTTGGAAACACAAACCCAATGTTAAGCTTGGCTATGTCCCTTGCTTTATCTGACAATTTCTTCACCAACGACCAGAGGTAATGTCGGATCCTGGTCACCTGCAGGTGAACAAAAATATGAGTGGCCATTGCTCGCTTAGGGAGGGAGGGCCGGGGGGTATGAGAGGAGAGAGGAGGCAGTGATTCATATGAGCGTACATGAACACGCAAGCGGACCAACTGGTAAAAGCAGGGCTCAAGATCAGCACAGAGAGACAGTGTGTGACGTCATGCTAGAGATGAAACACCTCTAGTTCTTCTGAATTTCCACTTATTGCTACTTTAAGATCAATAAATGTACATTAAATTTTTGTTTGTTATCAGGTAAAACATAGTTTGTATTTTCATTTTATAGTGTGTGCGCTTTGGGGGAAAAATAACCAAAATGAAATTTAATTCACCTCTTTTAACTATTTGAATCATCTGTTAGTTTGTCTTCACTCTTGTGGTGTGTTATTCTTTTGGTTGCACAGCTAATGATATTTTTATGACTACAGCTGGCATTATTATGGATGATTAAATGTACTGTGTTACTTTTAACTAACAGCTGATTAGACCTGCAGGGGTTCCTATAGTCTTCTGCCTTTGTTGCTGTTGTCATGCTATAAGTGGGTTCCATTACTCCATTTAATTTGAAATAGAAATAAAACGTTTCTTATTACAAACTCATTTTCATAACTGCAGAAATTCGGCCTCTGATGCTGAGGTTTTGAAAAAAAATAAAATCTGGTGCTTCTTTGGTGACTTCTTTGTATATGTAGCAACATTATACTTCAAAGATGTTAACCAAGATGTGTGCAACAGCATGTTTGGCACAAAAATCAAAGATTACTGAAGATGTTGTTTTTGTCCTGCGAACAATGCAAATAAGAGTTTTCTTTTGTACTTCTGTAATTCTGTCTTTCATTCATTACAAATGCTTATATGAAAAAGTCCAAACTCCCATCAGACTTCCTTCTTATGGGATTTAGATCACTTGGGATAGCAGCCCTTGAGGGACTGTTGTCAGTAACACAAACTGCACCTGGCCTACATCTGTCACATGCAGTCTCACACAAAGCCTTTAACAGCTCATGAAAAAGTAATAACTACACAGTAACGTAGAGACAGAGAAGACCTATTAAGTGGTTTGCAAAGATATTTCTTTTACTTTTTTAATTTAAGGCAAAGCACAAATTCAATGCTGTTGAGCCACATTAACAAATGCTTCAAATCATACAAATAAAAAAAAAACCCTTGTCATTTTATACTTGGTAATTTACCTGGATTTATATTGATTAAATGACTGGTTTTTTAGGTGCTAAATTTTACAGGATAAAGTACCTACATTCATTGTAGGACACTGGAAGCAAGCCTGGTCAGAGTCCAGATAGTTGCTTGGGGGCAGTCTCATTTGGTCCATCTCATTTCTCTCATCAAGTCCAAATTTATCATTTTCACAATGAAAGTACATATGTCCTAAAGGTGCAAATCATTCAAAACAACGACTTAAGAGAGAGCAACTCAGATCTATATCACTTGTAATTAACCTACATTGACTTTTGACTCTGTAATTCTCTGTAGGACTCAATAATTCTTTCTGATGTAATCACTTGCATCACTGATGATATCAGCAAATAAATGACAATGCTACTTTATTAGCAAACCTAAATTAAAATGCTACAGATTAAGACTGAACTCCAGCAAAGTTAATAATTTAAGATTAACCATGAAGTCTTGGTCACTTGTGCTCATGAGAATCCTCAAATGCTGTGGTAAAAGTAACAAAAGAAATTTACACAGATCATTATTCTGTAAAGTAAGAATAGCGGTCTTCAGCTTCTTCTATGCTCTAAACATCTGTTTGCCTGTGCAGGGTTGCACAGGCCTGGATGCAAACCCAGCAGGCATTAAATGAGAGGTAACACTCACCCACAACAGGTCAAAATACTGCTGAAATAACTCCAAACTGATGCCATGGACGTTGTCAGGTACACTAAAAAGATTAACATAAAAGGCTTTTTAATGAATGTTTAAGTCATAACTAAGATAAAAACAAAATAATGCAATGCATGATCTTTTGTGACATTATAGAAAAAGAGGTATCTCCAAAAATCTGATATCTATTGTAAGAGCTTCCAGACTGTCAACAATAATTTTCTTTGGGTGAATGGTGAGCACTTACTGGTTTTGCTAAAATTCATTTCAACTGGGTCACTTAGGTTTCCTGCTGTTTCATTATACTGAAGAAATAAAGGCAAAATCAGCTATTGTTTGACTGGGTATTAATACACTCAGTGCTTTCATTTTATCTGTGTTGTGATGGAACAGATCTATTCAATGGAGACCCAGCCCCATGCTAGAAATGACCTGTTTTTTTCCAATTTGGTTTTTTTCTTCTTCTTCTTTTTTTACCTGCTGCTGTCCAGCATCATGAGAGCAGAATGATGATCTGATTGCCATGTTTTGCCAAAGAAATTTGCTTTAAAGATGTTTTTAAGATTCTGCTGTCATCAAAAATGACTCTTGTTGATGGAGATGTTGATCTTGTAAAGAAGCGGTGTGGGATGAATCATCATCAGTTTTGCATAAATGCAGAAAGCCTCAGGTTGATTATATCTGCCACAGTCAAGAACACGAGTCTTAAAACATGAGTGATTATATTCCATTTGATCTAGCTGTGCATATACCGTAATATTATAAATATAGTTTGATTATTACAGATATACTAATTCACTAGGGATGGAAAATAAGAATAGAGCCGAATGAAAATAGCATAGTAAAGTAAAAAGCTTTGTTAAACATGACTATGTTAAGACAGTTGTTGTCATGTTTTACTTTATTTAAAGCTCAATGGCTATGTTGTTGTACTTATATAGCGCTTTTATCCAAAGTGCTTTACATGTACATCACATTCACCCATTATGTTGTTGCAGACCTAAAAATATGGGTGCCGACATTTAAATTGGCAGAAACTAGCCGCGTTGTGAAAGTCTCACACTAAAGATGTTTTCCTTTGTGGTCATTGTATTGTTGTGCATGTCTCTGTCAAATAAATACAATAAAATTCAAATGTTTTGTTGACATAAACAGTGATGGGACATAATTTATGAGTGGTACTGTAATGTCACAGACAAGGATCTGCTCCCACTCCCCTTTTAAAGCTTCCAACATCCCATGCATGATTCAGGAAGCCATTATTTCATCGCAACAACACTTCAAGAACCCCAAGATATCTGCAGGATTGTGCTGCCAGTGTGCTCTAAAACTTTAACGCACCTCAAATTTATACACTAATGAAAATGTTGTGAAGTATCCAAGAGAAGGTTTGACTGACTTCTTGTCATACTTCTGTGTTATACTGTAGTTGCGTTAGATGTTGGTCTGTGTCATGTTGTGCTTTGAGATGGACTGAATGACTGAGGTTGGTTCGGGACCTAATGCATCTGACCTCCTTCCACTAATGGAAAGGGGCCTTTCAGATTTACTCAAGGCTGAAATCACTTGTTTTCTCCGTACAGTGCATCTAGAACAAAACAGAGGCTGCCTGCTGGCTAGTAACAGCACACGTAGCTTGCAGGGATTTTCCCATGTGCACGACCTAGACCATTTCATAGAGTGAATTTGTGTGTTATGAATACAGATTGGAAGTCCTGGTTAATGGCTGGCAGGGAACACACTTGCAAGTATACACTTTGACAAAAGCTGTGCATATACTTTTCTTTGACACACACTTGCGCATAAATCCACTCTTGATTCAGCATGTCCTTGGCCTGTCATGTTCCATTTCTCTTCCCCCCTCTCAGATCATTAAGTGGAAATTGATGCTGCCTGTTCATTATACAAGAACTAAATGGAACCACAATAAAAATCTGCCACTCAATGTCACTCATGATTGCATTATTCAATTACCTCCCGTCCACAGAAGGCTCTCAAGTCAATCAAATGCTACTATCAGTGCTTTTCACTTCCTATATCCTGTTTCCTGTTCCCCAACATGAATTTTTAACAAACCAATTAGAAACCGCTTATTTGTTGTTGTTGTAGATTGTCGTGCCTAGCACCTTTGAAAGATATGGTTTCAAAAACAAGCATTAAATATAAATGGCCATGTAAGGGAGTGGGTGGGGGTGGTTCCAGATGTTCCCTGTGTGTGTTGAACTGATCAAGCCAGGAATTATATTGATAAATCAGAGAAGCTGGAATGGTAGCAGAAGTAACACAAACACTAAACTTTACTTCAAGAGAATCAAAACATTTTTCTTAAAGTTTGAGCTTCAATACATTATTTATACTATGCACCATTTTTACCCTTCACTTGTAGTTGCTCTCATGACCAATAACGGTCACAAATTCTTCAAACAGAAATACAGCCCATGCCTGCTTGCAAGCAAATTCACCACAAGGGCACATTTAGTGGAGGAGGACTGTCTCATTTTTAACACAGCAATTAGCAATAAATCTACCCTCATTTACATATTTTCTGTTTTTTTTTTTCTTATATTAAAAGCAACCCATCTGTGTCAACTTGTGTTTCCTTTAAAGCACTTTCAAAATTCATGTTTTTATAATAGCAGCCTCATCTGACAAATTTTCCTTTCAAAATGTGCAGTGAATTTGTATAAACTTGTGTACATATAGTCAATTTTTTCTCACACATAGCTGTACATTGCTCAGAGCATGCATAACTGAGTTACATAAATAAGAGGTAAATTAAACATTTAAAAGCTTTACTATAAAAAGACAAAAGCAGATATTGACTGAATTGTAAGCTGAAATGTGAAATTGGATATGTGAGGAAATTTGGCCATTTATGTGCTATCAATTCATGTGACAGAGAGACAGTTTAAATACTTATGATATAATAGCACCAGTTACGAGGCTGTCTGCTTCTGCCATTTAAATTTGAAAGTAAAGTGCTCCAAGTAAATGTTTCTGCACAAAAATATTTGTAAAAATATCAAACTGAAAAGGAATTACATTGCATCTCTTAAGTGTCTGTGGTAAAATGGATTGCTGCTTTGGGACCATCTTTTAGGAGGCTGTGAGTGTGACGTGAAATTTAGACATGAGATTCAAGCAGTTCAGAAGTAAGAACATCTGGATATTATCTCCCATGTTCATGTTGCATGTTTCGGGATGGGTTTATGTAAAAATAAAAAAAAAATAAATGTTCTATACTGGTGCAAAACTGGCCATCCAGTGCCAAGAATGTTACAGTTTTCTTGGAATAGTTTATTTCTTTTTTTTTCTTGCTGACGTTAGTGAAAGACAGCAGGCTTTGCTGTTTCTTCTTTGTTATGTCCTCATATTAGCCTGCATTTTTAGCTTCTTTTTCTCTGTTTCCTTTGTTAAATTGAGCATATTCAGTAGAATTAGGTTGTTTCTAGTGTTACACCTTGTTCCCCCAACATGCAACAGTTATTTTATTAATACTAAAGCGCAATTTTGGTCAATTAATAGCCACTTTGTTTTACAAACTAAAAATATTAGGATTTTGGAAAAGAAGAAAACACTTGCTCTACTGTAAATGCATAGGAATATTTTATCACACACATCACAGGATGTCATAGCTTAGATTTAATGTTCCTAAAGTTTACCTAAATTTCAAGATTAATTCAAAAGTTTTAAAAGAAATCCAGGCTATCAAAAAACAGACTGAACTGTGCATCAGAGGGATGCTAAAGTTTACTGGCAGGAAAGATAAGGTGTCAGCCTGGCAGAGTGTAACTGATGGAATGGTGAAGTAGTAAATTAAGGGACTAACGAGCAGAGTTGGAGCAGGAGTGAGGAGGGGTGCAGCAGGCAGCATGCTGGTGGGAGTGTCTGAGACAGCAAACAGTATATGACCACAGCAGGATGAATTAAATTTGCACAAGTGTGACACAAGTTCTCAATGTTCTGATTCACTTTCTGATTCACAAGGTTGCAATATTATGTCAAAACCCAACATCCTCCCCCCTTTAGAACAGAAGCGAAGACTACTGAGTCAGTAGATGAGTGTCGCTCGCATCTCAATTACTCCCTGCACTATAGTGCAGAGTCATCACTTAGACAGGTTTTTACCAGCGGCTAAGATTGCTTTTGGGACAGGGATGCAGTATGGTCCAGAGCAATCTATCCTTGTGTCAATATGTCAAAACACCATTGTTCCTTTTTATAATGTTGCGGGTTGATAGCGTCGAGCTTTTATGACTGCGCTCCATGTGGTTGGTAGGACCGGGAGTCTTTCTCAGAATCTTATTATCATGGATGATGAATAGCAGTCAAGGCAGTAATAAACTGTATAACACGATCTGTAAAGCATTAGTTTTATAGAGCAAATCACAGTTTTGTTTTTTGTTTTTTTCCGTGAGCAGGAGCAGCAGCAGGAAGTTTATTTCAGTGTCCCCTTCTGTTACATTGCTACTACAAACAAAGATCCTAACTTTTTTGTCTGTTATAGAAGGTATACAAAATAAAGAATATTAAATAAAAATGCATGAATATACTTATTATTCTTAAAGTTTATTTTATTTGGAGAATTTCTTCTCAGAGCAAACAACATACCCTTCTATACAATGTTTTCATGCCTAGCAAACCTTCAAATTCACAAATATGCCACTAAATCTCAAACATTGGTCATATTTCATGGGGTATTAGTTTCTTTTCCTTTTAAAGTGTGAAGTGCATAGGTATTCGGTGTCTTAACTGCAGTACACATAAGTTAAGTGTTCAGTTTTCACCTAAGCTGAAGGCTATTCAGTAGGGGGCATGAGAAGGGCAATTTTTTGACTTTTAAAACACTCAAACTAAAGACGATTGAGGACCTTTACAGTGTCACTTCTGAATCAGACTATTTTGCAGCATAGATATTCTGCAAATGATAAAATGTATATTGACAAACTACTGTGTGATGCAAAGTGACACCATGTAAATTTCCATGATGCAACTTTTCCTTGAACTGCTGACATTTGAGGTTTGAATTATTAAGGACTGAGAAAATGTGGCTCTGTTCATGGTCTCCTTCTGATTAACTTATAGCTTGACTTCCCTGTCAAGACTCATTTCTGATTCACCAAACAGAAAGTGCTCTGACTGCTGTCTACTAAAGGTAACACACTGATTATTTAATATTACTACTTAAAGTCTCTTTAAGTTAGGGGTGTTTTCAACTCGTTTTCAGCTCCTCATATTTCCAGACCATAAGTAGAATAAACCATCACAGAAAACACCACAATATTCCAGCTATAAATATCTACTTCTCTGAAACGCCAATTATTCAAACTTTCAGCATCCTCACTTCAACAAAGTGGACATGAAACTTTTAACCATATTAAGGGCATTTATCCAAAACTGAGCAGGAGTAATTGCTCTTCAATTATAAATAATGTTTTTAATCATGGATGGATGGCACTCAGTCCAGTCTACTAATTGCTTTATCCCTTAGGGTATCCTCTCACACTGAAGTGATGAGACTGCTGATGAATCCCACACTGTCTGTATGATGATTTATAAGAACAGCATGTGTTTTCACCTGTTGCCCTCATCTATTCTCTTTGATTTTGTTCACAGATCTTACCTTCACATGGATCTTCAATGAGTACCCATCCTTTGTCATCCAGGACACTCGCCGATTTGTCTCCCAGAAGACAGGCAACCTTTACATCGCAAAAGTGGAGCCCTCTGACGTTGGCAACTACACATGTGTTGTGACAAACATGGTCACCAAAACCAGTGTTCAAGGACCACCAACACCTCTAGTCCTGCGGGTCGATGGTATGATGGAACCACCTCACTGAATACACAGAAAGTATAAATGCAAGCAGCTTTGTTGCTTTTAAAAAGAAAATAGAATTTCTAAATCACAGGTGGTGGGACTAATTAGCCACTGCTTGGCAAAATAACAAGCTTAATTTAACTAACTATTGGAGGCGAGTTTAATCATCTGTACCTCATTTCATGACTGAAACTTGGATCATAAAAATTGTAGGGGTTTTGTTTTTTGCAGTTGTTTGGTTCATGTGTGCACTCTCCTTTTATGGAAGATAATTAAACTTTAAATTACAATCCCAGCTGTGATCTGAAAGATTAGACTCAAGAAATTTTCCCTAAAGCCCCGAGCACATTAAAAAAATAAATAAAAAAAAATAAGGAGGGATCTCAAAGAAAGTTCGAACACACATATATCTGTATCATATTTAGAGCCCTTCTGAATACCAATGTTTTTATAGAGTTTTATGGCCTTGAACTGAACATGAACAGGGTTTTCCTTTGCAATTCCAGGTGTGATGGGTGAATACGAGCCAAAGATTGAAGTGCAGTTCCCTGAAGTTGTCCCTGTCGCTAAGAGCTCGACAGTCAAACTGGAATGTTTTGCACTCGGAAAGTATGTTCGTTGTTTTGTAACACTAATGCAAGCTGTTTGGAAATGTATAGAGGTCAATAAGCCCAGACCATCTTCACTATTATTTTTCATGTTGTGGCCTTGCTGTGTGCTGTATTTTCTTACCTCTAGCCCAGTGCCAACAATCAGCTGGAAAAGAGTGGATGGTGCCTCTTTTGGCAGGAAGGTGGACATAAATAAAGCCAGTGGAGTTTTAGAGATCCCATATTTCCAACAGGAGGATGCAGGGATATATGAATGTGTAGCTGAAAACAGCAGAGGAAGAAACTCGGTTAAAGGAAAACTTTCTTTTTATGGTGAGTACTGTAGGAGGATGGTTTTCCCGACTTTGATCTAAAACCTGTCTTGCTCCTTTACCTCCGGTCTTGGGTATAAAACCTTGTCAGCATTCAGACTCTCCGGTTTCCTCCTAACATCATGAGCCGTATAGACTTTTAGAAATCTTCTAACCCATAATTCACAACCCCTTCAGTTTTAGTATTTTAAAGCATGATCTATGATCTAAGAATGCAACTTTGGTGTAAGTCTAACAAAAAGTTTTATTTGTTGTCATGCAATCTGTAGCTTTTATTAGTGTCCATATATAACTGCATCAAATAGTGGTATGTGGTAGTAAATTAACCCATTGCCAATAGTTTATTTCTGACTAGCTCTTTTTGTGCCAACAGCTAACACAGGGCCAGAGGCTTCACAGATTTACACCTCCTCTCAGGGAGAAGTCATTTTTTCCCTCACCAGCACTGGACTTGTGGCCCATATTTCGAGAAAGCTATTAATGTCCCTTGATGACTGTTTTTTTTATGGTTTCTCTCTCCATTATGTTGCAGTTTATGCATTGATTATATCTTACATCAAGGCCCTTTAGGGAACTTCTTTACTGAAATCAAATTCAGAATATTCTTTCCTGTGAGGAAGGATGCCTTTGATATGTTAATACACATTTTTGTGGCACCTGGAAGTGAGATGAAATGCACACAGTAAATGTAGATGAGCTGAGGATTAAACCTGGTTTTCTTGAAGCAATATACCATCACAGGACCAGAAATTCCCAACTTGAAAGGCTTAACACAAAGTAAAATGATTATAAGATGGTCATTTCTAAGCAAATTAATGATTTTCAGCAACCTTTTTCTGTCACTGTCTTGATGCTAAGTTGTTCAGCCTCTTCTAAAGCTGTGTGGAAGTCATGTTTCTCCTTGTAAGATTTAGGCCTTGTCTCATCTCACAGCCTCACATACTGACTGACTGCCAGGTGATAAAAATCTGTAATCTCATTTTAAAGTCCCACAGACAGGAGCTGGTGGGACATCCATCAAGTCTACAGGAGAATAGTAGAATCAATATGGGGATGTGGTGTTTGTAAGAGCCAAACGCAGTACACGTGTGAATGGTAACTGAGGGCAGGATGTTAGTTTCTCTTTTTGATTCCTCTCTTAATTGTCAGTCTGCATTCAAGGGGATTTAAGAAATTGGTCAAATTGGTTAAATTACACCATAGTCTAGCAGTTTACTTCTTTTTAATGGGCTCAGACAGAATTAGATTGACTTTGTAGAGAAGCCACAGCAGGATGTCCCCATTTCATTATAGGAGCCTCATTTCTAATGTTGTTTACAGGGTGTCATGTAGTACAAGTTTGCCTATAGTGCTGCATTGTCAGTATAAATGTATCTATAATACCAGACAACTTGTTTTTTGACATGAAAATATTATGTAAAATCTTTTAAACAACATGTGGCTGCTAAAAATTCTTTTCCCTAAGCTTTTTTTTTTTTTTTACCTTATTTGCGTTTTTTTGTTTGTTTTTTTTTTTCTTTTTAAGAAGAAAGCTCCCCAGGAAATACATGCAGCACGCCTTAATGAAGACAGAAATTTTAAATGTAATTTATCAGCAAAAAACAATTAAAAGAAAAACAAAATGTTGCATACATTTTTCTGTCATAAGAATCTTAAAGGAAATGGCAGCTAATTTATTTTTTTTTTATTACTTGTTTATTTATTTGTTATATTTTTAATTAATGAGTGGAATATTTTTTCAACCTAAGCTTATATTTCTGCTCTGTTCAGAGGTCACAGAGAACTGTAACATTTTCCATGGGATTAAAATCCAGTTGTAGGATAACAACAATGTCTGAATTGTGACATTATCTATGACTTCACCGATGCCTAGCAACAGGGGCGACACCATATGCTCCTTCTATGTGCAGACAAAGGCTGGCTGAGGGTACTGTTGTGAGAGCTACACAGAGCAGGACAAAAAATTCTCCAAACTCAACTTTGCCCTCGCTTGGGTCCCTGGAAAGCTGTGAGATCTGATGGAGGGTTGTCAAGTGGAAAAGAAAAGACAGACAGACACAGAGTCTTTGATTTATAAGTAAGATTACATTGTTAAAGAAGCGCAGCTAGGCAAGCAGACAGACTGTCAACTACCTTTGATGCCCTTTCCCTTGACCCTGGCTGAGCTTCGTGTGGGTCCATAAATCTTCTTTAACTATTTTCAGGGATGTAACTCATATGACAGAAAAAAACACCATCATAAAAAAGAGGGATTTTATTAACAGTGTTCTGGTGATTTGTGTGACAAAAAGCAAGTATAACCTGTGTTATAAACTTATAAGATAATCAGTAAAGCTGATTACTGATTTAGATTACCATAATTAAATGTCACACTGCTTGTTCCAAATATCAGAAATAAACCTTGGTGTGAAGCACTCGCTATATTTTACCTTACAGTGAAACCTATTAAGTTTTTATTTTTTTTATAAGTAGAGGTCAGCTTCAGGTTTATTGGAAGTAGATTAATGACTTATGCCCTTGGATGCTTCTTTGGTGGACTATTTGCCTGCTTGGATGGTTCATTGATTTATTCTAAAACTGCTGCATTCAGATGTTACTCAAACATATCTGTAGTGTTACAGTGTTCATTTACAATAAGTGATTTGTGACCTCACAGCTCCACCACAGTTGATTGAGAAGCCCCAGGATGTTCAGAAGACCATTGATGACACTCTGGTTTGGGAATGCAAAGCCAACGCTAAGCCCAAGCCCTCATACCGCTGGCTGAAGAATGGAGAGCCTCTGGACCCCATGGAGGTAGGGCTTTTTATTTTTCATTACTATTATTATATTTTAAATAAAAAAATCCAAATGTAAACAAGATAATACTTCTTTAATTTCCTACTACCACACAGCACTGTTCTTCAACAAGCATATACACATTAAAGATGGCAAGAAATAAGCAGGTTTACAAAAGAGTAAAACATAAAAGATGATAAAATGATGTCTGACAGAGTCACATGATCATGTGCAACAGATATCAGATTATCATTAAAAAGTCTTCACTCATTATTTTGAGCAAAATAATCATATTTTGTCTGTTTCTCTACTAATCACAAAGCTCCACTCAGTCTTGTAATCCAAATTTGCCTTCATATCATAGATCCACAAATCCTGTCCTCACTTATCCTTTAGTTTGTATAATTTTTCCACTAAAATCAGCACAAGTTTCAGTTTTACAGGTTTTTATTTAAAGGGCTTCACCACTTTTAGCAGAATGACAATAATATTTTATTCATATATCAATTAAGTAGTCCAGTTAGTGAAAGTAAAATAATGTTTAAGATGAAAGAAGATGAGATTTCAGTATATTCAGGGCTATTTTTCTCAAAAGAAAGTGTTTGTTTTATTAATTTTTCTTGAAATCTACAAATGCTTCCAACTCATAGGCATGTACTTGGCGAGAACATGTCACTTTGAAATGGCTGTATTTGCTTGGGACTAAATTTGGCATCAAAAGGGCGCTTGTATGTGTTGGGGGAGGGTGTTTGCAAGCGTTTTGCAAAGAAGCCAAAGTGATGCCATTTTCTGCCTGTCATCAAACGGGGATTTTGTCAACAATTTAGTGCTCAATCTCTCCTATCTGCTCTCTTCAATTTGATCATTAAGTCTTTTCTCTCTGGGGAAGATAACAAAAAAAGTACCTTGTCATTTAAAGTGCATTTTAGATTTAGGCAATTTGCTTTGTTTTGGTATATTGCTCTACTAGAGTGAGCATGCTTTCTGTCGGCAGAGTGTTGACACTTCAGTCGTGGAGTTAGGTTATGAGCTTAAAACCAGACCACTGCTTTGTTGTTGGGCATCTGTTTAAATGGGGAATTGTTATTCAATATTTGAGGCACTTTATTTGTAGAGCTGAGTGGTAATGCATAAGCACTCAGTAAAACTTTTTGTTCCTTACTGTGCTTGGGTTTTCCACTTGGAGGTTGTACAATGCAGCTTCTGTAAAGGCAGCGACTCAAATTTTAATCTGGATAAATAGGTGTCATCATAAACATTTCCTCTTTCTGTCATTTCCCATTCAGTTATTGTGAAGAGCTCACAAAGGTCAATTCTTCTATTTGCCACACATCCTGAAGCACTTATCATCCCACATGTGCATCTCTAGCATTGATTTGTAAATAACGTAAAAATTCCTTTGGCAGGTGGCCGAGGTACCATATTCTCTGCATGTGGCGATATTAATGAGGTGGGGTGTTACCATTTTCAAAATGCCACCGTCAGCCGCGGCAACAGTAAATCAATTTCCAAACCCAAAGGTCAGCAATGTAGAGAGAAAGGGAGGAGGAGAAGAAGGCCAAAGAGGCCATTTGTTATTCCTCATTAGAATGGATCAGTCCTCCTGTCCCCCTCCCTCGCCTTATCTTAGCATCTCTGGTGCGCTCTTTCTGCAGCTCCCTTTAAAGCCTTTTTCTCACAGATTTAAGTCTCTCTTCACCTCATTCTTGCTCCCCTGCATGGGAATTAAATGGCAAAGAGGAGGGCTGTCACTTCAAAATGTCACCCCAGCAAAACAAGAACCCACTCATGCCTGTATTTTTCCAATACAACTCCAATCCCCACCTTTAGTTAGGTACAGTGTGAGTTTTTCCCACCATTGACCTCCAAAGTCTGCAACTTCTGGACTTTGAACTTTTGCACAGTTCCTGTTTTTGTAGAATTCATTCAGTCCAGCTGTTGCTGTAGCATGATTACATATTCAGCATACATACCAAGTGACAACAGAGCTTTCTATGATTTGCTTTTTTACAGCACAACTTGATACAGTACTGGTATCAGAGTGAAGCCACGCATAATTAAAGATGGTAATAAAGCAGACGAATGTCTTCAATTATTTGAAGTGTTAAAGAGATTGTGATTAGACCTCCACTGAGTCTGAGTGTGTTGAGAAGCTGGTATTTGTGTGATACCAACCCATCCATTTACCCAGATGCTGTTCATCTGTCTCATCCCCCTGGGCTCTTGCACTTCCTAACCTAAAAAGGACCATCTTTCATCTATTCAAAGTCACTATGGCTCTGTTCTTTCTTTCTATTTCTTCGCTATTCATCACTTTCTTTTTAAAAAGCAAAGCATTCCACCACCCAAAAATAAAAAAAGAGAAAAAACAAGTTCTTTTCTACTTGGAAACTACTTAATCTATTCTCACCCAGACCCCCTCTGGCAGAGGCCATAGCGAAAACTTAACCATGCATCCATCTGACGCATGTTTGAGCTGGCCTAAGAGGGAAATGTATTTAAGTTCTTCAGCCATGTCACTAACTAATGTTAAGGGATGGTCCTTGTCTTTTCAAGTAACTGTGCTGTAATGACTCTAGATGACAGACAGACTGGTGGCAGGACCCTGTGGACCACTTTGTCCGCGACATTAAATGTCCCAGGTACACTCAATGGAAAGATCAAGGGCAAGAACAATGAGTGCTGTCACACTTAAATTGACGTAACTATAAAAAAGAGCAGAACGCAGTGCCAAACCTTGTGAAGGTCAGAAGAGCACAAAGAAGAGAAGAACTTTTTTCAGATTTTTTAACTGTTCTGTTTGGGTCATTTTGAAACAGCATGCATTTATTTTGAAATAAACAGCATCACATGGTCAGCATATATTTTTTCTCTCTTGCTACCCTGTGATACTTGCTGGGCTACAAAACAGCCTCCAGCCTGCAGCTTCTTCCTAACTATTTCCTCCGAGGGTTGACATCACCCATTGTTTGATAATATCTCAGTGCTATATTAAGCAGAAGGTGGTTACATTAAGTTTCTGTGGGCCTATTAAGACCACAGAAAATTAACAGTGTTTCAATTATAAAACCCCCAAAGGAGAGAAAAAGTGTGGCTAAAGCTTGAATTAAATCAGGCCATTCATCAGAATGAACACACTTGGCATAGTAGTACTTAAAATGCCCATATATAGACCTAATTATCCACCATGCAGTGGTCTAAGGCTCATATTATCATAAAGATGTGATACTGTATTGACACTAATTGGACTGCTTTCACATTTCTTACAGAAAAAGGCTAATGAATGTAAATGTGTAAATAAATAAAATACCAGTCGTTGAAACACATTTGAAGTAAAAAATGAATAGATAGAACTGTAGGACAGTTCTATTAGTTTGGTGGTATATAAATAGTCAAAATGCTATTAAAAAGTATGTTTTTATTGTAGTAAAATATAACTGTTAATACCTAAGAACTTATAATAATTTAAGTGACTTAATTTTTTATTTCACTTTTTCAAATCCATTTACAGAAATGACACATAGAATGCAATTAGACACTAGTAGTAAAAAACTTTTAATACTGTAAGTATACTTTCAAGTACCTACACGTATTATACACCATTGGGAAGCTAAGATTCTTTAGATTTAATTATTGTATACCATTCCAGACTACAATCAAATATGTATATTCAGTAAAGACTTATTTCTGACCAGTCACCAATGCCATGTATCTTTGAAGTCATACTGTACTCCAGTAGCAGATGATACATCAGCAAGGGTCCAGTAGAAGTAGTCCAGCAAAATAGTAGATCCACTTCAATTCTTTTATCCATAAAACTCATTTAAGGTGAATATTTTTGCACTTTCTCACTAAGAGCAACTAGTTAAGAGTCAGGTCTTCTGCAGTCTAGCATCATATATGTTGCATGTGCACAAAGTTGCTAATTTAGCATGTTGCTTAACAGTTTTTTATGAAAAAACAGTTTTTATATTATTATTATTATTATTATTATTATTATTATTATTATTATTATTATTATTATTATTATTGTTGTTGTTGTTATTGTTGTTGTTGTTTTTAATTAATACATAAAAATTTACCAAGAACACTCTGTTGTTTTGTCTGAATAGTGCATCAGTTTTCATTTTCAGTGATTAAAGTATGTTAAATGGATGCCTTTGCATGTGTTTGTCTTTAGCAGGACAGAATTCAGGTAAATAATGGAGTGCTGACATTAAACAGCTTGAATATGGCTGACATTGGCATGTACCAGTGCGTGGCAGAGAACAAGCATGGCCGAATCTTCAGCAACGCTGAGCTACGAGTCATTGGTAAGAGCCAACACAAAAGACTTTGATGAGTTCTCTAAATTTACTCTAAGTTACATGTAAGGCTTCACAGCATCTCTTACACCCACAGGCATGTTGGCAGAACATTTGCTACACACGTCTGCAATTTTCCATCTGGAGGATAACATTTTCTTCATCTAGCATTGCTTGTTTTATTTTAAATTACTGCTATATGTAAGGTTGCCCAGTACAGATGATAAAATGACCAAAGGGATGAAAAATTTAATTCAGTGTCTATCAACAATTCTGTTCCCATCAGTTTTCATAGCATCCTGATATTAGTGTAATGATCAAGTCACTTAATTTGAGTCTGTAATCAGACAAATGTGTTGACCACATCGAAGCTTAAAGTTAGATGTTGTTTGGAACTTATTGTGGTAAATCTGTCTGATTAAATTATGCCTCTGCCATCAGAGAAGAAAGCAATCTGTTTATGAAAAACCAACAAGTATAGTTATATGGTAGATACTAGCCATGACGTGTGCAGAACATCATCTTCTGCTCTTCCTACCAATGATGCACCTATCACTATAGAAACATTTAGATCTTGATTCATCAACCACATTCCTTTTTTTCTTGCTATACATTCCAGTATTTATGCTTTCTAGCAAATTAATACTTTTATCTTTGGAAAAGAAGTTTTCTTAAGGTTACAGATTAATTTAGTACCAATACCTCCCAGTTCTTTCCAGTGGGGATAGGTTAAATCCAGGTGTAACTTTTTACTTTTTTTTATTTTTTTGCCCGACGGTGGGTTTTAGATTGTTTGGCCATTGTTGCTGCTTATGGTTTAATAATATACACAACTTTAATGATGTGCAGCATTTTGTGCAGCTCCTGTCTTTTACGAATATGGAACCAGTTATGTTATTTACTTATTCATTCACTTATTTTTATACTTAGCAATTAATCAACTAAATCATGTAATGAAAAAGGGTAAGGATCGGTACAAGGTACCGAAGGTGTTCATTGTATCAGTACAATGACAAAAAAAGACAATAATTGATTTCATTAAAATATAAATCTATGTGATGAAAAGATGTATTTTAAGTTCATTTTCTCATTTGCAATTCTGGGGAAAATTGGGGATCGACCTAGCAACTATCCAGTTAAAAGATGGCCCCTCTGAGTCTTTTGCTACAGCTGGCCCTAAAATCTTTACAGTGTCTATTTAACCATTAAACTTTTAGCTTATAGTTGAATGTTTATTTCACATGCTTCTCCACAGACTGCAACTCTGAATAAAAGCAGCAATAAAAAAATACATGAAGATCAACATATTTTATTAAAAACTATAACTCCTCTAAATCCCACTTTAAAATGTGAGTTCATTTAAATTCCACCATGTATGATAAAAAGAAAACTATGAGATCTGTCGGACATGGTGCTGCAGTTTTACATGTAGGGCCACAGTATAATGATCTGTGTAATGCATGTGTGTATCATGGGTTTTGCTTTGTATGCACATGCAGCAACATACACTGGCAAGTGCTCAGCCATGTTACTGGCATCTGGCTGTGTGTATTCACTTTGAAGAGCTTTTTGCTGAGTTGGTGCACATACAAAACAGCTCCAGACGACAGTGCATTAGTAATTAAGGCCTCAAGGAGCGGCAAAAGCCTTGTTTAACATTCTTTCATTTTTGCTTTAGAGCCCCAAAGCACAATTCTTAATGCGTAATGTCCTTCTAAGGAAAATTCATGGAATTTAAAAACCACCTTTTTTTAAAAGAAATGCTATTTTGAAATAATGTACCATCTTTGTTTTGTTGCGTTTGTGAGTCTGTCTCTGCATGTGTGAAAACAAAATCATATCTATGTAAAAAGAAAAGGATGTGGACATAGTGACCTGCATCTTTTAGGATGCTCCTCCATGGTCTTCCTTAAAAGCTCTACTCCGTTAGCACTGTCTGTCAGTTTAAACTTGCTTTTTTTCTGTTTTCCTCACAATAATCACATCACCTTCCTTCAACTCTTCCCATCAGCCATTGCTCCAGATTTCTCCCAGAACTTGTTAAAGGCTCAAACTTTGGCCAGACAGGGTGGCGACGTTCTTATTGAATGCAAGCCTAGGATGTCTCCTCGGGGTGTGATTTCATGGAGGAAGGGGAAGGAAGCCCTGCGAGAGAGCCACAGGTACCAGCTTACTTTGCATAGAGCTGTTACAGCACTGTGTGTGTGATAGTTGTTTAGTTTGTCTGCTTTACTTGCAGAATAGTATTTCATCGACTTATTTTATTGTACCCTACTTGATATTCATGATGACAAACTGGAAAGAACAGAATCACAGTGTGACACAATATAATTTGCATTGCATAACAGGTTCTGCACTCCAGCACTATCCCCGTTATCTACATTTCTTCCCTGATCTCCATTATACTTTGCTCTTCTGGCTGTGTTCAGAGCTGGTTTATTCACTGTTTACTTAAGGTTATTGGGCGTTCCTAGACTGCAGCACATGGATCGATGCACTGATCCATCAGCTCATTAGCAGCATGTAAGGCCTGGAGGGTCATTAGAGGACAAGGCAGATGGTGATCCAGACCACCACTGAGACTTAAAAGAAGTGGACGAAATGCCCAAAAGGACTGATCATTGGGTAACTACAGAGCATACGTTCTTTCGTGATAGCAGTGGCGACACCAGGGATATGAGCTGGATGCCTTGTTTTATTAGAAATCAGGTTAAACACAGATCAATGCAATGGCCCTCTGTGCTGACAGGAGATGGGAAAGAAAAACAAGTAATGAGATGAGAAGAAGCCAATCCTTCTCCTGAAAACATAATTCAAGTTAGGATAGCAGTATCTATATTGTCAGTGACTGACAGGGCTTCATACTGTTTTATTCTCTCATTCCAGTAACAGGGATTGATTTTCAGATATGGTAAAAGGCAGCTTTTAAACAACCCATTCTTTATTTGTCTGACAATTTTTCAAAGTGAAATGGAAAGATCTGCTGAATTGTAGGATCACCCACACATATAGTTCTTCTGATAGGTCACCATTTGCCAAAATTTGCTGTTGTCACAGCTCTCTTAAACACGGAACTAGATTAAACTGTGAAAAAGAGAAACATTCTGATGTGCTGCTGTGTTTTAATTGTTGATGTGCTTTTTGATGTGGGAAATTGTTCATTTACAGATGTGCTTTTCTAATCTTTCATTGTATAATACAAAGTGTGGTCTATGCAAATGACTCACTTTCTGTTTGATAACATCTTTATTTTTAGCAGAAATGTAGCAGCAGGAGGCAACGTGCACCAGCTGGCACATGCAGTGATTTAGTGGGGGTCCATATTTCTCATTTGATATGAGATTAATTGTTCAACAGGCTCAGCAGCTTTTCCACATCTAACCTCTGGTATATCCATCTTCACCACAGTTGGGGTGCCACAGATTTAGTTATGTCTCACCTCAACTTTCCAGACAACATGTTTGATAAACTGTTTGGTAAAACCAGGCCAAGACATCTTGGTTAAAGGAGTGAGATGTTTTATTGTGGGCTATCAGCTGAATCACTGCCAAGATTATATGTTGCAAACACCTGCTAAATGTTAAGCTCGGCTTGCTGATTTAAAATCCTCTAAAGTATGGAATGAGAAATATGTTCATGCTACAATGTGTGGTATCAAATCCATTATAATAGCAAGATTTTCCATTTGAAATGTTCAGCCTAATCTGAAGGGAATGAGTTGGTGCAGCATGTTAGGTTGCAACGTCTCTCACAAGGCTGTTCCCTTGTTCCTAGGTTGTTAACATTTACTTCCCTCCATTTCAAAACGGCTATGCTATTACAGCGGGGGCACATTACTAACCCATCCCACTGGCTCGACTAAAGTACCCATAATTCTTTCTAATCTTCCAGGGATAAAGTCTTCAAGGATCAGAAGTAGGAGAAAACAAATCACCCATGAACAAGGCAGAATCTGATTAGTTAATGAAATCTTGCAGGGGTGATACCTACATCAGCTCATATCCTATGCATGTATAACAAGATAGTCTTGTAATGGGGTTTCTGGGCACTTAGAGTATGCAAGGAGGTATGAGATCAACGCAGAAGTGCTGACTTTAATTAAATTTTACTGCTGACCACTACAAGCAATTGCAAAAAAAAAAGGACATAAGAAACAGCTCTCAGAATATTATCATTAAACTGAACCAATGTGTTTAGATTATGCTGCATAGTTTGCATTACATCATGGTGTAATGGGAGTCAATTTATAATCTTGGTTTTAAAACAAAGGAAATTTTTTTGTTGTGTTGCCAAAACAGAATGTGTAGATCTAGTGGATGCATTAAGCAGCACTTGAGAAAATTGCATGTTTTTTGTATAATATACTGACTTAATTATAGAATCCTTCTTAAATGGTTAAAGTAATGTTTTCGTATGCAGCCTCTCTGTTTTTGTTGCACCATGGAGAGACTTTTAGATTACCGCCAGTAGCTCACTTTAATACCAGCAAGAGAAGCTGAGGTAAAGTGCCTGTTTACTCTATTACACCACTCTGGCTTTTATGTACCCCACAAATTTCACCAATACCTTAATTGCTTTAGGGCAGGCTTAGAGAGAAACGGGATCAAGGTGAAAGCATTTCTGATAGATAATGTTTCTAACATCTGTATGTTGCACCTTTCCTTTGTAGCTTTGGTAAGGAGAAAGCCTGAAATAGGCCACTACACAGTTTAATGGCAAGTCTTGTCCCTTTGACATCTCATATCAGTAACTCTTTGTTATAGCCCATTATAAAAAAATACCCTGAGTTCAGTTAGGAGAATATACGAGTAGCTTTGTGTAGAAGAGGAACTGTAGAAGCAACTAATGTATTCTAATTTTTTCAGCCTTTAAAGTGATGCAGGTCATTTTTGGTGATTTTATGAGGTCCACACTCCTTGAAGGGATCTTTTAGAAAAAATATTGAAAGACTCCATCACACAATAATGTGCAGTTTAACAGATAAGGTGGGAGGTTCCAGTTGGGATTTCTAGAGCAACTCATTTATCAATAGGGTAATTAATTTTTAAAGATATGGCTATGGTCAGGAGGTTGATAAAAGGCAGCATTCAAGCTAGCTGACATCTAATATGATCAAATTATTATGACCTTTCTGACTGCAGCAAGATTTTTCACTCTAACTTCCCTTCATAAAAAGAGATGAAGCTGCAGCATTTTCTGCTTTTCATTCATCAGAAATGTCAATAAAACATTTGTCCTACAAGCACCAAATGTTTATACATATTTCATTCAAATAAATGTGTTGTGATTTATTTTTCTGTGACTAATTACTCTTCAACAAAGGTACCACATGGTCGTCATCACAGATATCCTCTTTTTGAAAGTTTAAACTTTGAAATCATAATCTAAGTATAACGAGCTGATTTAATTTTGCAGCTTCGTAATGAATGTCTATGCAAAGTGATAATCAGTTAAAGAAGCTGTGATTGTCGGTTTTGAGTGTAATTTGTTATTTATTTATTTTTTTCTTTGTTGGAGTTCTTTTTTTCCTCTTATCTTCATGTTTCCCCCTCTGGGGAGAGGTGAACTGGTGGACACAATCTTGCTTCAGGCCATCTCTGCTTGTCCAATACTTTGATATGACAGCTTAGGGTTGTTGTGTAGCAATAATCTGTCCTGGCTCAATTATTATACATTATATCTGCTCTCCTGAGGAAATGCAACAGCTATACAATCATTGTGTCACTTTAACACACTTAATAATTAAAAATAGAGGCACCACCTATAGAGGGAAAATTATATAGTTTAAATAATTAGACAAATTAGTCTCTCAAGCTAAACAGAGTTTTTGCTGGAATTGACCCTAGAACCACACAAGGAAATCACAGACAACAACCTGTTAAAATAATCTGAATAAACTATTTCACAAACTACATAAGATAAAATATGAGCATTTAAAGCATACATAGAAAATATGTTATTGTGATGTTCAGCCAAAGCAGTGGAAAAGTGTAGGGAAATCAAACATGAATTAATTAAAATTTGGTGTTAATTAATATGGGGGATAACGGTACACTAAAATTAAGCTAAAAACAAAAACATAAAACTGCTGGTAGTAAATTCTCCAATAAAAGATTCTTAATTAAATAAATATATCAGACGGAGTCTTGCTGCTTTGACAGAAGATCAGACACGGCTTAGGTTTCATTTTGCATCTCAGTGTTTGGATTAATGTTACAAATGTTTCTGTTTCTTCATTCCCTTATCTCGGAATATCAGATTTAGACATTTGTGAACAAATCTGTAAGTTTTATGTTGTTGAAATCATTAGCAGTGATACACTTACAGAAACACTGATCAGTTATTTAAACAGGATGAAATAAGATAAGCAACAACAAAAATAGGTGAATTTAAAGCAAAGCTATAAAATATGATAAAAGGCACATATGAAACATCGTGTAAATCTTGCTGATTTCATCTGTCTGTGCTTCTTGCATCGATATAACTATTAGAAAGGAGACATATTGATTAGACTTGACATTACTTGTACACTGGTATGCAACCCCCATCATATTTCCACAGGTTAGTTGATAACTTAGGTGATAAGCTACAGTTTTGGTTTGCGTTGATCAGCTCATGAATGGCTCTACTGGCAGATTGATGAGGAATGTTTCTCAGAGCCATTTTTAAGTTGTCTCAAAACTCCCGTATTCAAACCAATGATTTAGTGGCAGACAAAAGTGTTCTCTGTCAGGAAAAGCCAATCCTCTGGTCATCAATTTAAAATCCAACTGTGACATTTGTTGATCGATAAAATTCTAAAGCATGGCGTCTCAGGTATGTGTCTCTTTTTGCTGGGTCCCTTTCTTCCACCAGCATCCGCTACAATTGAAACAATTAATACTTGTTTAAATGATCCATGCTCTCTCTATGATGGAAGATTTTTTTTTCAATATATTTGCTTCCATTCTGAAAGCAGAAAGGATCTAACAATGTGTCAGTTTATGAAAAGTAAAATTCCTTTGACCAGCAATGAATGTCAGCTAGGAAATGTTTGATGTCAGATTTCAAGAAATGTCAGCCTGCAAAGGACTTTGGATTTTCATTTTATTTGAAATTTTCTATTTAATAATGAACTCAATAAGCAGTCCAACAGTATGAGTTATATTGCTTTAATAATTATTAATAATAATAATAATAATAATAATAATAATAATAATAATAATAATAATAATAATAATAATAATAATGTTTTATTACATTCTATTAAACTTTAACCTACGACATATCAAAAGTAATAACTCAGCACAATAAATACTATAAGAACACACAAATGCATGTTTTTATGGACTTTAAAGTATAAATAAGGATTAAACATGTTTTAGGTAAGTCCTAAAGAGACAGAATAAGGAAATATGTTTTCTAAAACACGTAAAATGTCCTTTTAAAGTGAGTACTAAACAACAAATTGTGAACTGTGTGTATTTGAACTCAATTATTTTGAAAGAAATAAATTAAATTTATTGAATTTATGCTGTGGTTTCATGCTAAATATGTGCACAGAGCCTTTGACACACCATATTGTCAATTTTTCTGTTTTTCTTTCTTTTTTTCTTTTTTTTTTTGGCATTACATTTTTGGTCAGTCACCTGTAACCTTATCATCCATTCCTATTTTATTAAGTGTGTATAAAAGAGTTTGAACCTCAGTAACCAAGTTTCCATTTAAATGTTTTCTTTTATGCACCTTTTATCCTTGACTCTGTATTAAAAATGCAACATGGTGAGAGTCATTGATTTCTTCTTTCATGCTACATTTGCCCATGTTTTTACGAAATTGTTAGTATTAACATGCTGTAAGGACCCTTTTACATTTAAGAGTTTTGATGCTCACAAGGTGTGCATCAACATGTCTATTAGTTTTCTTCTTCTCCATCTTCTTTGGCATCTTCTTCTCCTTTTCCTTCTTCTTTTTTTATTATTTTTTCTTCTTCTACATTTTGTTATTCTTCTTATTAGCTGTAAGCAGTAATTGGGTATGACATTTTCTGACCTAAATTTAAGGTTAAGTTGACTTATTTTAGGCTTTGTTAATTGCTTTACTAAATCCCCCCCATGTATTATGTGTGTTAGTGTCTCCTATCCATCATGTAGTATTAGGGTGTCTGGTGCATTTGTGTGTGCCGAATCAATATTTCGCATAATCCACTTTAATATCCCCCATTAATTCAAAAAGACTTTTGTTCCATAAAGTGACTTTGTGCTTTCCTTAAAGCAGCACTATATAATATTTTGACTTTAAAACTGTGCTTCTGACTTGTTTTGATAGCACAGTGACATTTATTATGTACACTCCTGTAGCTGTTATTACCCAGAAGCATCCAGAAGGTGAAAAACTGCACTTTACAATGTTTTCTTTTTGTTGTTGAGAAGTGCCCTGCAGCATCACTTTACTGCAGCATTTCGCTTTACGGTTCCTCGTCACACACTAGCAACTGGATATCAGTTTAGTAGTTTGGCTTTAACAACTTGCCTGTGACAAATCAAACGTTTTGCAATGAGCTTCTGCTAAAGTTATTTTACACTAACCCACAATGAGTAAATTAAACTTCACTGATATCAACTCCAGCTATGGGTTTAAATGTTTTAGGACACTGTGTATTTACAGTCCATGTATGAAGGCCAATAATCTATTTCATTCATCTTTTCTTTTTAATTTTTTTTACAGAGTCACAGTGTTGGATAATGGAAGCCTACGGATATCCAACGTTACTAAAATGGATGCAGGACTGTACACTTGCGTAGCCAGAAATCAGTTTGGAGTAGCGAGCAGTGCTGGGAGCCTTTTGGTTAAAGGTAAGCTAATTAACTACATCTAAATGTACGTGGCACACTTCCACGGCAAAAAAAAAAGCTGCCATGCCTTCAGAATTATGATTTTTTTTTCCAGATGCTTACATATGTGAATTATACTGTATGAATGGATCCATTTGAACATAAAGGATATATTTGCACACATTTATGGACCATAGCAAGAGTGTGAAATTATACTCAGGAAATGTGACACTGCCCTGCAAATAACTTAATTTTGAAAAACGAACAAGTCTCGACTTCCTGTCCAGTTCTGCTGCAGCTCATGAGTCAGTGGTGGCAAAGAGGTGATAGAGCGGAGTAATTCTCACATGTAAGACCAAGGAAAATATTTGTTTTGGTCTGGTCAATTCATCTTCCACAAGAAGCTTCATTCGCAATGGGGAGGGGATTACTGGGAGGGGTGGGGTCTGTGTCTTTATGTGCAATGAACAATTGACCCAGTTACTTTATATTTAACATGACATTTTGTCTGTGGCAGGGCTGGGTTGAGCATGCGGTGGTGGCCATGTCTTTAAATGCCAAATGTGATGTATACATTTTCACACTTTCTCAACACCTCGATTAGCTGTTCATTAAATAAGTCTCATAAGATGACGAGTGGGGGAGAGAAGAGTGGTAGGGCAGAGCAGGAGAGACCAGCAGGGAAGCTGTGGCGGACTTTCTGTACAGGAGAACATAGAGCTCTTCAGAATCAAGTGTTGCAAAGCCCTCCTCCACAGTTTCCAAAACTCCTGGAGGAAACCCTGCCTGTCTTCTGCTTTTGACCTCACACATAGTATACTATTCTGTTTACTGTCTATACTCCATAAATAAACTTCTCAGCCTATATATAAAACAAGTCAGTTCTGGCAGTGAGCAGTTTTCACTAATCCTTTGGTTTAATGACTCAGTTTTGTTTTCATTCTGTAGCTGCCGTTTGCTTTATTCCAAGATTAGTTGTACAACTTAAAATGTTATTAACTTAGTTCAAGGTAATTTAATTTTAACATCAGTCACAGTGTACTAAATGTTGTGTAGGTTTTAGCACTGACCTGCTGGGATATGAAAAGGGCACCCATGGGAGTGTCCTCTTGTTCTTGTCTTGTCTTGTTCCATGGATGGATCAGATTCATTCTGGTGCGTCCAACAGAAGTTTGATTGGTTTGGGATTTGTGGAGTCTGGAGGCTCAGTCTAGAGCTTTGGCTGGCTGTTGCAGTCCTTGAGTATTTTTTAAAAATAGTTTTAATGATATGATGGGCTTTGTAGTCCTGCTGGAGGATTCTGCTGATATGGGAGTGCTTTTGCCTTAAGGTGTGTACTTGGTCTGCAACAATGTTAAGGTGGATGGTAAATATAGCATCTACTGTATATGGATGTGAAGAGCTAAGGTTTCTCACCAGAATGTTGCATTGTAAGGTAATGACTTGTGAACCCACTGGGGGTTCAAAATGGGAAGGGTCAGGTGAGGAGGTTCTGCAGGGTTGGATGAGATTGTGATAGCTTGATAAAGCATTGGATAGGTCATATTGAAGTGGGTTCTTTCCAGTTCTTTTAAAGAGGTGGAAAAATCTTTGCCTTTTCTTCCATACCTCCTTCATCTGTTGTATAAATTTATGAGACATATTAACTTTAAAAATTGATAATAATAATAAGCAAGGCTTTCTAGTCTCTTATTTTAAGTGGATACACAAGGTAAATCTATTGTTGCCTATGATGGGATCATCTTTGACTACATTTTTAAAACAATTATTATTTATTTTCTGCACTGCATAATAAACTGAATTGGACGTTGTTAGAACAGTTCATTTCAGCACATTTTTTTATGATTTATGTTATTTTGTTTCCCTTAAAATGACTAGTTTAAATCATGCTTCACGCAGCTATGGGTAATATATCTCCTCTTTTAGACTTTTTTTTTAGGAGAAGCTTACATTTAACTAAATTCTATGTCATTTTTCTGTACAAAATATCTGCCTCCAAGTGAGCAAACTTATATTTAGAAAAAATATGCCCTAGAGGAAAAGCCCACCACACAAAGATGGCCATTCTGCAGGCGACTCACATTTGCCAATAGGTTCTCAGCATAAACTATGAAAATGAGCACCATGTTGCAAAGTGTTGCAACAGCTTTCTGTACCATCAAAGCTGACAACAGAGGCGCCCATGCAGAAATTGTCTGTGGAAATGGAAATATGCATGTCTGTCTGAAGAAGCTACACACTGTTAAGGGCAAGAAGAAGCAAGAAGAGCTTGTTTGAAGTTGATTTGGGACTTCAAGCAAGTCCTAAAAAATTAAAAATAAAAGGGATATTGTGAGTCTGAAAGACAGTTTTAGAATAATTAAATTCTATTAGGATGTGTCTAGAAGAGTCTGACAAAGCAGTGGAATATTTATTGTGATATTTCACCGTAGATATCAACACCACACCTTCCTTACAGCACCTCCACTATAGTTCTTGAGAAAGACATTAAGTTACATTAGATTCAGTAGACTACTCTTTTCATTGTAAGCAGCTATCTCTTAGAAGTTTTCCTTCTTTTGAATACGTGGCACTTCAGCTTCAGAGTCATGTTTTTAAATATTTACAAGCCCAGTGGACACTGCACAGCATTTTATGATGGTTTTAGTGAACTGCTGGCTACAATGTGTGTAGATTTTGACTGTGTAATTATTGCTGGTGGTTTTAACATCCATATAGACAACCCTCAGGACAAAGGGACTAAAGACCTGAGTAACACTCTGGACAAATTTGGGCTGACTCAGCATTTAATAGAGACCACACACAATAAAGGACACATTATAGATTTACTGATTTTAAAGGTTTAGGACATTTCAAAGGTTACTGTGTGTGATGTGGGCCTGTCTGATCATTTCTGTGTTTTCTTTGAGAGTTTGATTACTGTTCACACAAATGTCTCAATGAAGGTGATCACAAAACGGTGTATAACTGAAATCAAGAGTGGGATGTTTAACCAGGTTTTCTCTTTAACACCTGCACTGTCAAGGGGTTCAGTCAATGAGCTTGTCTCTAGTTTCTAAAATCTCAAGTGTTATGGATATTATTCCTCCCACTAAGGTCTCTGGAAGGAAAAAGCCTCCATGGAGAATTTCCATACTATTGAAAAAATAAAGAAAGATAGTATTGCAAAGCTAAGTGCAGATGCAGACAAACAAATCTACAGATTCATTTTGACATTCATAAACAGAAACTTCAATCTAATAATTTACAACTAATGCAAGGAAGTCCTATTTCTCTGACATTATTAGAAAAAACTGTTATAATGCTCGAGTCTTATTTGCTGCAGTCGACAGCCTCTCCTGTTTCGATAGCACTTTAATGTTATTCCACCAACACCTGCAATGAGTTTACCAAATTTTTCTCAGACAAAATCCAGAATATCAGAATATCAGAACCAGCAGCTGGTTCATCAACAGCAGGTTCAGGAAATATACTGTGACCATTGCAAACCAGTTTAAACACCGTGACACAGTTTCATCCCATTAACAGCAAACATCTGGAAGGCATACGTCAGCTGAACTCCTCCCCGTGCTGTTTGGACATCCTGCCCACAGGTTTTTTCAGAAAGGTCTCAAAGGCTATGGAGCCAGATCTTTTACAGATTGTGAACTTGTCTTTAATTTCGGGCATCTTTCCAGAGCTGCTGTAATCAAGCCTCTGCTTAAAAAGAAAAATCTAGACAAGACACAAATGAACAACTACAGGCCAATCTCAAGTCTTCCTTTGGAAAACATCATTGAAAAAAGCTGTTTTTCATCAGCGAAATGACTTTTTAACACAAAACAACTGCTATGGTGTCTGTAAATGCGGTTTTAGACAGTACAACAGCACTGAGACTGCTCTGACCAAAGCGATACATGACATATGTCCACAATATATTACTCAAACGACTGGGAACTGGGTGGGGTTCTGTACCAAACTGTACTAAGCTACTTAATGAATCAAACCATCCATTAAATAGCTCTCTGGCTCTTTACAAACCTGGTTCAAAACATGCTTAGAAAACAGGAAGTACTTTGTCTCATTAGGTAACTTTACATCTGAGCAGACAAGTATTTCAAGTGGAGTTCTCCAAGGTTCCATCCTGGGGCCTCTTCTGTTCGACATCTATATGCTCCCACTGGCACAGGTCATAAAGAAAAACAAAATAAGTTCCAATAGCTACACAGATGACATGCAGATTTACAATGTCAGTCCCATACAGGCTCTTGATAAATGCATTGAAGAGATCAATGACTGGATGTGCCTGAACTTTCTTCAGTTAAACAAAAACAAAACTGAATGATTGTCTTTGGAGCCAAAGAGAAACAATTAAAGGTCACCACAGAGCTTCAGTCTATACACTCAAAAACTTCCAAATCTAGGTGTATTGTTGAACTCAGGCCCAAATTTTGTAAAACACATTAAGGGAATCACAAAGTCAGCCTACCATCACCTTAAAAATATATCAAGGGTAAAAGATCTTATGTCACAGCAGGACCTGGAAAAACTAGTACGTGCGTTCATCTTTAGTCGGCTTAATTTTTTTAACATTGTTTTTACAGGTCTGCCTAAAAAATCAATTAGACACCTGCAGAACTTTGCTGCTCGAGTCCTCATAAGACCAAGAAAATGGACCAGTCTTTTCATGGCTGCCTGTCCGTCAGAGAATAGCCTTTATAGTTCTGCTGCTGGTCTATAAAGCTCTGAATGGTTTAGGATCAAACTACATCAGTGACCTCTTGATCCAGTATAAACCTGCCAGACCTCTCAGGTCATCTGGAGCTGGTTTTTTATCAGTTCCCAGAGTTAGAATCAGACATGTAGCAGTTTCTATGCTCCACATGTCTGGAACAAACTCCCAGAAAGCCTCAGATCAGCTGAAACCCTCAGTTTATTTAAATAAAGGTTAAAGACCCACCTGTTCTCTGCTGCATTTGAATAGTTTTTTATTTAAATGTTCAAATCGGCACTTTTTCTTTTAAGCTTGAATTTTTAAACATGTTTTTAATACAGTTTTTTATCTAATGTTCTTTCTTTTTCTTTTCTCTTTTACTTTTAATTTTAAATTATAATTCCCTTTTTCCTGATGTTTTAATGTCTCTGTAAAGCACTTTGAATCATCCTATCATTAAATTGTGCTTTATAAATAAATTTTACTTGCCCAGTGAAAAAGTTAATAACACATTCAAACAGTAAAAATATCCAATTTTGAAATTCTGGGAAAAAAAACATCTGGCAAAGAGGAAGAAGGCTTTTCAGTTGTTAACAAGAATGCAATATGAAGTCAACATTGACTGATCTGGTGACAAAGAGCAGACAGAGAATGTGAATTTCACTGACAGTGGTAGCTGTGGATGAATTTATCTACAGTGACCTTGGTAGAGATTTAAACTGAATGTATAACAAAGCAGATAAGTGGATATTTGCAGTATAAGTCTGTACAAAGGAGCTACAGACATAAGAGAGGTAGTGTTGGTATGCAGGGATTGGACTGCACTGTCATTGAGGAGAAATTGCTGTGAGGGCTGATAAGGTTTTCATTTTGGTTCCAATGCTGTTTCTGCAGCTGACAACCTGGGAGGTTTTTTATTCCATTCATTTACTTATTTTTTGGTGTTGCTGTTTTTTTTTTTTTTTTTTTTTTTTTTTTGCAAAGATAAATTAGGTCGTGGGAGAATTCAGGTAGGAAATAGATCCTGTTCAAGACAAAAACTGGCCAAAGATAATCAAAGACTGAGGAGTAGCTTATATTTTAAAAGATGTGGATCTGCAGATTTTTCAAAAATTACTGATCCCCCATATAGAAAAGGTGCTTTTTATTTTCATGTATTGATCTAGCACTATAAAACAATAATGTTTAGGATCAATATAAAATAATCAATATAAAATATGAATTATTACTATTAATATCTGGAAACCTCGGAGCACCACCAAGCTTTTTCTCTTAATGGAAGCATGGAAAACCATTAAAGTCCTAAATTAATTAATTAAATAAATGAATTAACTAAACTTAATCAAATCAAATCAGTCTCAATACGCTAATTATGCAAGTTCTTGTTCGAAGAGAAGCCAAGGCATGATTTAAAAGAAAAATCACAAACAACAACTAGTTAAATAAATGTGAATATTTATGAATTAGTCTACATAGTACATAAGATAAATATTAAAGGTAATGTTTACAAAAGGAAGGTAAGCATAAATCAAACAAACATTGCAAATGCAAGTGGTTCAAACCAGACTATTATGGTAAGGCAATGTAAAATGTGGAGCAAAATGAAAACAGAACAAAAATGAATTAAACTGTGATGTGAATTTATGTAGGAAAAGGACAAAAGGTCTGTTTAAGACGGAAACCTACCTCAGCTCCTGAAAAAAGCAAATTAGTTCACTATCACCGATTCTGTGAGACAACCAACCATACTTCTTAGCAGTTAAGTCGAGAGGAGACTGGTGGTACTCGTCCAGTTCCCTTTGGACTGAGTCGACCTACTTATGACTGTTTTTGATGAACAACTCTGGTGCATAGAGGAAGCCTTGCTGGTGGTTGAGTTCCGTCTAAAGCTCCCAGGAGGCCAAGGGTCCGTCAAATGTGGCAGTCCGCAGGTTTTGAGCCTGCAGTCTAAAGTGTCTACAGATGGTGTATAGTAAAAGGTAGCTGTTGTGTTACTCATGGAGGGATCGCAAAAGATCAAAAAGTCCAGCTTTAAGAGTCAAAAAGGGAAACTAGCGTTGTAGCTGAAAAAGCTCACAGTTACAAAAATATAAAAAGGGAAAAACATTAAACTAAACAGAGTTTAACTAGTTACAAAAGAAAAAGAACATAACAAAATCGGAGATTAAGCATGTGCAGAGATGGATTCTGCACCTCGGGTTTGACCATGTTCTTGATGAACTTTTCCTGTCTAAGCAGGCGTCGTCATGCATGTTAAAATGCAGGTTCTGCTTAGTTCCTACATTCTTCATTCTGGTTCCGTTTCTTCAACTCTGTGTGAAAAGAGCAAATAATCGCAAGACAATAAAAATGAAGAGAACAGTAAAAAGTGAAGAAAAGAAGTACATGTCTGTGGGCAACTTCTGAGTTGTTGGAGGCAGTCCACTCCCACAGTGTGGGTTACTCTTTCCAGCCAATGAGAGCAGGCTCTGGGCAGCTTGGCTAGAGGTCAAATAATCTTCATGAAGATTTGGTTTAGTGTTAAACCTTTCTGATTTCTTTTGTTTTGAAGTATCATATAAATATTTGTAAACACATCTGTACTTTATAAGCTGTTAAAGTCATTAAGTGATGTCATTGTTAAACCATTGATCAACCATTCAAGCAGGATAGATAATCCATATGTGATTATATCAACAATGCTATAAAACATTAAAGAACAAGAAAGAATGATAAGGCTCAGAGAGTAAATGGATCAACTCCCATTGATTAAACATTATACAAATCCTGATGACTTGAATGGTCTTCGCTTGGCTGAAGGAGGGCAGCGATTTTTGCCTCATCACGCAAGTTCCATATAAAATGAATGGAGAAGGAGCGACGTCGCCTCCCACGTGTCAAGGCCATTACATAGCCAGAAGAGAAAGTCATGTATTTTCCAAAGAAGGTGAAGACTGGATACCAGAAAAAAAAGAAAGAAAAAAACATACGGTAAGAAAATGAATTGAGGATCAGCAGCTTCTTTTTAATTTCTTAGAGGACAGAGGTGAGCAACTAACACACAGTTTGAGCTGATAGCAGCAGCAGTTGTCTGTAGGCAACATATTAGGAATAATTTAGGGACAACACATTTTGATCACAATCAGAAATTCATCTATGTTACTACAAATCATTTGACTTTACGGACCTTTCGATGAAAAACAGTTCCACTTTATATAGATATTTTAGCCCTTTCCTAGTGATAAATCATGACATATTTTATATCAATTGATTCCTTGTAATTGGCATCATGTTATCTGAAAAACAGAGTGCACCAGACCCTAAACTCTGTAATGTTAATAACAAATTATCTACCATTATCTTTTTTTAATTAATAAAATGAAACAGGAGGAAAATTTCCCAACTTTAAGGCCACAGTGACTGATGAATAAGTCAAGAGTCTGATTATTATAACCCCTACTGTTGGTGCTTACAAGGCAGGAGGTGCAAAGTATGAGTCATGTATTTGTTGGTGTAGCCTAGCAAAAAACAATCATGTAGCAGAGAGAGAGAGATTGAAGATTCAAGTGAAGAAATGGGAAGTGGAGGTTGCTCTAAAAGTAGTGAGGAGGTTGAGGAACCTGAGAGAAGCCATTTTGCCATTAAGAGGTTAAACTCAGATCATATTTATTATCTCTGTCTTATACAATGGGAAAAATATGTGTGAGAACTATTGATCAAGTCCAGATAGGGGCCCACCAACAAGGTTTGTACATAGGGCCCAGGATTTTGTGCTATGCCCCTGCCATTGATCAACTGGATTTTTCAGTAATAATAAAAAAGGAGCAATTATTAATTTCTAACTCTAAATCATTGTTATGTGATTAGATTGAAAAGAGAAGGATCTCATTAATAAAAACTGGGAATCACCAAACCGTAGCAACTTTCCTTTTTAATGTACCAAGTACAAAATCTTGCTCAGTTTTTGCAGGTTTTTACCAGGAGGCTTTTGAAAAACACAAGTGCCTCCAGCCTTAAATAAAGTCTTAATAACTTTAATTCCTAAGAAGGAAAAATGTATAACAAATCCTTCCAATTATAGACCCATTAGTCTTCTCTGTGTGGATTGTAAACAATTAAAATAAAGACAGTGCTTTATCTTAAGTCCTGTATCGCATTGTACACTTTCAGGGGGCTTAATAAAGAAATGGGTCTTCCACAGACATCATAAGAACATTTGTTTGCATCTAATATGTCTGAGCCCATTTTTAAAAAAGTGCCATGTCCTTAGATTCTATAAAGGATTACAGTTAATCCAATTTATTGGGATTCCTCCTTTCCATTTTGTCTCATTCTGTAGCACTGGGTCACACCCGTAGTGGCAGATCTGATTATACCTCTCCAAAGAAGGAATTTTGTACACAATAGTATATCAGGATCCTTTCTTGACAGCATAAGACAATTATTTTAAATTTTATAAGCCCCCATCCCCCACCATTTTAGTGGTTTCCCACAGTTCTCCTCTATTTACACAGGGGCATGCACGGCTACACATTGAAACAGTGTTGATTAAATGATGGTATTTCACTGGTCAGAATTCAACCATAATACAAATGATTTAATGATATGTTTTCAACATTTATCAGTCTAACCAAAGATCAACCATTTTCACCCTAAATCAACATTGAATTTACATCTTCTGCTAATTGGGTCTGTTGTTCTCAAGCTAAGCAAGCACTCATGTTTCCAGGCTTTTTGATTTTCCTAAATGTGTACACAAGCATCAGTTTGAAAGTCTGATCCACCTCAGCTGGAAGGAAATTCATTACAGACTTTATCTCTTTTTTTATCACATTTTTAGTTCCAGGAAATTGTCATCTCCGGTCAAATACCTGCAAGTACAGACACACACACACAGAAACACACATACACAGAATCACCTTCCTTTTACTTTAAAAGTTATTTCATTCTTTAAAAGGATAAAGGAACTAATCCTCTGTAAGCTAAAAAGCTGCTATGCAACATTAAAGCTTCTGTTTTTTGTGTTTCCTCTCTTGTGTCTTTTCCTGGTGGAAGTCTTTTCCCCACTGCTTCCCCCCTCTTCATTTTGATCTTCTGTTTGAGTTGGGATACAAAAAGATTTACTTTCCAGAACATCACTTTCAAGAAAATATCTCACTCTGTTGCTGGTCCTACCTCTTATACATCCTCTTTCACATTTACCTTGCCTGAAATCTGTCCTACCAGCATCCTGCCTGGCAACAGCAATGTGAGCAGGTACAATCCATCATACAAGATATTACTGACATTCTTTAAACAGCTTCAACAATTATATTTTGTTCTGGGAACCTGATATGACACACTAGATCTTTTTATTCTTTGTTTGTTAGATTTTTTTTTCATCTGGGAAGTTCACTGTAAAAACATTTTAAGATAGGGCAGGCATTTTTATGAAAATGATCCAATTAGGTGAACCAAGCCAAACTATTTGTCAGTCACTTGAAGCTGCTTTTTTTTTGTTGTTGCACCTTAAACTCACCCACAGCTACCAATTACAAATAATGACCAGTGTCGGGTAGTAACGCGTTACTGCAATGAACTAATACTCTAATGCATTACTCTTTAAACAAAGATACCGCTACCATACGGTGTGTTACTTCGTTACTAGCTATTTTAATACATTTTGTCCAGCAGTTGTGAGCTTCTTCCTGTTTACTGCGGTACGACATGGACAGTGTTGCTCGGTCCGCTTGTTGAGCTTGTTTTCTGTGAAGTAGCAGGTAAATATTTTCACTCGCGGGTTGAGGCCTCTCTGCTTCCTTCGTATAACCCTCCTGATTCTCTCACAGCTGTCCACAAAGCAATAACCCCTGGTTGCAGAACGGAAACGTGAATGCAACAATCCTTCTTTTCAGGGGCTAATGTCTGCTGCCCCGTTACCTTGGTTACCGCAGGTGTCCGAAAGGGCACGCCCCTAACGTACTTCTGTACTTGCTAGTATGCCCACGAGTAACTAAGGAAATATGTACACAAAAATAACAAAGTAAGAGAAGGATGCCCAGACAATGCCCAAATGTTCACATATATAAATATCAGTATGTAAAGATATGATACTAGAACAATACAGAAATGGTTTGGAATAAAAATATTATTATTATTATTATTATTATTATTATTATTATTGTTGTTGTTGTTGTTGTTATTACTGCATGACTCAATCATTGTAATTAATTGTTTTAAACTTATTGATTATATAAACATGATAATATTATCATTACTATTATTATTACCATTGTTGTTGGTGGTGGTGCAATTATTATTAATGTTTAACTCAATGACAAAAATATATTCTTTATAGTATATACTGAATATTTTTAATATTACTATTGTTTTATTATGAGATTATGTAATGCCTAATAGTTAATGATGATGTGATTATGGCATAAATTGGATAGTTTGTTTTTCTTCTACCCAACTTTACAATAAATAAAAGGCCATTTCACTACTTGCGATGACATCCATAGAATTCCCACATCGTAGGGTTGTCTGCATCAAACTGCTTCTCTGCATCCACCTACTTTTCATACTTTTTATTTTATTTTGTCTGATAATAAATCTTAGGATGTGAACTAGTCATGGTGTGATTCCAAACTCTTAAATAACAGTTCATTTCTTGACTTTATTCACTTCAGTGTGGTAATCATTCAGAGGTGTTTCTGGCTGACCAGTCAGAGTAGAAACAAACTAACACATCATCTTTCACAGCTATTTCTTTCAATGGCTCCACATACTGCATAAAAACTAAGAAATGACCACAAGGGTTGGTGAGACAGATGCCTTGTTATGATTCAATTTACAGAAATAACAACTTTCTTGGAATGAAAATTACATCAACAAGATGAACTTGTCACTTGCTAATTATTAGTCAGGGGAAATAAAACAAATAGGATGTTGGTTGACTGACAGTGGCTGCGGGTAGTGAAACATGAGGCTCATTGCCTTCATGTGCTGCAATGTTTAATTCATGCGTTTATTGCACTGTGGCTTATAGCCTTGCTTGGTTTGTTTAAGATTTCAATCCATTTAAATCACACACTTCTGCAGAGCCAGGCATTTCCTGGGTCCTTTTAAAAAGCAGAGTCAACAACACTTCTCTATTAAAATACCTTTTGGTGATTCCTTTTTCCTTTTTTTTTAACTACAAATCATTTTATATTGAATCCCAATTAGTTCTTTTTTCTTTCTCAGCTTATTTACATTTACAGTTTAATATAACAGTATTAATATATATTTATGTTTAGAAATCTATGCTAATTCATTAACTTTGTAACAGCTGAAAGGCAATATACATCAATTTATTTAGCATATTTAGCTTTTATGTACATTTGTACAGTAGAAATATAGATATTATGTAATGTGTGATTAATCTAATCATCACTAAATGCTACCAGCTACTGTACGTCTTATAGGACTTTGTATCAGCAATCAGTATTTGACAAAAAAGGCTATTTGTATCTGTTGGCGAGGACTGTTAACTAATTAATATGTAAATTTATTTTAATCATTTCTTCTGTCATTTGATTGTTTAGTGTATCTGAAGTTAAACACTGAAAAAAACACTGTTTGTAAAACTGTAGAAACCAGACAAAATAGATGCAGTCAGTAACCATTTGGTGGACATAGAGATCTATTACAGTTTAAAATGAGTTTTCTGAGGTTAAGAAAAAGATAGAAAATATATCTAAAAGATAATAAATGTTGTCTTTTATTATTTATTCATCATCAGACTACAAGCACAAAACCAAATGAATGATAATGTTAATGTTATAATGAATATTCTGGTTGGTTACATCACTCCTGGTATGTCAAACTGATTTTTACTGAGAAATTATTTCTGTTTCACTGAATCTCGGGTACGTTGTTGAGGTTTCAATACATCACTATGTTGACATTAGTTATAATGACACATCTTAGCAGTTCCTTTGCTAATACAAATGAAGATATCTGCATCTATTTAAAGCAGTTTCTGATTAATGTAGTAATATAGCTCTTTCTAGTTATTTGAATATATGATGTGACACTCTAGGTAATTTGGGAGCCCACAACTGAATTCTTCTCCAGTCACAACAATAAATAAGCAAGTTTACAATTGTAAATAGCAAGTTTTGCAAACACATTTTGCAACTAGTGCAAACTTTCCCAAGACTTACCTGGAATAAAATGCCAAGGCTAGTCGGTTTTCTAGGGGGTTGCAAGATAAACAATCTGGCTTGTTTTGACAGAGCTGAATATAGACCTTTACTCTATCTGACATGCTGCATTGGCTTGCCTGTCCATTAGATGCTTATGACATGCATGCATAATTTAGAGTGGAGTGGTTTATAGGCCTTTCAGCCGGAGAGGAATTTTCTGAGCAGCACTGCTGTTGAATGAGACGTCCAGCTGAGACGACCAAGAGATTATGTTGATGTGCACCACACAGAGGATGAAATAGGATGTTTTTTTTTTGTTTTTTGTTTTTTTTTGTCTCACACTAACAAAACAATTTACGGATGTACAACTGAGCTGCCATAATGGGGCTGGAGTTATTCTTTTTTTCTCTTTCTCTGTTGTTAGAGACTTTCAGCCCCCTGCTTTAGTGAAACTCAAAGAAAGTGATGTAATTTAAGGTTGCTGCCAGGCTCAAAAGTAATTTGCTTGGTTAACTTCTTGGATAGGATTTTACAAAGAACGCAATGTAAGGGTGGAATAGTTAGGTAATTATGCACCAAAGTTCAGACATAAAATATTAACTAACACTTTCATTTTGCCTGCATTACTGCATTTGACTGCATAGACAGTCTTGAGGTTATATCAGTTCTAATTGCATTAATCCATTTAATTTATCAGGTGGCAAAAATATGTGGTTGTCGCATGGGAATTCCTTCCTGATATTTTGAGCATTTACAGCAGCATAACAGCAATTTGACCTTTTTTTTTATTTTTATTTAACCTTTATTTAACCAGGTAAAAAAATGTTTGAGAACTAGTTCTCATTTACAAACATGACCTGGCCAAGAGGCCCCAGCAGGAATAAATAACGTACATACATATAAACAGACAACTGTGCATACACAGGACCACAATACAACAATACAATACAAATAAAAAAAAACGCAGAGTGAGTACAAATATATAAAAATGAAAGGGGGAAAGGGAGTAGAACACAGTGTATAAGACGGATTTATGTGAGAGAAAAAGTAGTGGGTAAATGTTTGTATATAAGGGCGAGTCAGCATCGTCAGCAGGAACAAGTATCTACAATAATCTGTTGAAGTCTCTGTCTAAACAGAGAAACAGATATCAGAGCTGGAAGTTTGAGAGTGTTCTGCAGTGTATTCCAGTCATATGCAGCGGCAAAGTGGAAGGCGTTACGGCCAAAAACAGTGGCGGTTTTGGGAATGATGAGCTTAATAAATTCGGTTGACCTGGTGTGATAAGTGCTGCGAGCGAGGTGGAGAAGAGATGAGAGATAGAAAGGTGTCTTGTGTAAGATTGACTTGTAAATAAAAAGAAACCAATGATGGAGTCGCCGAGTGTGAAGGGAGGGCCAGCCCACCAATTTATAGAGATCACAGTGGTGGGTGTGGAAAGGGGCGTTTGTGGCAAAGCGTATGGCTGAGTGGTAGAGAGTGTCTAGTTTTTTAAGGGCTGAGCTTGGTGCCATTTTATAAATGATGTCGCCATAGTCAAAAATTGGGAGTAAAGTCAGTTTGACTAAAGTGCATTTGGTTGCGTAAGTGAAAGAGGCTTTATTACGGAAAAGAAACGCTAGTCTGGCTTTTATTTTGGCTTGGAGATTATTTATGTGGGTGACGAATGACAGAGATGAATCCAGCCAGATGCCCAGGTACTTATAGGAGTTGACATAATCCAAAGCCGTGCCGTCTAGGCAGGTGAGTATTGGTAGGGTGTCAGCGCCAGTTTTCCGACTAAAAAGGATGCACTTTGTTTTACTGGAGTTGAGGCGAAGGTGAAGGTTGTGGAAGGACACTGCTGATACATACCTTCATGGTATGTATCCCTTTCAGCAAAGCTCATTTACACTGCTGCATGGATTCATCCATGATAATAAACCACAGCATCAAGACATTTTCTCAGCTTCTAAGCCCGACGGATCAAAGAAAACTGGTTTAATTATATCTGTATTTTCAACTGCTCTCATCTATCACAATTTTATTAGTCAGAATGCAAGATGTTTTGTTATGATTTTTTTTTTTTAATGGCAAAATGACTTACTTTTTAAGGTCTCAAAGGTTGTGTGTTGGTGCAATTTCTTTTTCTAATGGACAACAGGGACAATGTGAAGAAGGTGTTCTCAAGTGAAATGAACATGTTTTCTCAAGTTGATAATGATTACACTGTTTATGTGGTACAGTTAAAACCTCAAAAAATGTGGAAGTTATATCTTCAGCAGCGTCTATTCCCCACCACCGTACTGCATGTTTGCTATGCTAATCTGTTATGGCAGTACAACCTGATATGAGAAAATCTCTCATTCTATAGAGACTCTTGTTATACCTCTTTTCATGTTGTGTCCATTCAAATTGGGAAATATACACAGACTGTGGCTCCTTCCATAACTTCCACTGAAATAGGCTTAAAGAATATTAATGGAGAAGTGCTGAGTGTCTGCATTACTGAATGCCATCACTGTGACAGACTCATGAAGCCATCAACATTATGTCTGTCATGTGAAAAGGGCTTAAGATGACGTGACACACCCTTTCTAAATATATATTCTCGGTTTACAGAGACAACTGTGATCACCAGTCCAGCCGGCTACCTGGATGTGACGGTGGGGGAAAGCGTCGTGCTCCCCTGTCAGGTTTCACATGACCCAACTCTGGACCTCAAGTTCACCTGGTTCTTCAACGAGCAGCTCATCCATTTTGGAAGCCACGCATACTTTGAAAAAGTTGGAGGGGTATGTTTATCCATGTATATCTTGCAATTGACAATAAAGTTTAATTTGATTTGAATTGTTCCTCTTAGTTTCTTTCAGGTAAGATCTTATATAAGAAAAAGTTATTTTATGATTTTAAGTTGTTTAAGGGCTTTAGGACTAGAACTGGTACATATGGTCATGAAATGGAAAGTAACATTTCATGAGATTAAAGAGAAATATCTCTTATTTCCTCTTAAAGAAAATGGTGTCTCCTATCGATGGCCATGACTCTGCTTTTGATTTTACCACAAAGAGAGCTTTCTACATGCTGAGAGAAAGTTAAATCAAAGCTCAAATGAATATATTATTTGTATTAGAAAAAACACATTTCCTTTGATGTTGTTCATACCAATCAAAACTCTCCACATACTATTTACTATAGCTGTTTTAGGGAAGCAGTTTGTCCATTATTAAGATAAAATACTGCAGAATATTAAAGTGTCATTCCTTCTAATCTTAATTTTGGCTAAAGGTGTAACACATATTAAAATTAATTCTACAGGTTTGATCCATTTCTTGCTCTTTTTACTCATTAACAGATTAAATGTATTCACCTGGTTTGTTAGTTAATAATAGAATAAAATTCCTCCATTAACAAAGGCAGCAAACAAGGAAGCCACAATGCAGGATAGTCGTTTGAACAGGACAAACAGTAATTATCCCACCCCTTCTCTTTCTCTGGCATGAGAGAACTTTATAATTGTCTGTTGTTTTGCATTAAACTGAAATATTAAATCCTCATCTGGCACACTCTGATAGCAGATCTACACTCTACCGCACAGCTGTTAGCCAAGTGATTATCTGACCTCGTCATATTTTATGGATATTTTGTAACTCAGCTCTGCAAAAACTTGGATGTTTTGCTAATTTAATCATTTTAGGCGATACATCTTTTTTAAATAAGGTTGCTCTTCACTGAAAGTTTGTGAACAGAAACTGACAGGCGCTGAGGATGGAAATCTCATTTCAATTATTGAATAGAAAAGTGGCTGAAAAATTCATTGAATATTTTCAAAAGGCCAGACATGTTATTTCATTGTTATTTGATGGCTTGCTGCAAACCTAATCAGTACCTAATAGCTGTGTATGTGTATATATGTATAAGAACCACTTTTCCTTTGTTAAATGTTAATAATTAAGTTCAATTCTGTTAAAAGCTTCTTTTTCAGATGTAAAATTAGACCTTATACTATGATTGACCTGAAAATTGTGCAATGTTGTGACATTTAAATTATAAATGGCCATACAATATTTTTATTTCTGACATTTCACGATTGATGCTGATTGATATTCAGTGAATCATATTATGGGTTCAAAGCAAAAAAAGCTTCAACATGCAGCAGTGGTGAATGTGAATAATCAGCATAGCTACTGTGAGGTCCAAATACTGTGCCTACATACAATTATTAATTTGATTTAGATAAAATGTATGCTTCTCACTCCAGCACAGCATCACCCAAAAAGAGTCTTTTTTTTAATTCAGAGTTTGAAAATAGATGTTGTGTTTTAGATCTTAAATTAGTTTTTCTACAATCTGATTATTGGAATTTCTATTTATCTCATTTTAATCTAATTCCTCTTTGACAAAATTATGACAGCATACCATGGTGTAAGGACACTCTGGACAAAACAAAGAGTTACATATACGTTCTAAAAATGTCTAAGATGCACGCTGTATATGATCACTTTTTTTTTTATAAGACTTTGTCATTGATTGAAGCTTTTTTTTTCCTGCTGCATATAATCCGTTCTATCCCAGTTATACTATTTTAATGATGGCAGGGAGTTTCAAAGAGTGAATGATTTGGAGCAACTGAATTTTGATCCCCATAAAATGTCCCTGATTATACATCAAAGTCCTTATAGAGTCTCTTTCTTTGCTTCACAGCTCCTTACTTTTACAGATGAGGCATCAAGTTAACATTAGCTGTAACTTTAAAGTTCAAAGTTAATAATGTGTTTGGCATTGAATGGCTGTCTGTACAGTTAATGGAATCAAGGAGAATAGCTGGGATAAAGCTGAAAGAGCTTTTTTATTTTATCAAAAAGATCTGTACTCAATAAATTTGTGTGTCCCTGGACTTGGGTTGTGTTCTTTGTTCTCTCCCTTAATTAAATTAACTGAATGGCAGCAGAAATCACTAATACTTGTTTTTGCAGTCATTTTACTTTTGCAACTTTGCCAATCTACTGTGTTTTTTCCCCTTATTTCATCATTTTGTGTTGTTTTTATTCTAATTTGTACCAACAGCGTTCAGCTGGAGATATTATGATCCGTAACATTCAACTGAGGCATGCTGGGAAATACACATGTGCCGTTCAGACTAAAGTGGACAGTGTGTCCATTGCCACAGATGTGGTTGTCAGAGGTAAGGATGCCCCATTTCAGGCATTAAATGCACTTAATGAGTTGGGAGGAGAGAAAGCCAAGTGATAAAAAAAAGACTAAGAGAAACGACAAGTGTCAACACATCTGACTTAATGAGCCTTACTAATGCTTACAAAGGCAAACTTTCTTGTTGTGCACTATGTTATAAAATTAATAAGGAATATAAACAAAGTCACTCATGGTTAATAACAATTAAACAGTTGTGTGTCTTAATATACACAATCTACACACAATATGACCACAATTTATTAATAGTTCAGGAAAGGAGAGATCTCTCTGTGTGTCACATTAGCTCCGAGCATGGCTCAATCACTCTGTGCCGCCATCCTCCTTCCTCTCTTCTTCATTAATCTCAGCAGTATTTATCATTTTCTGTGTGTGAATTGGGATGAATAATCCTTTCAGGTCCTCCAGGCCCGCCTGTGGACTGCCGGGTGACTGAGATGACTGAGACCACTGCCTCTGTATCCTGGGGACCTGGATTGGACAACCACAGCCCCATCCTCAGCTACACCATCCAGGCCAGAACGCCTTTCTCTCTAGGCTGGCAAGCCGTTACCACAGGTAAGCTTCCTTCATCTTCTTCATGAGACTGCATATAAGTTGCTTAAATTAGACATTTGCCGTGTAGATAAAAAGAAAAAGAGTGTGTGGGTGCGACTGGTATCCTGTTCGAATATCACAAATGAGATGACAGTAAATAACACATCAGGAGCTTGGCTAGTTGTCAGTGGCATGTTTTGCATGGCTGTGATAAAAGGTTATCTGTGTGATGTCTCTCAGTTCCCAGACTGCTAAGGGGGAAGCAGCTGTCAGCCACTGTCGTTGAATTGAGTCCCTGGGTGGAGTATGAGTTCAGAGTTTTAGCAACAAACGACATAGGGACAGGAGAGCCCAGCAAACCCTCCACAAAGGCCCGTACCAAAGAGATGCGTATGTATCACACACTTCTTAAATTACAGACATTAACACAAACCATTTTAGGTTTGTACACATGATAGTTATAATCAGTTTCAAGCAGTAGGTACATCACTACAAAGAGTTTTATTACAAGTACTGACTTTTCATTGGAACGAAGGATGATGGAACACTAAAAACAGATGAGCAGCTGTGCATCACAGCTTCAAATTTTTAGAGCCTCTCCAACCTCTTTTTTATCTTTATTCCAAGTTTTTATCATCTGTCTATCAATTAACATAAAGATAAAGGTTAGAAACTTCATTCTCCATGTTGTAAGTTGCAGCTACAAGCTACAGCTAAAACTATAAATGTTTACCTCGTCAGTTCCCAGAGTGACCCCAGCAAGGGTGAACGGAGGTGGTGGAGGACGTTCAGAACTGGTCATTACTTGGGAAGTAAGTATGAAAACATCTCAGTATCTGTGATGTTAGTTAGATTTTGTTGTTTGAGTTGCATTTGTGTTCCATATTCAAGCACATAGGGTTTTTATTGAAGAAGAAACTTAACATAATTCTACTAAATGTGCCTGTTTATATTTAGCGTAGCGAAAATAACAACAGTAGTGTAATACTGGATGTTTAGATTTGGCTGTTTGTTTTGCTTTTTGCCTTTTTGTGTGTCTGATATTAATTTGGTTAAGATTAGAAAATACGAGGAATATTTCTCCATCTTTGTTTGGATTTTTTTTCTCCTCTGTATAAAAACACTGAATCAGACAAGCTAATGAACTCATGGAAAACTTGCTTGTACAGAAATGTGCTCAGCACAATTTCTCTTAATGTTCTGTTCCAAAATGCAGTTTTTATAAAGGTATTAATATCTCTAAGGTCAGTCAAGCTTGTGTCTCTCTTGAGTCATCCTTCTGAATCATCTTATACCCCCTTAGCCCGTCCCTGAGGAGCTGCAGAGCGGTCCTGGATTTGGATATGTGGTGGCTTTCCGCCCACTCGGAGCACCAGGCTGGATGCAGGCTGCTGTCACATCCCCAGATGCTTCTAGATATGTCTTCAAGAATGAGAGCATCCCTCCATTCTCCCCATACCAGGTTAAAGTTGGGGTTTACAACAACAAGGGAGAAGGCCCTTTCAGTCCAGTGACCACTATCTACTCAGCAGAGGAAGGTTTGTGTGTGCAAAGATCCAGCAAAGCATGTCTTATTTTAGCTTTAGACTGTAACAACAGTCAAACAACAGACAAATTATATCTGCTAAACCAAATCAAGTGAAGATTAAGATCAACATGCTTGAGTCCTTCATCATTCTCCCATTTAGAATAAAGACATAATATGAAACTATGAAAAAAGTAAAGCTATCTTTCCAGTGAAAACTTTTCCTCATCTAGTTTTATAGATAAATTGGATAAAGCTGCAGGATATTAAATAAATCATTAAGTGAACGTGGGTGCAGTGAATCCATGTATTCCTGATTTTTCTGTGTGTGTGTTTCAGAGCCCAGCAGAACTCCGGGAAGGCTCAGAGCGAGGAGTGTGTCAGCATCTGAGGTAGAGGTCACCTGGAAGCCGTTGGCTTGGAGCAACAACCGCAGACGCATCCTGGGCTACGAGGTCAAAGCAGCAGATGCCCACACAATCTGACATGAACAAACATAATGAAGAGTGCCAACAGCTAGTGGCATTATTATTTCATTTAAATTACACTATATGACGGGCCTCCATGGTTCATACCAGGGCCGGTTCTAGGAATGCATACATGAGGGGGCAGGCATAAATTTGAAGGGGGCATTATGAGTACATACTTCAGCATTTTCTTGTTGTTGTTTTTTAAGTGTTTCTTTAACGGAACTGTGCTGTTAGTGGAGTCCAACTTCAAAGAAATGGATTGCACTTTGTCAGGCCTCTACTCTAAGACCTGTCCAGCTTGGGTGTCCCACCTGAAACCAAAGCTCCTGCTGGTATAGCTCTTAGAGTCACTGAGGCACGCAAACCCCCTGACCACAATAAGGTGGCAATCCCTCAGGGGGGGAACAGAAAATATCAATAACAAAATGAAGTAAGAAAAAAGAAAAGAATGATCCATTATCAAAGCTTTAACAACCAACAAAATAACAATTGCCCTATTGGACAGCCATTAGATGTCTAAGCATTTTGAATAAATTTGAAACTAATAACAATAAACTCAACTATCTGTGTGTTTGTTTCTGTCTGTATATAGACCATAATGATTAAAGAATCATAACTATCAAGCACAACAATAACAGAGCAAAAAATTAAACCCCCTACCAAAATAAGGCAGTGAACCTTCAGGGGGAAATAATGATAATAATAAATGAAAATGAGTAAAAACTAAATGATCCTTCATCAAAATTTTAAGAACCAACAAGGCATACATGAAGCTCTGAGCTGAACTGCTGAAAGCAGCGGGAATGTAGAGTGAAACTTTCTGTTATTTTTTTCTTTAAACTAGCATGCTGAACTAAAGGCTGGGCGGAGCTTGAGGGGTCTCATATGCGCAGCTCGTTTTCCCTCAGTCTGTATTGTACCGAGGAGGCAGTCACATCTATGGCCCGTGCGTGATTGATCACTGCTCCTACTAACAGGCGTAGACACGTTTAAATAGAACAGAAACAAACCCCAGTTGACAGAATAGATGCAATAAATACGTCTGTTATTATAAGTATTTATTCAGTATCGCTACAACACATTTAACAGAGCTTTACTCTATAAGTTTTACCGCTGGAGCTCAGCAGCCGCTCTCTCTACGAGGGGGAGAAATATGACACCGCAAGATCAGGCTGTATGTCAACTCATTTGCATACTAAACACTGATTGGTTGTTTTCTGTGGTGGTGGGAAGGACTTGTTGAAGACAGTACAATGGATCCTGTGAAGCTCCGACACACAGAGTTCAGTACAGAGGGGAGAGAGCGTTTGGAGAGATTTGCCCATTTCGGCGCATTTGATTGAGGGGGCAGAATGTTTGTTTGAGGGGGCACTGCCCCCTCTTGCCCCTGCGTAAAGCCGGCCTTGGTTCATACTCACATTTGTATTGTGGGGGAGCAAGCAGATTTGTGCAAGAAATCAGACGGAGTGATGATGAAATGTAACCTTGGAATCTCTTGTTTTTAGCTGCGGTACTGGGGAGAGAAGGAAAATCAGGATGCAGCAAGTGTGATCAGGACTGTGGGGAATAAAACTTCAGTTCTCATCAGGGATCTGGAGGGCAGCAGTACCTATTACGTGTCCCTACGGGCCTATAACAGCGCTGGAATCGGTCCACAGAGCACCATAGTCAATGTCACTACTAAGAAACCACGTAAGGACCCCGCTTACAGAGACCCTGTTAGAAACTGACAATATCCTTTTATGTTTCATTTTCTTTGTAGTTTCTTTTTCTTCACTTTGCTCTCACTTTAGGGGCGTAGACCATTCAGTACATATTAAATTAATAAAAGTAGGATGTGTACTTCTCTTTCTGTATCATTGTTATTTTTTTACATTGTGTCTCAACAAGTTGTTTTACATAGGTCTAACTTAGACCTAAACTCTGTTAAAGGCTTTCTAATATTTACAAAGCCACTGGTTGACATTTTTTTCTGAGCTATGTAATTTACTGTATCACCATGTTTATATAATTTACTTTTCTTTCTTCTTGCCAGACATGTAGCATCATTTATAACCATTTTTAAATGTAACTGCCAGTTTAATTTATTGTAACTGAGTGATTTGACGTGGAGATCTAACTGGTGAAAGATTTTTCTTCTGTTTTTCATGACACACATGCATCAATCATACTTTATGGTGTCTGCAGTTTGGGGGCAGTGTGTATCATGTTGTCAGTGTGCAAATATTTCTGCAAGAAATAATACAAAACAGGATCTACTTGTCATAACTCAGGCATTGTATATGTGAATAGTCTAAAAATATAAGAAGTTAGGGTTTTGTTATAATATAATACGCATTTTATCCACCCCCAACAATACCAGCCAAGCATATGACTGTTCTCACTCCCCCACATACATTTGTGAAGTCACTGCTTGCTCCTAACAATGGAATAATAAAGTGATAATAAGAAATCTCCTTCATGCAGTGTTGGTTCTGGATTGCTTATTGACTGGACCTCCTGTTGTTTTTCTCCCCCTGCTCATATTGTCCTACCCTGCTTGTCATCTTCCAGCACCCAGCCAAGCGCCAGTCAAAATCATGTGGAACACTTCCAATTCCAAGGTCATCCTAAGGTGGGACCAAGTGCACGCCCTGGAGAATGAGTCAGAAGTCACAGGATATAAGGTAAAAAAAAAGAAAATTTAGACCTCTTTTATTAAAAATGAATGTGATGAAATCACTGCAAAGGTTTGTCATATATACTAGAATAAAACAAGGAATAGCAGACTCATACTTTATGTGAACACAATGTAATTTACTTTTCTTTTCTGTCTTGTATTTTGGCCAGTTTTTACTTTTCAGTGTTATCATGTATTAAGCCATGTTTTTCATATCAAAAGTTTGTGAATTGTGTAGCCAAATACAAAGTTAAATGTTCATGCGCCCATAATGTTCTTTGAACTAGCAAGCTAAATAATATCTCCTTGAAATGTTTCCAGAACATTTCCAGATCATCACAAGTAGTAGCCTTTTTAATCAGATAAGAGAGACATTCAGGGAACATTTAATAGGGCTTTCCTTCATTCACATAACATTAGCCTGACCTTCAGCGAAATTTCAAGAACCCTTAGGGGTTCAACTTAAAATGCTCCTTTGTGGTCATACATGGCTCCTGACATAACCTTCCTATAATATTATGCAGAACTTTAAGTGGCATTAAAGAAACCTTTTTTGGAGACCTAAAGAAGTCCCTAAATACCAATACTTATACTTAATACTAAATACCATTTCTTAAAATAACAGACACTCAGATGCAGACAACTCAGTAGATTCAATGTGACCTTTCAAGAGGTCTTTGCTGACAGTGCAAAATATTGTGCACAAAGACCAGTCCAGCACCATGAAGAATTAAACCAAGAAACAAGGCAGGATTCTGGCAAAGGACTGAGGTGAACTGAGCTGGGGTTAAAAAGCCCAGACACCGTGTAGCAGCAGGAAGATGCTGGCCTGGAGAGGAGCCAGAGTAGGGATAGATGAGCTGGAAAGACAGACAGGAGCTAAAATGACAAAAAAAAAGCAAGAAAACAAGAAACCGTGCATGCACATTGCCACATTTACCTTATAAAACATGTAAAAGCAAAACATCCTCTGCTTTTCTGCTCTTGTAAATTATTCTGCTGATCAGAATGTTAAATGTTTCAGTTGTAGGCATGCTGGAGGCTACTGGATATCTGGTTGCACTAATCTAAAATAAGATAATTGATCATAGCATTTCTGTTTATAATGGTATACGTTATATCTCTGAGACTGTGGGGAAAAGTAATCATTTGAAATCACTTTGTTTGAAAATGTCCTTATACTTATCAAGGTTCCTGTGAAGGTTAATTATGACTCAGTATATTTAATCAAAATGTCTGATAAACACACTGACATTTAATGATCAAACCATGGAGGTGTCTACATAACAGGCAGGGTGCCATACATGACTTAGATAATCAAAAATGTTGCCTCCTGTTATGCACCTTACATCTCCACAAAACTCCAGTTATTTAAGCTTGAGCCTATTTGTTTATGTTCTACCCAAACCCTCCTGCCTTCATGAAGCGTTCTTAACATTCCTGTAAAATTGACTTTACATACTTTTCACTAGTGCACATCAGACTTATAGCTTCTTTAAATTAATGCAATTTTTTAGTTGTATTTATTTCACCCAATACTCATTTGCTGTCATAACTGCAATATTCCTGTCATGTAATTTTTCTGTTAATGTTTAAAGTTAAATACAAAAATTTTCATATTCTTGTAGAATGATGGAGCGTGACCTGTTGCCAAATGGTAAAGGTGCTTGTATGTTTTACACTTTATTATCACCATGATAATATTTTCTTATTTCCAAAAAACTTTGTGCAGCTTTATAAAGTTGTAATGTGATCATAAAATAAATAAGATGTTATTTTGTGAAATAATCATAAGGGTAACTTTGAAAGCAGTATTGTCATAACCAAGGTCTTCCACTGGTTCTTTCAAACCAAACATGGCAAAATCACTGCTGCACTCTGAAGTCCATTATTTTCAATGGCTATAATGATCAATAATCCCAGCAGGTTTTTGGACCAAGCAAAGCCCATTTGAACCAAAGTGCATAGCTTGACAAGAGGCATCCAACCAGACACAGAAGGCAAAGTCGTGTGATATAGTTCACAATTTGGCAGTTGTAGGAGAAAAAAGATGTGTTGATATGTAGAAAAAGATGCATTTGTGATGCTGGTTACACACTGTTTAGACTTCACAAAGACATGGGAAGTAGGACCCGTTTTGAGTGCTTTAAGAAATTAGTCATGTAATTTGATTAAACATTTATCACCATCTAGAATAGCATGAATAAATTCCCAACTATTAGACCAAAGAAGTGTTTCCGAGGAGCCAGTAAGTTAACATGATTTTATTATTTGTCTGTTAATACTTTTAAAAAATCCACCAATATAAAGTGCTTATCATGTGAGTTTGGTGTTTTGACATCAAATGTATAGCTTTTAGTCTGGAAAGATGGATTATTTCACTCAAGAATCCGGCCGCCTCACAAAATAAAGAAACTGCCTCATTTCCAAGTTCTCTAACCCAAATTCCAAGTAATTTCAGCCAAAAGAAATCAATAAAGACAATTTTTCTTTAAGGGTGTTATCACCGAAAATGGAATATTTGCGTGGTCATCTTCTCTGATTTTAATATTTGATTTCCTTCATAAAATTTAATCACCAACTCATCTCCTTTTTGTTTTATTTTGTTTTTTTGTTGTTGTTTTCTTTTCTTTTTACATGAAATAAATCATGTTACACCTTATGCTGCTTGGTGTAAGTTTACACATTTGCCTTGTTTAAAATGTGTGAATGTGTAAATCAGCTCCTGCTGCAGCTGCTCATGCTTAACTTTACTGAGATGATGCCGTGTTAGCAGACAAGTTCTGTTGCTGATGGTGGATAAACCCCAGCTCTTATGAGTTTTCCTCATTGGTTCCTTTGTTTGTTTACATATTAAATGCTGTTTGTCAAGATGCATATGTATGAGACCGTCTTTGGAGTGCTGCTGTTCCTACACAAAAATGCTATAAAATCAACTATATTACGGAGGGCTTATATGTTTTCGTTCATATAACAGAGCTCCATTTGGACATTTTAACAATCCAACCATGTACATTTTCAGTAGATGAAGTAATGATTCATGGGATTGTATTTCAGTGTTGAAAAAACACAGGGACATCAATTCACTGCCTCCGAAACTGAAAAGCTGGACATTTGTATAATAGACACTTAGAAGCACCTCGCATTATTCCCACTACATTAAAAATGTCCCTTGGAAGTGGATTTTAGTGGATGTTAAAGGTGCAGGTGCATCCATAATCCATTTTCCAGTAGAAAAAAATCAGGACTGATGGATCTCTACACAGGCTTTATCTCTGTTGCACCCGCTCCTCTGGTGATTCATCACAGTCAAGTGCAGATACCCACAGCATAAGATTCATCCTTGTTAGTTTCTGAGACAGCTCATTCCATCTCATAGAACTGGAATTCACACTTGGATTTTCTTGCCAGTGTATAAGGCAAGCTCACCACTCATATGATGCATTGTGTGTGGAGTGACTTTATGCCATGACACACACTTTCACACTCTGTTTCCTGCAGGTGATGTACAGCCAGGACAAACACAGCCATCCCAGTGTGGTGGAGACCAACAGCACCTCCTTGGAGCTGTCGCTGCCGGTCAACCAAGACTATGTGATCCAGATTAAACCCTTCAGTGAGGGAGGAGAAGGCATCAGCAGCCGCCAGATAACTATTCCTAAGGTTGAAGGTGGGACAAGTTTTGACACATACAAATATAAAAACAATGTTTGTCTACCTGCAGATATCCATACACACAAATTGTGCTTACTTCACATTTAAGTAGTCTTATCTACACCTCTATTGGTTTCTAAGTTCCCCCAGTACTTACAGGAGAATAAAGAAGACTTTATAGCAATGAATTAAGTCACAAGTGAGAAAAGGCATGCAAATACTTAGAACTCAACTAATCCAACAACTCCATTTAATAGACACATTATCTCTGAGTGAGTCATTTTGATGATGAATATATATATAAAATATATGTTTTATATGTTATGGATGTTTCTCTTGTGAAACTGTGTTTCTGTGGCTACTTCGCTTGCCCAGTTCTTTAAAGCCTCCATAACTGAGCTTGTTGTACTACTGCCATCTACTGATATTCATGTGTACTCACCATGCTGTCCTACTGAATTAGTTGCATTATGTTGCTGTTTCGTGACGATCCATGTTTAACCTTCATGTTCCCTAATTCAAACTCATTGAAACTTTTTTTTTTTTTCATTTTAGACCACACCAAACATTAAAAATCTTTTTTTTAAAAAATAGTTGAATTCTGTTTTAATTATGTTTTTCAGGCTCCATAGCCATGGGAGCAGCTCCAGGGTCCTTGGCATTTTCATCGGTGAACCTTGCAGCCCTAATCCTCACAGCCAGAACGGTGCTATGACAAACATGCAGACACTACAGCTACCTATTCAGAGGAAAAAACACCAGGTCAAAGACGACACAAGGCCGACAGCTGCGTTTCAACCTGCTCCCTCCCCTACCCGTGTCTTTCCTCTTTGCTCCACAAAGAGGTTTCTGTGAGGAAGATTTTTTTCCACCACCTTTCTTAAGAGGTTACTGAAAGAAACCAGTTCTTTCAGAAGTTGCTTTTATGGAACTGAAAGGATGCCGTGATTTGACTGACTGCAGTCTCTTTGACGATCCACCTCCTTTTCTAACCAGCGAATATTCTAATTTGGTTATGACCTTGGAGGATGCATTAGGACATTTATATGTTTTCTCTGTGGGACTGTGTGGGTTCTGTTAAAAGGATAAGTACTGTTTGTACCACTGAACTTTTCTTCAATGACTGAATTTAAACATAACTGAAAGCTGAGGGGACCCAATTGTGTGTTTAAGTGGATGATGTTCGGTTTGAGCTTGCTTTATGACAGGAAGTGCTGCTTCTTTTATAGGAAACTGCATCATCTGAGAAAGAAATCCAACTGGTTCTCATCCCTGCCCCAAAAAAATATAAATAAAAAAATTTAAAAAAAAAAGAGAAAGAAAGAACAAAGAAAAAAAGTGTTAAGCCTCATTGCTTTATGACAAACCATAATTTGGGACCTTCCTGACTTTGCCTGGATTGTATTGGTATTTTTACATACATGTCACTATTAAACTGACTGAACCAAAGGAATGAAGACAGCAAGGTTCACTTCAACCTGTTCTATCATCATGAAAGGTAACCTGTTGACCCAATGTGTGACTTCATTGTAAAACAGCTAACCCATGTTGATAGTCAGTCTCACCTTCCTCCCTCATCCACGATAAGTGTGTAACAAAGGCACGTATGTATGAAATCCTCAGGTCCCAAATGCGCCTTAAGTCTTATGATTATAATCCATGTTGTGATTATTCAAGAGAGGTATTATTTATTTCCCTTTCCTGTTTTCCGTTTATCAACATTGTATTTTGGTTTTCTTGTGATTTTTCACTTTTACTAATTTTTAAATCATATCTTTGTGTGTTTTGGCTCAGAACAAACAGGCTTTTCTCTCATGTCTGTCCTGATGAGCATTGTAACTCAGTAAGTGACAGTGATTTCTGACTTTTCTAACATAGCTCATTACAAGTAGGGACATTTTTTTGCTAACAGTATTTCACTGTTTAGCATGAGATTTGTCTGTGTATGTTCTTTGCTGAGGGTGTTTGAATGGATGAACCTGCTTTTAATAAAGATAATGCCATTTTCCTCATTTTTTTTCCTCAAAGTCACAAGTGGCTACAAGATTATGTAGTAGTGAACCAAGTCCTGCTTTAAACAGGCTGCGCAATTTCACATAAATCTTTTAGACGGCTGGGTTTAATTTTCACATTTCTAATGGAGCCCTGTAAAATGTCGGTTCAGTATAAAAATCATTAATCCATTTTCCACCACATTTTATTATCTTTTTTTACCCTTAGTGGTATTTATTTTACAAGAAAACTAAAAAGCAAAAACATATTTTAGTTGTAGTGCTCCACTGGTAACTAATAAACTTGCATCCAAGGCCTGGAACACACATAAAGATTATCGAGCTGTTTTTGTCCTGATTTTGCCTCTTCCCAACCAAGGACGACAAACACCTGATTATTTTGGAACTTATAAGATTTTCCTATAAAATTACTACTTTGTCTAAGGGTGTTTAGAGTGAACTTGTCTCAATAATCGGTTTGGAAACAGGTTGTGGCCGACAATTGGAAATATTAAACATGTTTAATATTTACCACAAAATATCTTTATGCGTGTGAGGAAAGTCGACGACTCCTGAGCTGTGATTGTGTGGATTGTGACATGAAACGGAATGTAGCCAATCAGAGAGCGAGCTGACTGGGGAACAAGGAAGGATTTAAAGTCTGTCTTCTTGCTGTCTCCAGTTTGAGTTCTGGCTTTTTCTGTTAACAATAGTTGCAAGACCACCATCATTCCCTCATCCTGTATATCCTCTTCCATGCTGGGTGTTGTGTTTTCCAGGTGTTGCTATGTTTCTTCTTCTACGTTTCTGTTAGATTACATTTGGTCACGCAAGATTTCTGGCTCGGAGGACTAGATTCTAGCTCAGTTGCAGGACAGCATCGTTATGTGTGTGTTGTTCTGTGATGAGATTATCAGAGCACACCCCACACAGTATGATCAAAACTTTTACATGCCTGATTTTTTCTCCCCATGTGTGAGGTCTCGACCAGATAAAAAAAATCTCATTAGATTAAAAAAAACTTCATGTGTGTACCAGCCCTTAGATAATAATCATGATATTTAACTTGATGTCAAGGTCACTTATAAAAATACGTGGCCAGAGTTCCGCTGAAAAGATCATGACACTTTCCTAAAGCTGTTAGAAAAAAATCATCCAAACCACTGAAATCTCCTGCATTTTCTCATATTTGCAGTATGGTGATTAAAAACAGATGCAACCAAAAAAAAGTTGAGGTGTCTATGATGAAATCAGTCACAGGTGAGCACCTTGTCTGAACTGGTGGAAACCCTGCAGCACTAAGTCTCTGTCCTCTACCCAGCACAGAAGATAGAGGCTGAACAGTCCAGCTCTTTTTTAAGCTAGGAAGACTGTGTTAAGTGCTTATGCCAAACTGTACTGCAATCTTCAGTTCAGCTTAAAATGACAGGTGTGATTTGGCAAAGCCAGGAAAGTTCATTTTAATTTCCTTAAGCCATTTTGTTGCACACCATCACAGTATGTGACTAAGCTTCTATTTCATACGTCAGTAAGAGAAAAGAACAATGTTTATTTTTATTTGTTCACTACTGCAGATTGTGAAAAGAGATACTTTAAACGCAGGCAATGCCTGGAAATCTATGCAAAAAAATTGCAAGTTTAATTCTTACAAGGGCGTTAAAACAAAATGCTGTATGACTTGATTCTTATACCCTTTCAAAACGTTGTGGGTGCTGAATTAAAATACATAATTAGTAATGAACAGTAACTTAAAAGGGCAGATCACTTCTAACATACCTGGGAACAATAACACTGAAATATATAACTTCACTTTTATTAAATCGGGTATTAATGCACATTATGGTTTGTGTGATTTGTAAATCCAGATGCATATTTTTTTAAATGGCAAGATGTACCTACAATTTAATACCTGCATATAAACAGTCTTATTTAAATGCATCGGCATTTATAACAAAAAGGTTTTTTTTTTCTTTCACATGGTTGCAAACTACAGCAGCTTCACCTATAATCACTATTGAGGACGGCTACATATACACACATAATTTATAAGAGAGCAAATGTTTTACAGGGCCCAAACAGAGGGATTTACTTCTTGTTAATTTCCCCTTGTCTTTATTGATTTTTGAAGGAATGCAAGAACAATGTACAGCAAAGACACAGCACCAAGCAATGTAGAGCAGCAGAGCAGAAGAGATGAAGTGGAGGGGGAGAGGTTTAAGGTTCAACCACAGGTCATCCAATCAGAGTATGACAAGATGTCACAGCAAAGTATCTGTGATTACTCACACTCTGCTTATTATGTGTCAGGCGTTCTTGAACAGGTCTTTTCTGGACATTGGATTGGGTTCTTTTTTCCTTACAGGTTGATCTGAGGAGTTTGGGGATTATTTTTGCCATTTAATGAGGGATGGTGAGGATTCCAGCATGGTATGCTCTATGCAAAGCTCGCTTCTTTTAGGTAACTGGTGCCCTCTAGTGTGCATCAAACCAAAGGCCATCTACTACTTCACATCTTTACAATCCACCAAACCGCACCAAATAAAAAGTACAAGGTGTGCATGGTATTTTTTTTTTTTGTCTTCTTCAACCTTCTAGTTTGACACCCACTTCCATCATTAACCATCACTTTAAACAATTTGGAACCAAACTCTTAAATACAACAGGAGTTACACTAGACATGTAAACATTGACTGTAAAATTTAGTTTCTAAAAGCCAAAGTTATACCTCAGTATTACCCTCATAAACTTGGCATGACTGTTTGTAACATTGTTTTTATCAATTGAATCAACTGAATGATGCTGAATATGTTGATTTGTATATAAAATATGACTTTTGCAAGTAGACAGAAGAAGTGTTACTTTTTTTGTTGTTGTTTTATATGTTAGACAACATATTCAGAGGGGATCCTTGTCATGCTAAGTTTATGTATTTGACTCTCTGGCACTTTTGTAATTAAAAGTTTGTTTATATAAAGTTATTTCTTACAAAACTGGTTTTTACAATTTGAATTCTACCTTAGTTGGCACATTACATGTCTGTGGCATCCCTCTAACAAGCATTTTCTAAATCCCACACAGCTAAAAGTTCAAAGATGTTTTTCCTACTTTATAGCTTATTTATAAGTACGTACTTTACAGAGTGCTGGAATAGCTCTGATGCATATTACCATTTCAGTAACTTGAATAACAAATTAGTTGTAAATTAACATAAAAAAACAGTAACTACAACAGTATGTGGCTCTAACTGGGCACATTACTGTTCCTTCACAGACAAAATTAAATGAAAAGCAAACTGATATGTTCAGATATATTGTACAGCACCGGTGCCCTTAAATCAGATGAAAATACAAAATGGTTGAAACAAATAGAAATAACAACTTCAGCCAATGCTTCATTATTGGGTTAATAATACAGGGATTTTAATATTTCCAATAATTGTCTGAATCTTATTCTTAATTTCCTCTCAGCAAACCTAATTTCCTTCTACTAGTCAGACTTCAGATTGTGAACAGTTCAGCCTCTGCAGCTTACATTTTGTCAAAGTGTTTCTATCATGATCCTGGAAATATTCTGGATCAACATCTATTTTACTTGATTCCAATCCAATAATGCAAGAAATTATCATGCAAACGTTTGCTGAAATATTACTTTTACTGATACAACTGGGGTGTAGGCCTACTCTATGTATTTACCGCACAAAATGGTCAAAGTGGCATTACATCCAGCTGAACTCTGAAAGCATATCTAAAAGACTGGGAGAGGATGGAAACTGGGCTAATTCTGAGACATGGCATGCTCAGAAACTACATTGCCACCATTTCAAATAAATACAACACATACACTCTTTGCAACAGCTCCTAATATCACCTATAGTACTGTATATGCATATCCTTGCACACTTGCCACCCACATGTCAAAGTAAAACACACCAAACAGAAGAAGTATTAAAAGTGAAACAGATGAAGGGAAGTATAGTGATTGCACCTGCTGAATGAGCAACTTCAGAGGACAATGATTCTCTATAATCAATGCAACCTCATCGTGCAGTGAGATGGAGTAAAACAAAGCTCATTTGTTCATCTGACTTGCTACGCAGGAGGGAAAACTATACTGAAGATTTCTAATTCTTCTGCTCTCATTAAACCCTACCTCACTAGATGCTTCAACAATATTGGGGCTACATTTAATGAAGTATTTTAGTCATCAACAAAGTATAAACAGTCACAGCAAGTTTGTCCAGTAGGTTTTTTTTCTCTTTTTTTTACATATAAATCAGGGATCACATAAGACACCCCATATTCCTGATTTCCCAAATAATGCATTCTACCTAGGATGCATGCCTTCATGACAGATGACCTTGGATTGTTCCACAGTGAATGAGGATGCAGATTATCTAAACATATCCCTTCTACATTAATTCCCTTTGACCTTTAAGGAATACTTAAGCAAGTTGTTTTATTATAGTTACCCTGAGAGATTTGCAGGGAATTTCGTTGGATTTTGTCTTTAATTCTTGCAGATGTTTGGATTTCTGTGGCAAGTTATTGACCATTTAAAGACACAAAAGAATGTTTGTTTGTTTGTCTTTTGCAGCTTCACTGTGAAACAACGCTGCTTCATTCTGAATGCATTCGGGTAGATGCTTGGATAAAAATAAAATGCCAGAATGTGAGAGTAGTCCTGTTTCAGCATAAACTTGGACAAGAGGTTCCTTCAGAGCTCTGCTGGCAGTCATCATTTGGGATGGTGGGTGGCAATTTCAAGTCGGGTACTGACACCTGTGGTCCAAAGGGGGGCGCTCTTAGCAAACAAAGACTAAAGAGATGAAGAGAAGACAGTCAGCCATAATCAGTGAAGCTTAAAGGATGTTAAAAGAGTCCAAATAATGGAGAGGTATTAACACTAAGAGCTAAGATGCCACCTGAATCTACGATGCACCATGTCGATCCTCAGTGGATGATTCTGTTTCCCTGACAACAACTGCCTTGGTCACCTGCATGTCTGGATGTTGCTGCTTGGCTTCCTGTATTGCAATAGCCAGAGCCTGCAAAGACAGATTGAGCTATGTCTTGAATTAGATTTAGGCCAGACAAAAAAATAAAAAATGTATAAATAAATAAAAAATGAATGCAGTGTTTAAACCTTCATAGTGTCAAACAGGGCCTTTCAGCTCCTGTCAAATTCCATTTGAAGTTTCTGTGCTACATTGTAACACAAGCGAAAGTACAGTGTTTAATGTCTATAAATAGAGCTGAAGTGACAAGTCTTCTTTATATTTGTCTTTAGAGCAAAATATTATCACCACTTTATTTAAAAAATAAGTGTTTCTGTTGCTTTTCTTTCATGTCCAGCTAAATAAAGTGGTTTGTGTAACTAATCTAAACTATAATCCTCTAATCTCTTTGTCAGTCTTATTTTGCAAGTGATGTTATAAGGTTGTTGGTGATTTTGTTCACTGGTTTCGACTTTACTGTTACTGCTAATTTGTCAGTCTCACCTGCTCTTGGTCTACATCGTCATCTCCCGTGATAATGATCCTCTTCTCTATCCTTGTCTCCGAGTATCCTCCTTTCACCGTCTGCAAAACACAGTTTGTTTTCCCTTTAATAGCCTTCAGTAGAACTAACATGAACCAATTTAATTCTAACAAATGCACATTTCCTTTGTAAGTTTTGTAAGGCTCTGTACCTTTGTGACGTGAGTGGTTGCTGAGGTAACATTTTCAGTGACAAGGATAGGCGAACCTGGCGTCTCTCTTCCAAGACTCTTGTGCACCTGATAAAGCAGAACAGCTGGAAGCATTAAGCAAATAAACACACATTTGCACGTACCGTCACAGAGTAAAACATATACAGTGAATTTGATACTTTAAGATATTCTGTCAAGGCTCATTTTCATGGAGTTCACATCTGTGGTCTTTGTAAGTAGGTTTAAACCCTAGAGAGCTGGAGGGAGGTGGATGCAGGTTGAGTTAAAAATGGAGAGGTCATCCTGTGTGTACTCACTGGGGATACACTCTGTCTCGTAGAGTAAGAAACCTCACTTAGGCCGGTGATGCCATGATCCTGAAACAGACAGGTTCAGGGCATGACCACACGACTTGTTTTATTAAGAACAATAAACATACAGCTTCATAACTGGGCAGGGAGAAGTCTTCAGCACTAGTGTTGAGTATAAAGCCAACCTGATCTGTGAACTCCACAATTGTGGTGGTGACCTCTGACCCGTTGGGTTGAGTCTCCGTTCTGACATCCGTTTTCCTCACCACTGGAGTGGGCATGACATCACTGGCTTCTCTGCTCAGAGGTGCAGTGGTGGAGACGTGACTGGATTCTCTGTGTGAGTGATCTCTGTCCACTGATGATGACACTGGTACTGACCTCTTTGGCTTTTTGGGAACAACAGGCTAAAGAGAAGAAAAAAGATAGTTATGGCTTCAAAACAGAGAACAAGTTGAGTGGGTGGGATTGTTTTCTTAAATTACCTGAAAGAACATTTTTAATCAATCTTCAATTCACAGAAACATAAAATGCAGATGAGGCAAATCAGAGCTTAAAAGCTTATATGAAATCATTAGGAGCTCTTTTTGGCCGTCTGTCGTTCCTTTTGGGCATTGCAAAGTGGTGTGTTATATGATGAGAGTCAGGCTGGGAGGATAGAAGTTTACTCATTTCTTGTTGTTTTGGCTAAATACTCGCCCCATTGTTTGCTGCTCACATGTTTCCATAATAGTGTAAAATATAATAAGACACGGATATAAAACACTTGATTTAACTGAATTGAAGATTCACTTTGGTGCATTGCTTTCCTAATCTAGACAACTTTTCATATGTTCACATTTTATATAACCTAAAACAAACTTGCGTATTTTTTTCTGTAAAGATGTGAAAGTTTTTTTTCTACCTGCCCTTCAGGCCTCTTCACCTCTGGTCGGGATTCTTCAGGCTGGATAGGTCTGGCAGGAGGGCTGCTGGTGGGCCCTTTGGACGGAGGTGCTGACACTGTGGGAGGAGGCGGTTCAGGGGGGCCATGTTGCTGAAGCAAATCGATACCCAGGCACAGTCCTCCATCAGGTGACAGATCCCTCTCTCCTAACTCCGACATACCCCTAGAGAACTCCTCCATGCCCGTTTGCAGGTCTGTGAGGACTGTAAAATCTACCTCGGCCTCTAGGCTGGATGTAGAACTAACTGTGATGCTGGAACATTTGCGCTCAATGCCCAGGTGAGTTTCCTTCAGGTATAAGATCTCATGGTCCTGATCATCCTCGGATACGGAGCCGAGACGTCTCTCCCATGGTTCCCTCTACAAAGAAGAAAAAGACTTACAATTAATTAATAAATCTTTCAGTGCTGCTAGAAACACTGTGGAAAAAAACATTATCTATGTTTAAGTATATGAACCCTTGACAGTGGAGTCAGAGGGTGTTTTTCTGTGTGTGAATGGGCAAATAGTCTTTCTTGAAGGGCAGGGATCATTTGACATTAGATTTTCATCAAATCTTTGTAGATGTATCATGTAATAAACACAAGACTCCACCAAACCACAGGAATTAAGTAAGTCTTTCAGACTGTGTCCAAATTTAATATGCTTAACTTTTCCATTACTGGATGACCAACAAAACACAAGATGTGCAATTGTCTAAAGTCCAAAGAAGCCCTGGGTAATGTTTAGACTATAAAACGTCTCTGTCTTGCAGACTTATGTTAATGTTCAAGTGTCAATCATTGGAAGTTCACTGAGCAACAACGGTGTGTCTGGCAAGGATGCAAGGAGAAAGCTCACACTGTGACCTTTTGACTGTTTGCTAAAGATCATGTGGACAAGCCAGGTGGCTGCTTAAAAAAGTCCATAAACGAGACAATCATTGAAAAAGGAAGAAAACAACCTAATTCAATTTAAGAGCCTTATACCCTTTGTGAAACACCAGTTTTACTTTTTGTATCATGATTTGAGTCTGTTTTCCTGCATCAAGGACAGGAAGCAAATAATGAAATAACAAATTAGGAATAATATGAAGATGTAAAAAAAAAAAAAAAATCAGGAGATCCTGACAGACTGTATCATGCCACAAAACAACAACGTTAAACACACAAGTTATTCTGCCAAATTATCATTATTAAAATTATAAAGTTAATTTATTGGAGTGGCCAAGTAAATTCCTGATTTTAATACAACAGAAACATTGTAAGTTTTCATAAAGGTTTCATAAAAAAACTATTTTATGCAGAGAATTCCTCCAACTATTATTGGAAATATTTAGCCAAAGTTTATGCTAAAATCAGTCTCATGAGTGACTGAAGACAAAGGTTCATATATGGCCAGTAGAATATTAGATTGTTTCTTTAGTGCTGAAATTGGGATCTCTTTTATTTACACGTAAGATTTGTATAAAAACATTATCATATCTTTGGTCCTATTTGTGCTGAAAAACAGAGATAAAGCACATCTTTATCTCCACATAGTTATTTCAGATCTCTTCAAATACATAAAAAAGAAAACAGATCTCGACAGTGAGTTGTATATTCATTTTAAGAGATTCTCTTCTACTTTAGTTCCTTTTATCCTTTCATTACATAAGGAATCCAGACAATGCATTTAATGAAATACCAGCAGTGACATTATTTCAATTCAACATTCAAAACATGTTTCCTGATCATTTTAAACATTCTGGGAAAAGAATTCTCAAGTAGTTTGTTGATTTATTGCTTTAAGTGTGGCCAAACAGATAAAAAAGAAGCTGCGTGATGACTCACTGAAGCTTCGCTGAGAGGCTCCTCGTAGATCGCAGGTGTAGGAGGAGTTTCCTTTGGAAAAGAAAAGCAGAAAATAGGCCAACATTAATACAAAAATATTAAAGATGTGTACAAGCATTTCAGAAAACAAAAGTACATAATGTTTAAATTTTACTACTTTACTTATTACTACTTTAGAGTGTAAGAATAACATGTTCCAATTTTCTCCACTTTCAGCTTTCAAGCTAACTTCCTTCTCAGTGGATGGTAATTACTTGTAGATTTCTTTTTATAAAAATAAATCCACAGTTCCTTCATAACTTCTTCATCCGAAGGACTCCAAAGCCTAAGACTAGTGTCAGATGCATGCATATAAGTTATAACTCAGAGGTTGACATCATTAAAAATGACTGTAAGTGCAGTGGTGATGCCATGCACTGGAAGGTTGGAATTTTTCAAAAGAGAGAGATATTAAGAAATGCAGTGTGTGAATGCCTCAGCCCTGAAGAGGTTTGGCAGCTCTGCAGCTCCTGATTACCTCTAATCGCCTTTTTCATTTTCTGCTGTAGCTACAGAGGTGCCAAGGTTGAACATTTGGTTTAAATGCCCTTCACAGCCATTTACAAAAGGGATTTAAATTATGTGGAAAAAAAGAGGTTTCAAAGAAAGATGGTAGAAAGGTCTTGCACTCCTTGCAACAGCAGCCACCTTGACTCTGTGAGGATGTTGGAAGGAGAGACCAGGTGTTAAAGTGACAAGTTAAGGTGTGATAAAAGAGGACGCCTGAAGCTTAAGCAATGAAAACTTTGCTTAAAGGCCCACAGCGTTCTGAAATGGCCAAGCAGATGTCAAGCTTTGCAGAGGAAATAAAGGAAAGCAAAACGCTCCCAGGGCCATGGACGTGAATTGAGTTGGTCAATGGTGCGATGCACAGGAACGTGAACTTTTGCTTTCTCATAAACAGCCGCATGAGATTTAAAGTATATGTGTGCTAAATGTTTTTATTTTTATTTGTAGATGGTAAAAAACAAGATCTGCACGACATCGCCTGAAGCTCATGCAATGTTTTACTTTCCGATGATGGACAAACAGGTTAGGGGGCAGGTGGTTTACCGCTTGCTTCCTCTTGGCTGCTTCTTGGGTCCGGACGTGGATGTGGCTGCTGTCCATGTTGCACAGCCTGTCTCGAGACCATTGGGTTTTCAGAGGGAGAGAGCGTGGGGGAGCTGTTGGAAACTTTAGGCTTAAATCTGGGACGTTCTGAAAATTATCTTCATGAAGAATGCCTCCTCTTGTTGTGTCCCTGCAGTCTCTGAGCTCCTGCTGTGCAAACTCAGTCTTACTCTGTTGGTGAAGTGGCGTTTGCTGCTGATACAACCCTGCAGATTGCTGTACAGTATAATCATCCAGCTTTGTTCTTGACTCGCAGCATGACTTTGTCATTTCTACATCCCCAGCTGCACCAAAGGTGCTTCTGTCAGACTGGCACTGAGTTTGAGGATTTACAACATCTTTGTTCTCCTTATTCAAAGACTTCTTTGATCTCTGTGGCTTTAGAGGAACTATTTTGGTGATTTCTGAATGTATGCTACCAGTTTTGTTACAATCTTTGTCTTCCATGGGGCTTGGATCTTTAATTTTCCAAACCTCATGATGCCTTGTGCCACAGTCACTTCTGGTCCTATTGCCTCTAGGTAAAGAATCCACAGCCACCAGAGTTTCAAAGTTCTTGGCTCTCTCAAGATGCTCATATTTATAACATTTTGAGTCTTTGCTCATTTCACTTGTCAGTTTGCCAGGTGGAGAGCCATATCCATTTTCATGACATGCATCCTTTGCTAGTATGGAATTGTGATGTCCATTAGCTGCTACAGTAACATCCATCACGTTTAAATCCCTCATTCCAGCTCCAGTAATTATTGCTGCTCCATGTCTAGTTCTTGAAGATGCTTGGCAGTTGTTCATAACTGCTTCAGTTCCAGATGAGACTGCAAACATGTCCGTATCCACTGAGGAGGTTTTACTCTTTTCTGCTTTAGGGTAAGAATCCAGTGTTCCCTCATGAGCATCCTGCTTGTCAATCAATTTGGCATCACTGGTTGCCTATGTTGACATAGAGTAGACAGTTGTATTAGCCTAACTAGATTAACTACTCCATTACTCTGTGATATTGTTATAATCCCATATCATTATTGCATAAATAGTAAAGAAAATTATTTATTTTGGGAAATTTTACTCTGTAAATGTTTAAAATGTTTGTCACTCTGCCTTGGCTTTGTGAAATTGTAATTTTGCAAAGGAATGTGAAGAACAGCCAAGAATGTTTAAAAATAGGTCAAACCATTCCAACTCAATGAACCCTCACAATTCATTGCCAAAATTTTCTTAAGCTCAAGGGATTTGAACTTAAAGGCACTAAGTTTTCATATACTTTTAGTTGTGTTTTAGTTCTGTGAATTTAGCTCAAAGTAAATGTAATTATTATTATTTTATATAATAATTAATAATATTATTATTATTACCAGATTCTTTCTAAACCTCACCATTTGCTTACATACGACAACAGGTGAAAAATCTTCATTTAAAAAGCAAATAGGTATCATCACAGGCTTTTGTTCTGTAGCAGTAATGCTATAACATCAAAGGTTATTTGATCCAGTTTGACAAAAATAGCTGCCACAAAATTTGGAAGTATAGAAGTATTTTATATGTTTGCTTTAATTTGCTTCCTATTCCTGCAGAAATAATATATCAAGCTATTTCCCTGCAATGAGACATAAAACTGAACGTAATTAATTTATGTTATTCTGTCCAAATGAGAAGTAAATGCACTGCACTTCCTAATGGCTGTAATATTCATTTAGTTGGTTTAAATAAGTTCTAATAATGAGCATAAAAAAGAATATCTGTTTTCACATTATCAAATAGTGAATTTAATTTCAGTGCTCATATTAGATCGTGTTAATTTACTTAATAAAATGACCAGTGAGTGTTGGTCTCACGCACAGAGAAATTAATTTCTTTTTATTGTTTTGATTACTGTAAACAATAAGCAATAACTTTAATGTACATATTGTCCCTAAGGTCTTGTGGATGTTCAGTAAAAAATTGCAACCTAATTCAGTCAAAAATTAGCAACTGGTGAGGTTTAAAATCACAAAATATTGGCAAATGAAGCTTGGTGGGCCAATACTGTATATGAGAGGAGATTTTAGTTTATATACTTTTACAAAGTAAAATGATTTTAGTTGGAATGGTTTTCACGTTGGCAGGAAATGACCCATGTGCTTGTAAAGTAAAAGAATGCCAGTATAGTGAGTATTGTGAACAGGATTAGACTCTTACTGATTTCCTCTCAGGGGTTCCTCCAGGAGGAGTGGCTGAGGAGAGGCGCTTCTCCCTCTGGGCCATCTTGCTGTTGGGTTGCTTCAAAGCCCTCTTCAACTCATTGATGCTGGCCTGGTGCTTTTGTAAAACATCCTCTGGCTTATCCAAAAACTGCTTCTCACACAGTAAAAAACAGGGACAGAAATTAACATGAGTTCAAAATCTGCTTTTAAGTCTGTTACAATTGATCTTTATGTGAATTTTAACTGAAAATAAGCCTGCATGTTTTTTGTTTTCCTTACACATAAAAAACTGTGTACAGAAATGGACAACACAGTTTTTCCAGATGGCGACACATAAATATTGACCATTTCATAATACAGATCAATGCAACATTTTTTTCTTACTTTACTGCATTGTAGAAGAAAAGAAAACTTTTAAAAGGGCTGGAGGTCTAATATCAGCTACAAACTTTAAAATATACTACCAGTCAAAAATTTGGATACATTTACTCATTGAATTTAATGGGGAAGTGTGTCTGAACCTTTGAGTGGTACTGTACACCTTAAACATTTCAGTAAGTTAACATTAGCACCTTGTTTTATTCAGCACCAAAATGTCTGGTAGAATAAAGCCAGAACGAATTGAATCTTGAATTATTTGCGAATCAATGGCTGGACAACAAAAGAAGGCTTTAACTTGAAAATGTCTGAGAGACAGACATTCAGAAACTATGATTATATGCACAGTAGGAAAAAACAAACAAACATGAGCTTCATTGTTTTTGCTTTGCTCTAACGATAAGTGACAGGTGTGCATATAAACAAGTCAACACAGAACACCTAGAGACGTTCATACACAGCACATGCCAAAAAGAGGACAAGCAGTACCTCCTGTTTGGGTCGAAGTGGGACCAGATCCTTGTCCGACTGATGAAGTGGGGCAAGTGAGATGAAGTGAACAGTTTTGAGCAAAGCAGGAGGTTGAGAATTTGAGGGAGGGGAGAACAGATGCGTGCAGAGACAGAGAGGTAAAATGCTGCAGGTGAGTCAAAAAGGCAGGCGGCCAGACTGACAAACAAACAGTTTTGACACCATTGGGGGTGAGGGGCTTTGGACTCAGACTGTTAAGCCGAATAATGTTCTGCCAAGAAGACAGGGACAATCCATTTCAGTGTTAGCCAAATGATAATTAATGTAGTCTTTTATTGACTAGGACTAAGTGTTTAGAAGAGGATTAATCCCATACTTCTTTATCCAAAGATTTGATGAGAAGACATTTAAAAACCACAAATGCAATGCCAATATTTCTCACAGCATCCAAAACACTGACACATGTCTGCATATAAGATTGTTAAAAGTAACAGTGTATTTTCACAAAGCCAGATTTGAACAAAGAAAGTTATTCGCATTTAATTTACAGGGAAATAAAGATGCTGATTTACAAAGTGGGGACCCACTGATTAACAGGATTATCAATGCTTGAGGGTCATCTGTTTGTCCCTTTATTGTCACACTAACAAACTGTATGACGCATTCTGTTTAGTGTGTTTTGTCACTTAGAAAGACATCATTTTAGTGTTTAAGGAACTCTGAATAAGTTACAAATGTTAAGTGAAATTACATGTAAATTTTCACCGAAGCTATTTTCCAGGGTGCCAAAAGTAAAAAATAAAAATAAACATTTATCAAGCATTTCCCGTCTATCTTTCTGAAGATCGGATCATGCCGTTTCCACGGATTTTACTTGGTAGAATCTTGGAAACCGTGACAATAACATGTCCTCAGACAAACAATAAGCACAACAAAAGTTTGTGCTTAAACGCGCAGTTCTGGTGCATGACCTTAAACCACCACACAGACAGACACAATGAACCATGGCCAAAATACCTCTGGCTTTGAGTCTACAGGCGAGCCTGCCTCCTCACCCTGCAGGAGAGAACAAGGTAAGGGACAAAAATGTAAGAGAAAGCAAGCTGAGGTTAGCAAAGTGTGTTACCACTGCAGCAGCAAGAAAAGACAAGATCTGTTAGAAGGCAGGGTGCTGGGTTAGAAAAATATCATCTCCAACAAAGAAGTCGGGTTAGATTTAGAGGGATTTTAAGAAAAAAGGAGTCATACTGAGAAGTCTTATGATACTAAAGAGAATATGAAATGTTAAGCCAAAAAGAGAAAAAATGGGGATGGTGATTAAAGTCTTTGGTGAAAAAAAATGTGAGAAAGATGAATAATCAAAGTTCTTGCAGGATTTTTTGACCTAGGTGCAAAAGGGGCAGTAGACTTTTTCAGCTAAGCACCTTATTTCTCTTTCTTGTCCTTAAAATTGCTATGAAGTTCACAAATTCATACTTTTAAAAGATGAGGGCTCATTTTATTTACACTGTTGAATGACTGAATAAATCCATTTAAATAGCTGTAAACTATAGCAACCAGAGCAGGGATAAAACCAGGTCTCCATACATTTGCAGTACATGATGTACCTTGAGCTCCAAAGTCTTGATCGGCGTTGAAACGTGGACACCAAACATTTGCTTCTGATCTTTCCTTTCATGATGTTCCAATTCCTGATCTGCATGCTGGTCCTGGTCTTGGTCCTGGTAGTGATAGTGATCGTGATCCAGGTCAAGGCTACCTTCTTGGTCCAGGTCTTCTCTGGACATGAATTGTGTGCGTTCACTGGAGCTTCTCTGGGACAGCTGGTCCATACTATCACCTAAAGCTGAGGCTGGTAAAAAATTATGAGAGAGTAACAATAAAATACGTGGAGACCAGTGTTAAGGGTTTTTAATAACATATCAACATTAAAAAACACAAGTGTCTGGACTTGTACCTCCATCTATGCTTCGAGGCAGCATGTACCGCTTGCTAACGGACCTATCGAACTGTGGGGCAGGCCTGTCAATTAGAGCACTGGCCTGTCTGGTCTGGGCTTGGGTCCGCCCGCTGTAACGGAACTTGGAGCCAATCACTAGAAAGCCCTTGGGAGGTGGCTCTGGGGAAACCAACCTGTGAAAAGATTCAATTTATGAAAATGTACCACAGATATTCGGTATGGCTTCACTCCTAATAGTCTCATAGGAGGTTTAGTACAGAATGAGCTTTGGTATAAGTTATTGAGACAATTAATACAACTGTCTCGAGCTCATACAGTAGCAGTCAAAAGTTTGGACACCCTTTCCCATTATTTCCAATGGGTAAATGTGTCCAAACCATTGAATGGTTATGTATGTGTGAATTTCCAGACTGGCATTTTCCTATTCCATATTCCTATCTTTTATACTGTCCGTTAAAGAATCATGTGCAGCCTTTTAGCTTAACTTATTATAAAGACTGGAATAACCAATTCTGCTTCTGTCCAAAAGTAATAAAATCACCCATCTTGTCACTTTAAAAATTCATTGGGTTAATGTACCCAACCCGCCTCCAGACTTCTCTGGAAAACACAGGTACTAAAATCAAAGAAGTAGACTTTCCCTGTATGCCATCTTTACACTTTACACTCTTTGAGCCATTTCCCAGCTAGGTGAACCAATAGAAATAAACGCATCTGTGCCATGAACATCATTTGAAGGGTATTGCAGCTCTAATGTGCCAAGTGTAAACTATTCATGCAAGGTGCAGTCAATTCAGTGCAGAGAGAGTGCATCTGTCCGTGTACCTGAGTAACAAGTCCTACCTGAAGAAGGTGTGGTGCTCAATGCAGACTTTCCACAATCGCTTTGAGGCCCGATGGTTGGGCAGCTTGAAGCCTATGGTGCTCTCAAACTGCTCATACTGTGATGTGATGGAAAGGAGTGGTGGAGGTGGAGGTATTGGGGGTGGGGTGAAGAAGAAAAAGGAGAGTGAAGGAACGAAGTGCATGGAAAGATGGATGGACGGCAGCAGGGTGAATTGTGTTTACTCCGCAGCAATGGCAAAATCAATCTTTTTCTGTTTACTCAAGGAAGTATATTCTCTCATGTCCTGTGGCCACGTCAGGTAAGTTTCCCATCTATAGACAACCTACAAATAATTTGCTCATGCACTCACTCCATCAGATAGTCAGTGGTGTGAAGAGAAAAAAATGTCTTCAAATCAATAGGTTATTAACAACAACAGGCCTTTAAAGACTATGAGAAGTCCATTCCATTCCAAGACGAAGCCAACTATTCTTCCACACAAAGAATTTGTAGGGAAGAGTGTTGAATAAAAGACATTTAAAATGCTGTTACCTCTCCTGGCACCTCTCCTCTCCTTAAGAGAGTTTAACAGTAAATAAAAAGCACAATGCAGATATCTGAATGCCAAAGACAAAAGGACTAATCATAATAATTATAGAAATATTAAAACCAACGTGTGTTTAACGTGGCTTGAATACTTATAAGTAAAATCATTGTAGAAAATGTAATTCCTTAACATAGAAGAAGAGAGAAGGAGGACAAGGATAAAAAAAACATGATCTCATAACCTCCCCTTTAGATTGGTATCTCAGAGGACTATAAATAATGTAAAAAAAAAAACCCTATTGGCAGATGTCACATGGTTTGCAGGAGATAAATGACAGCTGTAACACTTTTATCAAACCATGAAATGACTATTTATGCTGTTTGGAATAAGTCAAAAAAGGCAATGGTGTAATTTTAACAACTGTGAAGCCATGAAATAGAAATGCTCAGTTGGCTCCTTGCCTGAGGATCCTTTATTCCACGTGTCTCAGCTTTGCTACAGTGACCATGAGCTGTTCTTGTGAGGTTATGCATGCAAAAGTATGCAAAGTGAACTCTCACTAGACCAAGCAAATGCAAAAGAAAAGATAATGATAATTTTTATTTACCTCTCCGGGGCGGATTTTGATGTAGAAGTTGCTTCTTTTATAGGAGATCTTAAGAATTTTAGGCCAGGCGAATCGATTGATCCTGAGGCGGTCGCGGTAGATGAGCAAACCGTTGGCACTCACACCGAGCATTATGTCAATTCCTTCTGAATCCTGGTAAATGCAGGCATGGAGTATCAAAGAACATTAAAAAGTGTATTGACATAAAAAGTATGAGAAGAAACCCTCAGAGTATCATCTCCTCACCTTAGCGTGATGCAAATCAACTCCATACATTGAGAGCTTCTTGGCATTCTCAAGAAAGTTAATCTCTGCTTCTGCTGGACTCATCCCTCTACAGAAAAAGTCCCACAGCATTTAATATTTTAGCATCTCTGTATAATCATTATTTTAAAAGAATCAAAACACATGAAATCTCGTTGTATTCCCAATGTTTTCTCTGACCTGTAATTACGGTGCAGCTCCATCACTCTCTCCTCCAGCTCACGTGTTTGGTTAGGGGCAAAATGAAAGTCACTGACATAGTCTGGACCATGTTCCTCAGGCTCGTAGTCTCCCAGTTCAGCTTGGACAGTGTAGGAGCCCAGTAGGGCATGAGTGACAAATGAGCAGGGGAGGCGACCGGACAGGATGTCATCCCTCAACTGCAGGCACAGATAGTACCTTAAGAAACACAAGGGGCAAAATGCAGAGATGAACCCAAAACGTAATTTCAAGAGTAGAATCAACATTATGAAGCAACTGCTGGGTTTGGCCTCAGTCTCAGTCTTTTATAGGTTGAGACAGAGTTTTAACCAGTGATGGTCACGAAATGAAACTAAAATAATAAGCATGGAAAACATCACACCTAAACATGAGCATATGGCATTTGTAAATATTCAAAAATTAAATTTGTTATTATGGAAAACCCCTTGAGATGTAACACCTCATTTGCAAGGGGTACCAAAAGAAACATAAAGACACTGACATAACAATAGACAAAACAGTATTACTATATACCAAACATACTGTGTATAAAGGACAATACACGATACAACGATTAGCACTTGCTTGCTTACACAACCCAACTTCTACCAAAACTATATAGAAACGACACAGAGTTTGTGTCAGTTGCAGTTTACACAATTTCAAATTAACAGATAAACACATAAACACATAAGGATGAGGAAATGAGTAATTTGGTTTAAACATTTAGTTCTCAGGACCCTTTATTAATATTATTTCACAACATTTCTGACTTGTCACAACAGATTCACACCATTTCTCTTCCTATAATATCAAAAGGCAGCTGACAGATTTTTTTATTGTTGAGTGGCAAAAGGAAGTGTGGGAGATTGTTCTGAGAATTCCTTTCCCGGTCCAACACAAATGTGATGGAATTTTGTTTTCGATGTTTTAAAAGAAAAAGAGATGGGGAAAAACCCAACAGCAACTTCTCTCACAAACCTCATCATTTTTGCATTTGGAAAGAACACAAGTGGGTACATGTCACAGCAACAGTCCCACACCAATAACATAACATTAAATAACTAATAGCTGTCCTCGGTGTCCACTGAGATGCTCTTACAGTTAAATTACTTTAAGGGACTTTAATAAACTGAAGTGTGCCACCCATTCTCTGGTCAGCCCATTCAGTAAGACTTGACAACAAACACAACAGCAAGAGAGTCTTTTTATATTTTATAATGATTTACTAGCTTATGCTTTTAGAAAGAAAGAAACTTACAAGTGAGAAACTAATATCCAAACTCAAGTACCATAAGAAAGCTTGGTCATTAAAAATACTTCAATCAAGTGGAATCATTAGAAAAGTTGATGATTTTGTAACAAATACAAAAACAAAAAAAAAAAAAGGTTTTAATGGATCAGAAATATAATTTGTTATATTCTGTCTTTGGCTATTTTACATGTCAGCATTCAAGAAGGTTCTGGCATCTCTGCAAAGAAAATCTGGGTTTGATTCACTTTGAGCTTATTTTCTGTTTTAGTCCAGATTACGCAGCTTGGCGGATCTTTGTCTTGACACATTCCTGTCTTGCAGGTCTGTGGACAGTTCGTTCAACCCTGACACTTTCACAATAGCAACGTGAACTGTGAGGCATTAGTTAGACAGTTGTGTGCCTTCTTAATTAGGCCCAGTTGATTATCTTAGGAACAAATGGACTCCAGTAAAGACAAGAGAAGCATCTAAACGACTTTTTGACAAGCATCTGATCCATCATATCTTGAGTGTGAGTGTCATAGTTAAGAGTCTGGATATTTATATAAATGGCATGTTTTTAAAAAGATAATAGTAAAATAAAAAAAAATTATTTTGTTTTGTCATTGTGTAGATTAATGCCATAAAAGTGGTTGAATCCACTTTAAGATTAAAAAGCTTATGTTGGCCCAGTTTATTCCACCATTCATATGGCTACCATTTAGTTTAGTAACATATAAATGTGAAGCAGGTGGTAGGAGGTGAAAGCTTTCGTTAGATCTGACTTTAAAGTATAAGCATACTTGAAGATTAAAGTCAGCTTTATAGCAGCTGAACATAGTGAGCAGATCCAGCACGTTTTAAATCTGTAAACGAACCGGCAGAAATGTTTCTTCAAAATTTATTTTATTCTATTTTATGTTTTACCAGCATTACTTCCAACAGGGCCTTAATTTTGATCAGGCATGGTTACTACTTTGGCTTCTCAAAAAAGGAAAATTTAACAGATAAAACTTAGGTATTCAGCATGGTGGCTTGAATTCAGACAACAAAACAAATTTGTCCTGAAACAAAAGAAAAGACAAAGAATTTAATTTTTATCGTAACAATCAGGCCTACCTTGTGATGTCTTCAATGAGCACAGATGGGTCTGGAGGGTAAAATTTGACAGAGAACCCCAAAACCCAGGCACCAACTGTGGGCAAAACACCAGAAAAGTTGATTTAAGAAGTGTATCTGCATGGTAAAAATGCTATGTGAGTAAATTGTAAGTGACTGTGTGTGTATGCATGTTAGTAGTTTGTCTACCGCACTTACCCCGAATTTGCTTCTTAATCTCTTTGGAGGGATCCAACCAATTCTGATAAAGAAAGAAAGAGACAAACCCCTTTAAGAAAATCTACTGACAGAAAAGCATCTATATTCACATTTTTAGAGCCCTTTTGAATGCTGTACCTCTTTGACTGCTCTTCCCTTTTTAAATCTATTCGCCTTGTTGAAAGTCTAATATATTCATGCCACAACAGGCTTGATGGAGGCTTCTGTAAACACTGACAGCACCAATACTGGAGCTATAATTGTAAGCTGATTCTAATTCTGTCATGTTAATGTCACTAAAGCTTTCATGGTGCTCTGTAGGCCCTACATACCATCTTTGAAATGCCATGCAGCCTAATCATATTTTAAAATGTTAAAGGCCATGTAGGTCACTGTTTAGCTATAAGTGGTTAATCAGTATTAAAAGGCCAATCAGGGTCTTACTGCTTCATTACTAGAGAAACAAGCTTGTTAAATGGGCCAATCAGCTGAAAAAATGGTTGACTTTTGCTCTGATATTGGGTGAGAAAATCCAACCAAAACAGTAAATATTCTCTCAAAACTACAAATTTTATTATTAACAGTATTTTGTTTAAACCCTTAAAAAAGCAACATAAAATTACATCACTCCCTAATCACATTCACAGCTGCTGTGGTACTAAAAGAAAATATGCTAATGGTGTTTACACAGTGCTCATTATGACACAGCAGTAGAGTAAAACCTTAAATAAGTCAGATAGCAGGCAAAATTAATATCACTAATGACTCTTTACAATGACTATTTGTTCTTATGTGTTATTCTAATCTCTTTTTTTCTATTACTCAATTGTTTAGTGTAACAATCTAACTCCCCCTTTGCAATGAAATAAGTATTATTCAATAAATTTCAAACTTTGTCACATTTGAAGATCAATAAAAGCATGAGGAGTGTTTTCAAATAGTCTGAAAGTTTCCAAATAACTTAAAGCTGCCCAATAAAAACCAGTACTGCATGTCTCAGCTTTTAAAAAATATAGAAATATGAAGTAAAAACAAAAATGAGATGTTAATCCATCAGCTTTATTTGTAAATAGTTTATTTCACCCTTGCGCTTATTTTATAGAAAAAAGTCTTTGTCTTTGTGTCTCTGGAAAATCTAAAAGTCAAAGCACACACAGCGTCTGTTGTGCATTTGTAGCTGTCTTGGACTTAAGATTCTAACTGTGGGCCAAAATGGTGTCCTGCAGCTTCACATGGCAACAGATAAGAGTTTCAGTTACAGTTCTTACACTTAATAAAAGTGAATTATTTCTTAAAGTAAGCTATCATATTTGTCTGTATATTTGTGCTTTTGTGTGTCTGACCTTAGAGTTATCTGTGTCCAAGAAAGTCAGGCCAAAGTAGTCTCTCTCCAGCAGGTTCAGATGGCCACACACCATGTCCAGCAGGGTCTGGCCCTTAGTAAATTTCTGTGGCACACACACACATGCAGACAAGTATATATATAAATGAACATGCAGCAAGTGGGAAGGCAAGAAGGTCCAGATTCAGGCTGTGCAAAAATAACATGCTGCAAGATGACACAAAAGACAGAGCAGTTTGTTGAAAGATGTTGAAGACTTTGATGGAGGATAGTGCTGAAGTCCCTGATCATATAATTGATTTCCACTGGTTTCTATACAGGAACTTTGTTGCATGGCCAACCGTTCTTTCTCCTCTTTATCTTTCTTTGTCAGTATCTACGCCATCATAGAGCATGGATTTACAGAAATGCACAGAGCATCAAAGAGAATTTTCAATGATACAGAAGCGCATATCCTATAACAAGTAGCCTGATTTGTATTTGTATTTTCTTTAATAAGCCCAAAACTACAGAAATATCACTGACATTAAAATTCATGGTAGCTGTGATCTGAGGGATACTTCCAGTTTGTCATCCTCCCTGCTGAGTAGGAGGAGCTACGGAGGACTCTTTATGCCTATATAAGGGGATGAAAAGTGTTTTGCATCTGTCGTGTTTCAACAGACCACGCCTATTTTCTTCCCAGCCCTTTAGCACTGAAATCAAGGTCTGCGAGGGTTGTGCAGGCAGCCTTACAAGATGCTCTGTCCACACAAGCAAGCATACACACACACATACACCTACACACACGCACGCACACTCACACACACCAGATTCATCTCCTAGGGAGACCTGGCTCTTACAGCGACAAAGCAACCAAGCAGCTGTTACCATGGAAACAGAAGTAATAGCCCCCTTCTGTATGTGTGTGCATGCCCTCTCACTTTCTCTATCTCTGGTTACCACAAGGCCATCATAAACCTTTGTTCAACTCTTGTGAGAAAAGCTTGCCATAAAGTCAGCATAACTTAAAAATTTAAGAAGGGTAATTAATGAAGTGTAACAAAATAATTTATCTCTCTGTCATGCAAATAAAAAATAATTTAAACCCTGCAGTGAGGAAATAATGCTGATAAAACAGATAGAGGATGCAACATTTTTTGCGGAGCAGTGCATATTTTCCCTCAAAATGAAATTGCAACACACATTTCAGGAGGTCCCTAAAGCATGGCAACCAATTCAGATGCTGTTGATGAGATTTCGTTGTCGCCCCAAATGGATCAAATCACATTTCTGTCACTAGTTATGTGGCCTGATTGTGTTAGCAGCCATTTGGTGTAATCCTAGAAATCCATTCTGCTGATTACCTCACCCATGCAAACAAGATGAAGACAGAAAGTGTGAATGAATAAGTTAAAGGCTCACCAAGGAGAAAGTAAATCTATTGAACTTTGTCATTAACTAATACACAACAAAGGATAGCACTGGAATCAAATACTGTGAGGACAAATGTGAGACGATCTAACAGCATAGCTTTGTACTGTCCTCAAACTCCACTATTCAATGTTGTTTTTTGGCAGTAATTTCAATCAGAGTGACAACTATCCAAAAGTAGTCTTCTTAAAAAGTCAGTCATGATACAGTCAGTGAGGGAAAAGTCCACAGCCAAGAGAAAAAATGGTTGCAACTAATGGTACTTAGGATTCATGGTACCACTATGGTGGAAGTATAGGTTCTCCATTAAAAAATCTCGATCCAGAACTTATGGCTGACGAGTGTTCCATAAAAAATGTGTCTTCCACAAAAAACTGTCTTTTTGTTGTTTATTAAGCAATGCATTAACATGCACAGAACTTTAGTATTTTAACACAAATTAACATGTATTAACATTGTCAGAAAAGTGGTGAGCTCTCCTCATGTTCTCATAACCACTTCAGAGTGACTTCACACAGTCGGCCTATAAACTATAAAGGTACAGGCGCTCATTATCTGTCCATCTACTTCTAACACTTATCTGACTCAACACAAAAATATTAACCAAAATTAAACAATAGTGCAAATAAAACCCCAGCAATAAATATCACTGAGATTAATTATTTTTAAATGTAACCAAATAATAAAACTAGGATTAAATTCAAACATACTTAACTGAAATTACTGCAAAGCAGATAGGTGATGCATATGGCACCTACAGGAAGTATCTGACCCCATGTACCAAATATTAGGCTGCTGTTCTGCCTCAAGCATGAGACATCATTTATTTGAGTTTACTTTGTAGATTATTCATTATAAATTCAAAGTAAGAAGGTTAATGGTTCCCAGATTTGTTTTCACTATTCTGTCATCCGATTTTACTTGTTTTCATATCTTTCTGTAAACTATCTGTCATCTTACTGAAAAACAAAAGCTTTCATAATGCTTAGATAATCAAATGTAAGTTGATGTATGTCAATTTAATCTTTAAACAGCCTTATAGTTACTAACATTTGTTGGCATTATTGTGACTTTAAACACAAATCTGTTGCACTTCTGTAATGAAAACTAGCCACAAAGCTCTCACAAACGTGCTCTTTTGATGAAAACTGTAGCTTTATAATTAACTTAATTAAAAATGGGATTTTGATTTGCAAAATAAGTGACGCTCCAAATGGCTCCCTCCAGTTTCCTGTAACTGACTCAGTCTTATTCAGTCTTGCAGAGCGGTATGTTTGTAGCTTTCATGCTAGGTTAGCCAGTGTGTACAGATCTATTTTACATGTATTTTCTTAAGTTTTATGTAACATGTTTAGCTGCCATATGGCAGTGATTGTGTGTTTGGTGAAAAACATATTTTAAAAAATGTCTGAGAGTTATGTCAGAGGAAATGTTTGCAGTTTAAGACCCAGCTATGTGAAATTGCTAGGTCATGATGTAGATCGAAGACATTTCAATGCAGCAAAACTTTCAAGTCTAAGCCAGTGACATGAAACACCACACTGTGGGCTACTACAGTGTTATGCCTGCTACAGATAATCATCTTAATGTCTTCTAGATTCTGAACTCACACTTAGTTCTTCTACGAAGACAACACACAAATTCTCTACTCATAATATGAGGTAAACAGAGGTAAATATTTTTCATAAATTCTGTCAGATCATTTTTACATTAACTCTAACCAAGAAACCCGCTGAACAGAAAATACAAACATTTTCCAAATGGAACATCTGCACCAACCAAAAGAATAACCATAGTTCTGTGTATAGCTAAACTATGATTAGTTTGGTCAATAAATAGGCTAAGCTAAAACCCATTTTGAACAATTTGCTCCACATACTCTAACATATACCTAGCAGATAAAACCACTTAGAGTTTCTGACTGCTTCATGCATACTCTCTGGGGCTCTTTGGCAGAAAGTGGCTGCATATGTTTATATTCCAACAGGTGAATCAGGCTGGCCCACGCAAGCTGTCAGCACACTCGTAACACAACTCATTCTTGACAAGTCAGCTTTGACTTAGATTTGGATAGACTTTGGGTATGTTTAACCTAAATTTAGTTAAAATAAAGACTGTTCTACATCAGTTTTCACACTCCGCTCAACTTCTATATGTTTCTTGAGCCAAATTAATTTTTCTGGCCTACCATATTTGGGTCATCATTTTTGGCAACTTGAGCTTGTTAGACTGAATGGATCCATTCATTCAATACTTAAATATAATATAATATGTAAGCTAAAAGTTAAATATAATTATCTTTTTGAGTTCTTATCTTTTGTTTGCTTGATATGATCATTGGTAATGCTGATATTTTATAAGCTTTGCTAAAAAGGAATGTGTCTAAAAAATGCTTTAACAAATTTCACATATATTCTAGCTCATATCAGTTTACAATACCCTAAAATACTTCTTTTTCTAATAATCTAAAAATAGTAAAATACCACTTTTCTCTTTATTCTTAAACAGCTCATTTACCTAATTTAATCTTCCTTTTCATTGTTTTCTATCTGTTTGGAGCCCATGTCAGTTTTATCCATGTTTAAAAAAAAATCTATGACATGCCATTTTTTATCATAGTTTCAGAAAAGGAAAATTAGAAAGAAAAAACTTTGCTTGACACTTAATACATATACTTGTATACTTATAGTACTAGTGGCATCCATGAGGAGGTGGAAATATGTGACATTATAAAATCTAACAAGTTGGTTTTACTGTCAAAATATGTTGAAAAGGTTACATAAATAACAATAATCCAAATCAATCATTTTTAAGAAACATTATTTTACTTTGTTTGAGAAAGAATGTATTAAAAACATAACTTAATTCAGATTTTTACATTTAATCGTCTATTATACGCATATCTGCAGTAAAAGCACATTTCTTACTTCTGAGTTTAGTGATCCTGCTACCTGTAAATTTTAGGAAGTTAACATCTTGTTTGGCTAATAAATTACACAGGATGATTTACGAAATGTCGAACCACCAAACATAAACAACCTTTCAATCAGACAAACTCAAGGATTGGTAATTATACATTCTTAAAATGCAAAAGCAAAGTACTGAAAATATTCAGTCAGTGAACTTTTAGTAAGAGAGGTTTTTATAAGGATGCATATTAGATTAATGTTGTTATAATGATAAGCAACAATGCAGAATTTATTCTAGACTTTGGGATATTATCATCATTTTTTAAAGGAGGCAGATTTTTTTCCCAGTCATTACAGTATACCATAAGTAAACCATAAGATAACAGTAATGGAGCTTGGGGTTTTCTCCATGATGAAAGTATGGTGGTCACTACATGAAAGGTTTAATACTTGGAATTTTCCATATCTCAGCGTCTGTTAAGTGCATCACAGCTGCATACCTCAATTGAAGAGAAAGCCTTTGGAAAAGCAAAACAAATTGACTGACAATGACCAGTTCACATAACATGCATGTCTTTGAACTGCATGAGGAAGCTAGAGTGCCTGAAGAACATAAAGATGCTCTCCCACTGCGCTGCATAAGATACTTGCAAACATTTTTCATTATTGCTATCATCAACTTGGTTACCAACAGCATTTTTGTTCAGCATGAGCAGCTAAACGCTATTAATAAACTCATCTATGTTCAAATGCACATACAAATATCTAGAAATCACAAACATAAAAAATAAATACATGCACAAATTACAAAAATGAACACACATTAATATTTTACACACAAATTTCCCACCCTTAGTCTAATAAATCAAAAGGTTTTGTGTTCAAAAAGGCTCTTACACATACATATTGTTAAAGGGATAATAAGTGGAAATTCATCATTTCTAGATTAAAAGAAATTAAAAAAAAATGGCTATATGAAGAACAAGAGGCGTAATTTAATCTGGAGTATAGCATGACGTCACAAACTGTCTCTCTGTGTTGATCTCCAGTCTCGTGTTTACCAGCCGGTCCGGCTGCACATTCATGTACATTAATGTGAATTGCTGCCTCCTCTCGGAACCCTCGGCCCTCCCTCCCTTTAAAAGGCCTCAGCATACAAGCAATGGAAACTTAACGAAAAAGGTGTGGTGCATGACACACTTTGTTTTGGTCTACAGCAAGCGGCAACCTCCGGCGGTGAAATGTGAAGCCTATGCGGCAGTTCAAAAGATTGCAGTTCACCCCGCATCCGCTAGGGGCTGGCTCCAAAACAGAGCAAATCCCCAAAAGGCCAGCTTCACAGCAGAAATAAACATGTTTAAAGCTTGGTACGAAAATCCATTTTAGGATTGATAGGTCAAGTTTACCGTCATGACAACTGTGAGGGGGGGAATTTTTTTTCTAACTCATCCATTTGGATGTTTTTTAATCTTGAAATTCGGCATAATTAGGGGCGTGTCCTTTTGATTGACATGTATCCAATATCTACCCCCACCCTCACAGCCCCCCTCGCAGCTCCGCCACTTTGCCGATTTTTGTATTTTCCGGGAGCGACGGCAGGCGTGACGCTCCCAAGGTGGCGATGGTAGGAACCGCCCAACAAACTTCACTTCTGCTTTTCAGAAACCTACGGTTGACATCACGGAGGCTCCATCCATCGTTTATATACAGTCTATGGTCTACAGGCAGTGCACAACATCAAACCTTGCAGTGAAACGAATCAGCTTTTTCCTTAAAATACATGTGCACAAATTGCCTGGTACGCACAGACAAAACTGTATTTATGTCCAGATCAGTTTAGAAGCGCTCAAGGGGTTTTGAGACACTTCATACTTTCAACAGCCAAACAGCTTCGTGAGTCGTGAGTACACATAGCATTTAAGTACTGCTGGAAAGCTGGGTCATCTGATTTTCCCGTCTAATTATTTCGAAGTGGGAAAGACACTGTCTATGACAGAATAGTTTGCCCTTCATGACAGACAGACAGACAGACAGACAGACAGACAGATAGATAGATAGATAGAAATAGTTTATATGGTTTACAAACCATGTATAACACTCACAATGATATTGAACTGATTTTCTCTCCATAGCTGTCTCCCTCATAAAGTAGAAACCTTTTATCCATCCATCTATTTTGTATCTGATTCATCCAAATTCAAGAGGGGAGGGGCTGGAGCCTTTCCCAGTTGCTATCAGGCAGGGTATACCCTAGATAGGTCGCCAGTTTATTACAAGGCCTACACAGAACTAAATAAATTGGAACTTCATTAACTAAATTAAAGCATTGCAAAGCACTGAAAATTGTGTACAGCTAAATTACATCTGAAACACTGGAATACATGTCCTATGATGTCTACACTATTTTACCTGAAATATAAAATGCTTCCTTGAAGATGGTTTTGAAATCATGTGAATTTCTGTGTGAGCTTGAAGCTATTTTAGTACTACATGTGAGTAGATTTTCTTGCTATACCAGCATGGCTTTGGGTTATGAACTGGCCACAGTAAATGCACTGACCGCGGTCAATAGCTTTAATGTTGTGAGCCAAACATCAATAAGTGGTTCAGGCTGCTTCCCTGCCTGTTTTTTATCATCACTGCCAATTTGGTTGGTGGACATTATGACTCTAATTAAAGTAATGATTTCACTGCATTTATCATTCTGTCCTTGCTTGCATTTTTCCCACTCCAAACAAACTGGTTAATTCATTCACACTACAGTGTTCAAACAAGCACTCCCTTCTTCTTCCACCTCTCCATCTTCCTCTGCATCTCTTACTCCACTCTTCATCTTTTCCTCTTTGTCTTTCATTCCCCCATTCTATTTTCTCCCCAGTCAAACATAAGAGCACTAATCGGTCAACTATATGGATTTCCTGTCAAAGTCCACTGCCTCAAGTGTCACTTCCCAGATGACCTGAAGAAATGTGTGTGTATGCATCCATGTAACTAAGGCAGCGGAAAAGATGGGGGGGATGGGTTGAAGGACAATGTATGTATGTGCAATGCCCACTCGCTGTTTGATGTCAGTTGGATGGCAGGGAGCCATAAAAGGAATAGAGTTGACACGAGCTGAGCTTAGGGGCCGATAAGCTCATTCTCAGCCACATCATATTCCATCATCAGCTGCAGCTAATAAGGCTTCAGTGTTGCTTTAAATGTAGATAAAGGTCTGCCCAGGATCTTCCAAGGGTGTGAAACATCCCCTCTGACATCCCCTAAGGAGTAAATTCAGAAAAGTAAATTAATTTTCTACAGTATTTTATCATGACGAATGTGTTACCTACTGTGAAATTCAAATAAGCCAAGTGCAATGGGGATTCACCGAGCTGCACCTGTTTGTTTACAAACATAAAAGGCTACAGAGTCACGATGTATGGAAGCTGGGGATTGCACATTCGAGTTTTCCATCCCCCACATTGCAGAGCGCATCACCTAACCTCATCCATCACTTCCTTCTCCCACTGAGAACAGCAACAGAACTGCCTTTCCCTACTCAGTAACATACTCTAAAGACAGACTAAATCCCTCTGTGGTCTACAGTTGTCATGCTGAGTCATCAGCTCTGTTAACATACAGAAGACTGACTTATTAAATGCTAAAGATATATAGATTTTAAGCATATGGTATGTGTTTTTAGGGCAGACAAAACAGTCAAACTGTTTTAAACTTTGAAATGATCCTCTCTAATTATATTTCTGCTTGTTTACAGAATTCTTAATAGTGAAGCTACTTACTCAAGTACAGCTTTTTAAAAAAGGAAGCTGCAAACCAGAGAACAGTTAGACTTTTGTAGTTTTCGACATGGCTATATCTTGAAACCACTAAAATACTTCATGTAAGAACAGTGATATCTCTGCAACAAAGACTAATGGAGCAAAAAAGGGAATCAAATTATCAGAAAGATTGCAGACTAGTCCTGATCCAGGAGGATACAAACTCATGGAGCCCAGGGGACCTAAATGAGTAGGAGTGAGGCTTAAGCATGGAGAAAAATTATGTCAGGTATCTGTAACAAAAGCATTTTAAATCCACTAGAACACAGTCACCACTTTGCTGACAGAACAAAATGGAATTTGCTAATATGTTCCATTGCTATTGTTTTATGGTCTCCTGATATTTTCCCCAGTTTGGTGTTGTTGCACAGAGAAGCCAACAAATGCATACTTTCATCTATTGTTACACAAATGTTATAATGTGCACTCAGCTACCATCATGCCACTTTTGACAAAAGGAATTCTCCCAATCTAATTTTTTCCTGAATTTTCTTAGATTTCAGGTATGAAAAGAACCTTGAATCGTGTGTAAGCCTTGCCTTTTTACCCACAATGTGTGTTTTCATTATTAAGTTTACGTTTGAACAATAGTAGTAGGTGCACCTCAGATGAAAAAATACTTTTTTATGATAGCTAGTAATGTTGTCTTTTAGTTTTGCAAATCAAGAAATTCATAACTTATTGCTTTGTCAATTAAGCCCTGCGTCATTTGTCATTTGCACGTGTTGGCATAAAAAATAAACAATACAAGAAAGAAAGAAGGAAAAAAAGACAGAGAGGGTGAGAGAAAGAAAATACGCAACACCCTCCATGTCTCTTTTATTCAGCATTAAGACCTGCAAACGTCAGTCAGCATGAGCAGGCTCCTCAGCAGATGGCAAAGAGAATAGTGTTTGGTCATGAAAGTTTTCACAAAATATTTGAGGTTGTTGTTAAAAAAGGACAAAAGAAGTGAAGGTAAAATTCATATTGTGCCTCATTCAAAATAATTCTCCAGATGGAATCCCGGTTATTCCTAAGGTGCTACAACCCCACAATAACAGCAGCTTGATTTCAACTCAGCTATAGCTGAATAAGGAGGAGATGCTACTAACCACAACAGAATCTCTATCTCCTTATGAGATTCTGTATATGATCATCAATTAAATCTTATTAAGCTATATTAACTGAGCACCCAATGCTTGATCTTGAGCATATTTGTAAGCATAATCATTAATAAGACACTATAAGAAAGGGTAATGTGTCTGTCATTCCTGTTATTAGCCTGCAGAGCTTTAGGTTATAAACCATAAAACAGACTTATGTAATAGAGTTGAGCAGACAGAGCAGTCAAAAGGAAAGTTTTACTTTGAAGTTTATTGTGTTACATCACCATAGGTGGTGGTATTAAGAACACAGCAGGTTTAATAAGCTGCATTCATTCACTGGGACAGAATGGCCATTGGACATACCGGGCATTTTCCCGGTAAGCTAACATGTTTTTTAGCTGGCACGTCTTTTTTTATTGGTCAGACTGGTCCATAAAACTCAGTAGATCAGCGGCCCAACTAACAGTGCATCAGCCCGCTGAATTTTTAATCATCCTCTTTTGCTGTGGTCCCTGTACTTGAGTAATTCGTGCAACCAGATTGTCAGCACAGAATTTTTTTTCCTGACCACTGGCCCATGAAACACTTTAAACACGTTAACCTGCAGCCCATTGGTTCTTTCTTAAATGACACCAGGCTGAACCAATTAGATACTTCAGACCCCCTTTGGCTCTGTGCCAGCGGATGCAGCTGCATGTCAGAACTGAGAAGAGGAGGTGTAAAGAAAATGCACCATAAAAGAAAAAAAAAGACATAGCCAAATGTCTAAAACTGATTGACATGTTTGCCACAGCAGCACCTTCATCAGCTGCCATTGAGCATGATGATGATAATGGTAGAAGCTGTGGTAAGCCACACTGCTGTCTCATCACTGAGGTTCTGTTTTGAGTAAAGAGACCCATTAAACCCAGTATGTCTGAGCCATACAAACCAGTTAGTGGTGAACACACTAGCTGTTTACAAAATTATGATGAAGTGATAAAAACACAAAAACAAAACAGCTGTTTTATTACCACATTAGTTTGTCTTGTTCCATTTTTTTAATTAGTTGATGAGGTTGGTGTTTCCAGCAAGACAACAGCTAGTTTAACTGGTTATGCTGACTGGTTAACTGGTTGTGTTCACTGCTTAAAACAGCAGATCTTAAATGTAGTTATATTATGTCTAACATCTTATTGAAAACAAGAACATTATTTAATTTTTAACCATCATTCATCAACAATAACAGTGAGTCAGCACATTTCTGAATTTCTTTATTAGCCTTTTTCTTATTGGTTGTGGGCTGCCAGATACTTTTGGACTAAAATGTGTTAGAGGTAGCTTCTGGGTCGGTGTTTATGGACAGTACACAGAAATTAAAAACTAAGATTTGTAGTGTGTATGATTGTATGTGGGCCAGTCTGAGTCCAAATTTATGTTCCCGTCTGCCCCTGGTTACAAGTGATGTGAGGAATCCAAAAAAAACTGTGGGGCATGCACAGTTTTAACCTGTATTATTTACAATCCCTGAGTAGCCTGGAGCAGCTAGGTTTGCGTTATGACTTTCAGTAACTTTTGTAACAATAAAAGGTCCCAAATCTGGCTGTTTAGTTTTAAACCTTTACAATTACCTAGTAGCTTATATCCCTGACTGAACTAAGATCCCAGATATCAACACATTTGTTGGATGAACAAAACCATAAAAGTAACACCTGAGCTTAAGTCCTTTTAAAACACAGATTCTTTTTTAAAGCCTTGTTCTGGTATTGCTTAGTCATTCTCTATTTGCTAATGAAAAATAAGTACCATACCTCAACTGCAGTCTCATAATCTGAGCCGTCAAGTAGAGTGACTTTGACAGGGACGGTCTTGAGGCGTTTGCTACTTTTCTGGGGGGATTTGGAGGCTTTGCTGGGGGTTTTCTCTGAACTATCATCCATTTCCCCATGGTCCTCTGGAACCTAGAAGAGAAAAAAGCATCTTTAAGTGACTGACTATAAAGCCACTGCAGTTTTTTCTTGTATTTACAGTAAATATTTGAATTCCAGGTCTCAAGAGAGGATTACATATTTGTTCCACAAATTTTTCAGTCCAGACTTTTCATTATAGGAAGCAATCATCAAATGGATGATGTAGTGAGAGCTGCTGCTCTAAGATATTAAGTTATTGGCACTGACAGGAGAACTAGGCGCCTTGCATATCAAACAGAAAGCTGGAAGGCCCCTAAGTGATTGAGAGTCCTGAGTAAAATGATCTACAGCTGCTGCAAGCTCCACAATGTTCCCACCTGATTGGTTTTCCTGGTGTCACCCTCCATTGCCGTCTTCATTTCCCCAGCCAAAGCCTTCTCTGTTGTCATAGAAATGGGTTACAGTCCTGGAACCATACATAAAGACATTCAGTCAACAAGAAATCTTTTCCTGTCCCTAGAATCAGCATGAAGTATTTAGTGCTGTTAAAAGTCAAATCAGCCTTTTGACTCTATTAGACTGAAGAGCTGAGAGCAAAGCACTTTGCAGCACATGGGCTTGACTTAAACTAACATTTGGTGGAATGAATGGCTGCAGAGCAATACCTGCAGTGACGTCACATCCAATTTCCTTTGCAGCTGACAGCTACTATGCGGTAGCTTTAATTATCCTGTGCCATCATGCAGATTGAGCATCTTTTTTATGCATGCATGGTCACTGCGTTGTGTGCAGAATGATCGGAAAAGGGAGAGAAAGGGTATAGCTCAGTCAGTGCTGGCTCACTGCCTCCCACAGGAGAACTCTGCATGAAGAGTGTTGGCTTCAGGACACTCTCCTCTCACACTAGCGAAGGAGATAGCATAAATTACATCAGGCAGAGAGCCCTGCAGCACCGCACGAGACAGCAGACACACTGAGATAGGGAAAGAGAGAGGGAGACGACAAGGAAGGAGAGGGCACAGAGAATATGTCTGAGGATGAGACAGAAGGAAGGAAGGAGCAGAACAGAATCAAAAGTAAGTGAGAGGAGAGAGACAAGAATGTAAGACATACAAGGATGTTGCAATATGTGAGTTGGAGACAGATGAGGCCTATCGTTTGAAGGTTACCACAGCTATACCGGTGCCAGATTCTTATGCAGCACTATTTCTTTGGTGACACAGAGTAAAATGACTGATATTCAGATTACACGTTACAGCCAAGAGAAAGGAATTATCCAAGATGAGGCTCTGAGCAAATTTAGCTTTACTGCACAAGGTAGCAATGGGGTCACTGGCTTATTTAAGCTTTATAGTCAGCTGAAGTTTCAGATAAAATGAGAATGTATTATAGGTTCTTCAAATAACACCTTTTTAACAGATTTTAAGAAAAGTTTAAGAAAGTTTGGCATGATGGAGCTACAGTAATGTATTCAATTTCCTTCACAACCATGTTAAGTGGTAATTACTGTTTCTCTTCTTTCTAGAACATATTAATTAGTTTGGAATATTCCCCTTTCCAATCATAAGAGAGGATATAAGCAAAAAAAAGAAAAAAAAACTTTGTAGTGTGAATAGGAAAAACAGATTTTCACAAGTCATCAAACAAAACATGATGTTAATGAAAGCACAAGAGCATAAGAAGGTGACACTGGAAGCACTGATAAAGGTTTGAAAGCTTCCAAGAAAAACTGTCTTTGGAAAGGAGCAAAACAGAAGCACAGTTTGATTTTAAAATGGCCAACAAAGTCTTTGTCAACCAAGAAAGCGTACGGCAGTACTGTAGCTCAAAAGGGGAAGAATTTAATTAACTGTTTTTTGTTTCCCCAACCTGCTCTCCAAGAACACTACTGTGTTTGCAGTTTGAGAAGCTGGAACACAGCACGCCTCAGCTTTCATGATAGGTCAGTCTCAGTTTGCTGCATAATGAAGCTGGATCAAAGCAGTGTAGTCTGGCTCCTAGAAGGCTGCAGATGTCACACACTCTGTTCAGTGCTCTTCCACAACTTTGAAGAGGCCTTTTGAATTAATTTATTCTGTGAATGATAATGTAAATGTTCACAGTGTATTATCATAACACTTCATTTGTGCGGAACAAAAAGTGATTTTTGAGCTTATCAAACCATTACGACACAATCATTTTGGTGATCACATAGCTTCATTGTTTTTTCTTTTCTATCTTTTTTTTTCATGTCCAACTAAATTAAATATAACCAACCAGCAGTTGCTTTGCATTCGACAACTTTAGAAACTTCATGGTGTCATAGGTACACCATTGCATTAATAATCTATAATCCCTTTTAATTGTAATAAGTCAGAGTATGCATATTATCAGGTAACTCCAGCATCATAGGGATCAATACTCAAAACTCACATTATCTATGCACAGTGATAAGGCAGTCAGAAAACGCAGGGTGAGTGATTTGCAATAGAGGTTTATGTAATAACAACACTGAGAAAGTCTCTTAAATGTCAAGGCCTCAAACCATCATAAAGTTTTAAATGTGTTCTAAGAAATACAATCATCTCAAACAAAAGCAGCTACTGTAATGTGATGAGAAGCACAGTTAAGAGGTATTGAAATTCAAAGTACATTGTTTAATCATGACATCTATCTCTAATCTGATTTCTTATACCCTGACTCATGTAAGCCAATCAGATCTGTTCACTATAATACAACCACTCAGTGCCAACCCCACAAAGCAGCTGTCAGGACAATGTGTCTGTGAATCACAAGTGAGCTCCAGAAGAATCCTTGTGGATCAGTGTCAGAGACTTCAGGCTGCTCATTTTGCACACATCATGATTGTGAAACTAATCAATTCTTTCATTTAGGTCAATTTATGATTCAATCACTCCAGGTCTGCATCAGTTCTGGCCTCTGCACACCTAATCATCTGTGTAAGCGAGATGATGGAGACTGAGTTTGTGGGGGCTCAAAGTCAAGATTCAGTATCTTCAAACAGACTCCCATTAAAGGTTGTTCTCTGAATCATCTGAGCTCTTTGGTTCATGAACTTCAATGAGCTCAAAGCAAAGTTTGAAGTATGACAGGATCATGGTTGAAACAATGTGAGATACTAAAAATAGTCACATTACATGAGTCAACACAGAAATACATCTTTTATTTCCCCCAAACTTCAGAATTAAAACAGACAAAATCTGGGAAACTGGATGATTATACAGCCACTGTACTGCATGCCACTGAATACTGACAAAAGGGTACCACAGAGTTCAAACAACAGTTTGAATTGCAGATAAGAAAAAAAGTCCCAGACAGCTTTTCTCTCGGCAATTTTGTGGCTGCTGTTATGTGTGTGTGTATGTGGGTGTGTTGTAAATGTGTTTCTGACCTGATAAAAAAATAAAAAAATGTTGCTGCAGATAACTGTGGTTGGAGCAGATCCAAAGTACCTCAGGTGGCAGTTGTGTCTGACATCAAAAGAGAGAAACCAGAACCAGGCTGACAGAAGTCAGACGAATGCACCAATCACAATTTAGCTTGATAAGAATCGCAATACTATGACGGTTCAGCAACACTGTCTACAAAAGTGTCAGGTAATGATTCACACAATCAAGAACACACACACACACAAAAAAAAATTAAAACATATATATATATATATATATATATATATATATATATATATATATATATTTTTTTTTTTTTTTAAATGTAATATGACAAAGTAGCTTACAAATGTTGATTAATGAGTAATTTTTTCAGCTTATTTTGGTGATAATGTAAAACCATTATCAAAGCAGTGCAATCAGGGTAATCTTTTTATCTGTATTTACTTTCTATGTTTTAATTCATATAAAGCAGGAGTATAAAATGTTTCTATTAAAATTAATTTCTGTCACATTACAGCCCATATGTAAAAAATGCTGCAGTTTAAGAGTGTCATGAAACTCTGTACATTTCAGAGAATGTTCATATCTGTAATAACTTTCCAGCAAAATATTAGCAAGACATTTTATGTCAGCCAGCAATGACTGGATTACCAGAGCTGGAGAGGGGAATGACAGCCGCAACAGACAAGGAGTATATTCGGAAAGTATATCATACCACAAACTAAACAGTCAGTCAGTGACAGGGAGAATTACAGCCGTTATTTTAAAGAAAAGTTTACTTTCTTTTTCTCTATTATTATGGTTTTAGATAACCTATATTATCCTGTTCAGTCTAGACAGTAAACTGTTTTAGCCCATGATGCCTTACGAACCAAATAATTAGTTTCAGAAGGCATGATTTTATCTCACTGTCTTTTACAATCGTCCACACAAATTCAAAACTATCATTTCCACTCAAAACTTTTGTTAGAAGCTTGTTCTTCATTTTCCATAGCCTCTTCATCCAGGCCAGGTTAACAGGTGTGCTGGAGCCTATCCCATCTGCTGTCAGACGAGAAGCAAGGCAAACCTTAAACATGTTGTCAGTCAATCACTGGGCCAGCACAGAGACCAAGAAAAGAGCCATGCTTGCTCACACTCACTCCTGGCATAAATTTAGAGTCACCAATTAATTCACCATTGAGGTTTTCTGACGTGGGAGGAAACCAGAGTACCCAAAGACAACCCACACACACACTGCTGAGATTCACTTGAACATTTCTTGCTGTGAGACGAAAGAACTCACCACAACATCACCAAGCAGCCCTCAAGTTCTTTTAGGTTTCCTCTCGCTTTACAACGGTCACCTTTTTACTACAGCTTTCCTATTCTGCTCTGAACACCACTTAAATAGGCGTTGCCAGATATCGTGACAGAAACAAGCAATTCACTGTGTGAAAAATAACTAAATGCTCCATATAGCTTAATTTGGTTATTGCTTACGCCAAATATGGCCTTATTTGGGTTAAGCTGGGTGATCAGAAACTGCTGTTCACATAGCTGTGTCCTATTTAGAGCAAGGTCTTCACTCTGTTGGTATGAGAGGACTGCTGTACATGTAATTGTAGCCATTTAATTGATTTTCTTATTGCTATATGTGCATCACATATAAGCTATATGATCTAGATAACCTTGGCTAATAACCTTGATAATAGGGTTGTTATCTTTATAACTTGGTTATTTATATCATACAATAATGCTACCACACTAGCACTGTTCATAATCGTTTCAGGTGCTGGTTTTACAAACATATTAACTGGTTAACAGTAGAGCTAACAAATGCACATGTATATACATTCTGTATTTCAGCCAGGATGGGAGGGAGCCATGAGTCACTTCCACCTCCTGGGCTGACTTTCCCAGTAAAGGAGCATACAGATGGTCCTACACTGTTGTATACTTTTGCAGCATTTTTTTCAACTAATGTTGGTGCAGTGTCTCTGACAGTCAAAGAGAACAAGATTGTATCTTCAAATCAAATAAATGAGCTTTGTCTCCATGAGGAGCTCTACCTTGCTGCACATATTACTGAGATAAGATGAGCTCAGCTGATCAGTCACGGTTATTGAAAATCTTTTTTGACAAGATACAGATAAACAAAATTCAGTTAGACATACACACCATTCTCATAGTCCTACATACACATGCACACAGCATTCACTATCGCTGAGTCCTCTCATCCAGGACTCTATCAGCCGTTTCATGTCAGTCTATCTCAGGAGATGACCTCTTATGGGCTCTACATTTGAGCCCACATGCAATATCATTACAGAGAACTGCTGATCTTCTGGATCAACCACAAGACTCTTTACAGATGCTAGCTGACTGCACAAAAAGGTTTGAAATAGCAGAACTCAGAACACAGACAATGCAACACCCCAAAAAGATTACTGTATGCAACTGAAAGCCTTAGATAGATTGTTTGATAGTAAAACACATGATGACTGATGATTTAGGACAAAATTATGCCCAGAATGCACCATTTACTGCAGCCTGCCTGAGCACATTTTTCTTCATGCCATTTCTCAGACAATGAGTCTGTCAGTACTGAAGCCCATGAAATTGATGTGTCTTCAGGCAGGCATCAGTTGCCCACAGGCCCATCCTTCATCAGTGCATGGAGAGAAGAAATTTATCAAATGTAGCATCTCAAAAATATGTCAGAGCAGACAGGGATAACGTAGAAATGACAGCTTATGGATTCCTCTCACTTCTCAAAAACAGTATGCTGTCTAGAAACAACACATGTGCTACTAGCGTCAGGTGACTGCTTTCTCCACCGTAAATTGGTGAAGGAAATTAAGTCTAGTACACAGAGGCTGAGGTAAAACACAGAGAAAAGCAGGAATCAACAGAGCGTGGTCAACACCTATTTTGGTCTAAAAAATCAAAGCTTTGCAAGAAAAGTGTAGGAATTTTGGAACAAATTTATGAAAATTCAACAAGTTAAACAAGGAAACAATGCTGTATTGAGCTTGATTTACATGTGCTTGAATGGTTTTAAGCAGAATAAACAGACCTATACAGTATTGTACTGTTATTCCAAATAGAAACAGCATTATTTCTGGAAAAAAAAAAAGAAAGAAAAAAAGAAAAACACAGATCCTAAAATATCTCTCATTATTTGGTGTCGGGTTTTAAGCGTGTCATCAGCACATCAGAGTTTTGTCTGGATGCAATTTTACAGCTTTGAGATCAAACTGCAGCATTTAACTTTATAGATAAGACCTGCCTGCTTAAACGAGTACAGATGAGTATTTGCCCAGTTCATTTTTAACAAATCCTGTTCTGTTGTTGTTGAAAGAAAAGCAACATTCCTCACTATAGCCCTCAGGGGTTTTATTCCTGTAGTGTATTTCATTATTTGTTTCAACTTCGGATCCAAATTTCAAATGCAGTATTCATTCCCATTCAAACCAGTGATTGCAGCAGCAGGTTACAGAGCTTTTATTATTAATTGATAAAAAAAAAAATAATGCAATTTAAAGGTTGTTTTTTTGTTCAATTTGAAGACCCATGGCATGTTTTTTTTTTTAACATTTTTTGGTTTTGCTGTGTAAAAATAATATATTAGCAACACCCAAAGCTAAAAAAAGCAATAAGATATGTGCATATTTCATTTATTGGGTTTATAGTCCAGTAATCTCAATTTCATATTGTTTGTAATATCCTGACTATCACATCATAGTTTGTTTATTTTCAATTACTGCAGGCAGTGCACCCCAAGCAGAGCATGCACATTACCCCCTGCCACAATTTTTAAGGGGTAATAAACTGGCTTTGCTGAGAGAATGACTATTAATATCAAAACTAAAGGTAAATACAAAAGGACATTAATCTGAACCTTAGGCTTTGTGCCAGCATTAGCCATATGAATTGATTTTAGTACCATCATGGATACATGAGTAAAAAGGCAGTTATAGAAGCTAGCAGTACTTTGTGTTAATACATCTGGCAACCAAACGAGTCCATTTGTTGCTTCTACAACTCTGTTCTTATTTATCTTTTACACAGCATTCCAACATGTTTGGAATTAGGGGTTGTAGAATGTACTACACTGCTCAAAAATAAAGGGAACACAAGATTATTGCCATGTAACTCAAAGTTAGTCTCTTCAGGGATATCAGTCTGTGCAGTTAGGAAGTAACACTGATTGTCAATCAATTTCACCTGCTGTTGTACTAATGAAACAGACAACAGGTGCAAATGAGAGGCAATTAACAAGACAACCCCTATAAGGAATGGTCCTGCAGGTGGTAGCCACAGACCATTTCCCTGTCTTCATCTTCTCTGGCTGCTTTTTGGTCATGTTTGCATTTTGCCAGTGCCCTCACAACGAGAGGTAACACAGGGCAAAACATTCTCTGTTCTACTTGTCATGGATGCATGATTATGCATTAACTGACGTACAGGGTGCCTTCATTGAATCTTATAGAACTCTCTGCATGTTGGTAATTGACAACATGAGAATGTAGAGGAGGACTCTGTTCCTGTATTTTGGAATGATCCTTTCACAGATTATGTATTTGTATGTTTTACTTTTTGTCCATTGGACTTCAACTTTAACATATATTATCCACACAGACAAAAGCATTTGGGCCACACAGACCTTCATGTACTAGCCAGAGGTAACATGGCATTAGGTCGTAAGATAAGATCGTCAGACCCATTGTGAAACCATGCACCAGATCTGAAACCAATCACGCACCTCTGTGACATCGTGTCTTATTCTGTCCACCGCCGCCACATAACACAATAAGTGTCCAGAAGTTGGCTGATCCAGGTCTGGGAGGAGACCCCTCAGGAGAACATCGGTTGTCTCATCAGGAGCATGCCCAGTAGAGGTACAGAGATTCATGTCTCGTTTCCATGTCTCAGTGGTCCAAGTTAAATCAATTATTACATTGTTTATTTCCTCTGCACCCATTTTTTTGAAGTGCCTTGAACGCATCATCACTATCTTTATCACTATATTTGTGTTTGTTATTAAAACATACAGTAGCCAGGTGGCGCAGCCATAGTAAACAGCAAACCTGAAGGAAAACAAGAGGGTAATATGATTTAATGTAAAATACAAAAGATTAAACCATGTGCTGAAACTTGCATTATGACCCTTTAGGATTGCATTTACAGCTAAAGCATAAAGCCTACTGGACATGGAAAATAAAATATAAATACCATTTGCACACAATAACTTTCATCCATGCACATTGGTAGTACATATAAGATTCCTTATCTATGAATTCTACTAATTAAAAATATCAGCTTTACAGTTAAGCTGAATTAGACAGCTTTAATTGAATATAATTCAGGTTATCTGTATTTATTTTCAGCCTCTTGAAACCCAGGTAGTCATCAGGAGGACAGACTGAGCTGCTCAGAGCTAATTTAGCTTCTGAATTATTTGAACTACCTCCTGCTGTCTTGGTCTCTTCTTTACCCTTCCTGTTTTTTATTTCTGTCCTTTGTTACTGCTAGATAGAGAATTTGTTTTTTAAGCAACGTATGTAGTATAAACCAAGTTGAAGTACAGACACTAACATCCACAGAAAGTACCCACTCTAGTGGACAAATTGCTGAACATACCTAAAAAAAAAAACTGGTTATTTTATCATACATCTCCTTCCATATCTTTACATCAAATGCCTCCCTTCTAATGATCTAAACAACCAGTCTATCAATCCTGGCTGAGTCAACAGTGGCTCAAGGAAACCAGGTACAGTATAGGATGGTGGGGGTAGGGTACAAGGCAGTGGTGAGATGCCCTTGCTCAGAAGAAACCACATAAACAAACTCCAAACCTGTGGCACTCAGCAATCTTGGAAGCAGATTGCATAGCACAACTGTTTAGTTTCCTGTAAATCATGTCACCCATAACCGAGATTAATGATACAAGATCCAAACCAATGAGGCTGCAAGTTCATCCTCCCAAAGAGAAAGAAAGCCCCAGGGAGCACTGTCCTACCCATGTCTACAAACGTATAAGCACAAAGCCCTCTCTTGTTACAGTCTGCACTACTAAACAGAGGGAATTACAGTTTATACACTTCATCTGAAATCCTTTGTTCCCCTCTCTATGAGCTGGTATGAAAACAGATTATGAGCAAACATATCTGTGTTTGCTTCATCATTGCTTTTAATTCAAAGGAGGTGGAAAGTACGCATAAAAAATTATTAGAGCAGGGAGTTAAGGGCGGATTCCTGTGAAGTTAATCCTCATTGATTAAAACAAATCAACCACTGAAATCCCTTAAAATGAGCTGTCAAAATGCATGATTTGATTTATGTGAGGAATGGCTTATATATTAATCAGTATATGTGAAGGAGCCAGATTCTTTAATCCTGGACCACAAAGTTATCTTAGATGTATTTTGTAGACAGATGTTGCTACAGATGTTAAAAGATATGGGTATTTGAAGGTCAAAAGTTATTTGAATGGACAGAAATAGAAAATTTATGAGTTATTTTATTTATATTTCTCTTTTAAATAACATTATTTTCAAAACTCAGAAGAAATTAATGTGGGAGACCAATCACAAGACTTGTTAAGGTGGTAATGATACACTCTGACAAAAATAATGCAAATTTATTGCAGCAGTTCACATTTACTAAGAGACAGAACAAGCCAGAGATGCAGCTATTTGTATACTGTCAGGTGTGCAAAATCACTGAGTTTAATAAAGCAGTTTGCTCCATTATAATTGACAATAATAGTGAATTAATACCTTCTTAACACATCCATACCAAAATATAAGTATGATCTTTGCATATTACATAGCTTGCATATTAACTAACCAAGTGTATAACATAGCATGTTTACCTCCTGAATTTAATATGGCAGTCATGAACACCAGATAAAATAAAAAGCTATATTACAGTCCATCACAACAGCAATTTTATTTAATTTATCTATATTATATATTTTTTTTATTTTTATTCATTTATTTTTGTAATATTTTATAATATTGCTGCAGGGATTAATAAAGTATCTTTTTTTCATTTAATGTCAATTATTTATTTAAACATGACAAAGGGAGCATGTTCATAATAAACTCTCTCATTTTTTTCTCTAAAATCAAACCTAAAGTAAGCTTCTTACTTCACCCATTAACAGGAAAATGACAGGTGCCATGCTGTGTTGGCTACAGTTAATTGATTCATTTATTTGTTTATTTTCTATCTGACGAAAGAAGGGAGTGTTGCCACCAACAATAGTTAACACAAAGACATCAGACTTGCCTGTTTAATATGCAGTTACCATGGGAACTCTAGCCTAACATCGTCTGTCAAGCATATCAAAATATGATAATAAAAAAAAAAAAAAAAAAAAAAAAAGGGAGGAAGAGAGAACAGCCTGCAGGGATTGTTTTACTGGTTGACACATACACATGTGTGAGGGAGGGAGGAAGAGCTGAACCATCACATGGCACTGTGCTGAAGAATGTGACAGTTCATGTAGAGAAACGAGCACTGATGTGACACAGTGGAGACAGTGGTGGGGTGGTTGGAAAAGGGGGACCAAAAATTTGAAGAACTATCCCCTTTTCCAGACTCTTAGTATAGTAGAGTAATTGTATAACTTTTTGAGGGGACAATATAATTGTTAAAGAATCAAAAATGTAGTTAGACCAGTCAGATCTAAGATAAAATATGTCATAGTATCACAGTATAATTGGTGAGGTTGCTGATGCAGGTTGTTGAAGCAGAATTTTGTGTATTTGTATTTGATACTTATTACCAATATGTGCACATATGTAATAATAATAATAATAATAATAATAATAATAATAATCATAATAATAATAATAATAATAATCATAATAATAATAATAATAATCATAATAATAATAATAATAATAATGAGAATAGGGCTTGATAACATTTTGATTTAACAGATAATTTTACTTTTTGTTTCTGGATGATACAAAAGGAAATCACTCAAGCTGCCTTTTTTGTTTTTTAATACGACCAGCTACATCGTTTTCCAGCAACACTGCAGACAGGACAGATGTATGAAATTACAGCAACACCAGAGTCTCACATCAGGAAAGACAAATGGTACTTTGATAGTGATTTTCCAGTCAGCTTGACCACTCAAAGCGCTTTACACTGCATGTCACATTCACCTATTCACACACACACACACACACACACTCATACCCTGATAGACACAGCAAGCGACAATGCAGGGTTCAGTGTATTGTCCAAGGACACTTAGGCAAGCAGCATCATTGCCAGAAATGTTGGAAGACCCTGGGGGACACCAAAAGCTAAAGGTTGCTAAACAGAAAAAAAAAAACAAAAAAAAAAAAAAACAGATACAATACAAGGGGTATACCTCAGCATGCAAATAGCTGAAAACACCCAAAGACAAAAAGGCCACATTATACTTTGTATGACAACATCTTAGTAAGCCTGTTCACTTCTGATAGAACATTCCTTGGAAGAAATCATGACTGGCTTGTACCTGAACAATGGGAAGAAACAATTATGGAGAGGGAATGGTCAGTGGTCCAAATGCCTTATCAGTCAAACATATGACAATGGCACATATGGCTGCTAGTGGAAATGGGTCATTGGTATTTATTAATATATAACTACTGAGAGAAGAGGCATCATGAATTTGGTATTGTGTTGGTATTTAATGTCTGCTCAGATTCAGTAAAATGCCTTAAAACATATTGTATAAATGTATGAATGGACTGTATAAATGGATAATGACTCCAATCACACCATTACAACGGCATATGGGTTCAGCAAAGTAAATGGAATGGCCAAATCAATCACATTGCATCAACTTAAGTCAGCATCTTTTTGCTCACTAATGTTTAAACTGAAGACAGAAATTAGGCATTTGGGGGTGTCCATGTATGTCAGGCCTCAGGTGTATATTGATTCATTATTTTGTTATTTGACTGTAAAAGAGGCTAATGACTCATTAGTAGATGAAACAATACTTGTCTTTGACCCTTTGTATTAAAGCTGAAAGTCTACATATCGATAGCTTCACTTCAAATCTGATGTGATGATGCATGTAGAAGATACATAAACAACAAATTGTCTAAACTTATCGATACAATTTTAATTTTCGTTCATGTCTTCAGTGAGTCTAATCATATAACCACATTTTCTTTTTTCTTTGCTCTTCTCATGCCAACTCATTACTCTCATAGCCACTCATTTTTACTAGCTCTCAGCAATCCCACTGATATCCTTCAAAAAGCCATTACCGAAGAAGTCTCTTCTTGTGATAACATGTGTGTTGCCTTATGAATGTAACACTATCTAACCGAGCTGCCAGTTTTAACTTTAATATGTTCATTTGTGCATCATTTGTGGCGATAATTCACAAGTGGCAGTTTATTGCATGCTGTAATCTTCGATATGCCTTTGAGAACTTGTCTGACTTCAAAGCTTGTTTGCATTTATCCAGCAGAGGGTTCCAGGTTAGCTGTGAACACACACTGGCTGTGCTTCAATGAGCTATTACAAATCGATCATACAGCAGGATGACTTAACAGAGGCCTCGAGGGAGAATTGTATCAAAGTGTGTTACCTTAAACAAGCATCCATGCTGAATTTACATGAGAAAAAACCACATGTGCAAAGGGGCAGCCAGCTGATTGATGGCATATGGGCTAGTACTTGGGTTATGTGCACTGACCGGTGAAAGATTAGAAGTTACACATTAGCCTAAAAGTATGACATCACAATCTGTGTGCAACATGTGTACATTTTCCACATAGCCTTGCTAATCTGTGTTTATTAATAAATTTGTTTGGATTATGATAGATCTTACCTAGTCAAACTATCTTGACACAGTTTTAAAAAAATATATTTGTCAATTATTATTTTTCCTGCCAGTGTGTAGATAACATGTACGCACACAAAGAGACACAGCCCCTTTAGTGTGTACCAGTAAAGAGGCGCGCCACCCTGTCTATGGTTAAATATCAAGAAGGCTTAAAGTGGAGCAGGTAAAAGGAAAATTAGATTGGGGGATGCATGGAGGGACAGAGACATGGATGGACAGATGGATGGATTGTAGATCTAATTTGCCCCCTCCCTGACTGCCTCCACAAACTGAGAGTCTGGGTGATATTGTAGCCTGCGGTGTGATTGCAAAGGAGCCAGATACTCAAGGGCTCACAGTCTGTTTGAGTGTGAAGGGGATGAACAGAAGGATGCATTACTGATGCTGAGAACTTAGTTTAATTTCTTTGGAGATGTTGAAACTCACTGACTACTGCAATATGTTCTAGTTATTGCAAAATACTCATTTGTTAGAGCATTACAATAAGAAAGTGAGTACACATGTTTGTTTTTTGGCACACTAGCATCTCCTGTAGCCTGTAGTTTTTATTTAACCCATTAAGGCCCGACCCATGAAAAAATGGTAAGAAAAGTCAATTTTTTAAAAAAATATGAGGTCTTTATTTGGCCCTTTAACAAAATGTAACAAAAGATTAATAGCTTTTTTTTGGGGGGGGGATATCTACCATTTATTACTATGTGATAGTTTAAAAATATTTTGTGGTTTTCTGCTTCTATGTATCTATTAGGGGACAGAAGACAGTATCAGATTGTGTTCAACAGGATTTTGAGCATGTCTCAGAAATGTCTCAGAAACTGTATGTGACAAATATGTCACACCGGGCTCTTATGGGTTAAGTGCAATATGTAATTTTACTTTTGATTTCAACTATGTGACAGTCAGATAAATGATCCTACAAAAGGGAAAGACATAAAACAATCTCTGCTTCAGTACACAAAGGAATTCTACTTTAGTTTTTAACTAGTTTCACGCTTGTATAAAAAAAGGGGGTGGGTGGGGGGCAGTCTGCTTGGCTTTATGAACAACTATGACGCCTTATTATCTTTATTAATTCTATTTGAAATGTCATTCCAAGAAAGGCGATCTAATAAGTTGGATCACAGTCAGGGCGCCCCCGTGTATCACTGGTACGTGCTCGGCCAGTTTCCCTTGAAACAGACTACACTAGTTTGAGGAATTAAATGACCACATTCTTACAAAGGCATTCACTCTTTCAGAAGACCTTCCGATGGCCGAGTCACACACGCCTGCCCCCTCTGCCACACCCGCGCCAATACACTCCTTCAATTAGCTTATTATCTTGAGCATCAGCTGTTGTTAGCCTATATGGGTCCACACAGAGAAATCATAATCCTACCACACACTACATGTGCAAGAATAGGTCTGAAAGATTTGTACGTGGGTAGGATATGCTCGTCATGAGGCGTTTTGAGATCCACCAAGACTATGAAGATGCACCTGCTTCCATACTGGGCCTTGATATGCATGAAATAAAGGATGCCCTCATTCTGAGCAGCTTATTAAATCAGCCTGCCGACCATATTGGTCTTATTAAAGCTGTGTGGCAACACCCTCTGCATCGTCCATGGTACTCGAGGCACAATAGCCGTGTTTTTGGAGAGCATTTAAAAACGCGCAAGCCATTCGAGCAACGCTTGTCACCGGTATGAGAGATGCTTCTCCTCCTTTCCCAATGTCACTTCGCAGTAACCGGTAAATGCAGCATGCACCTGTTCCGCTGTATCAGACAAACAAATAAACTGCATACCTGCCCTGTCAGGTCCGGGTGTCAAGCCTCAGTCCAGACTGTGATCATAGAGATTGCAGGAAACACGAGGACGGACACTGCCACCGCCCCGGAGCGTCTTGTTCTCTGCCGCGGGAGATGCAGCGCTGCAGGCTGGGACAGGAGACAGACACAAGCCGGCAGGGATGGCTAACAGTCGGGAGGGATAGGAGGACAGTGGAGGGGCGTTTTCACGAGGAAGGGAACTCCTAGCGTCGTGCGTAATGTGCGAGAACCGCTATGCACATGACACGCAGCTTGTCTTATCGCTCGCTTCGCTAAATTTCTGTCCGTCTTTCCCACAGTTAAGATCAGTGGTGTTGGGGGGTTTTGGCAGAAGATGCTCAGGCTTAGAAAAAGATATTTTGTAACCCATTTAAAGCCACTTAGAATTTTATCTTATGTAAATAAAAACAGAATCCAGTGAATAAGGATATTCTAACAACTTTCGTTTTTTGTAAGAGACACTTTTCCCTCTCTTTTTTTTTTGACATGCTGTAAATTCTTGCTCTTGCTCAGTGAATATGTTTTGAAAATCTTTGGGGGAAAAATAACACTGGCCTAATAAAAAAATATATTGTTAATGAACCAGAAAAGAAAATCCAGATTCACTAACAATACAATCATATTAATCAAAGTCGTTTGTGAGAGAAACCAATGCTTAACGCTTTTCAGCCTTACAGGAAGCCTGATCAGTGAGAGCACCGTGCAAGGAAACCGTCAAGTTCTCTCCAAGTTGGAAGGAGTTAGACTAGGTGGAAAAGTAGAGGGATATCAGCACTGAAGCAGATCCTACATATCCCACAATCGTTCCCAGGGGCTGAAGCCAAAGCCAGCCCTTCTTAAAGAGGGACAGACTCCTGCTGAATTGTTCTTAAAGCCCTGAGTGAGGAGCAGAAATGCAATTTATCCCTGGCAGAGCTCCTTCGTGCCATACGGAGCTGTTATTTCATAATACTAGACAATATACACTTCAATAACTGCGAATCTATTCTTTTTGCACTGATAGCTGTATAATATCCATGTTTATATGTAGTGTGTTTCTTTGCGCGCTGTCCAGTGAAATAACTTTTTTTTTTTTTTTTTTTTTTTTTTTTGACGTTAATGCACATGAAAGGCCATTTTTAACTCACAACATCCCATAAAGGTTGTCACCCATTCTATACAAGCAGTGTGTTGAAAAGATGAAGGTTAAGTGGGTGATGCATTGCACTGATGACTCATAGGAACCTTCTGTACTGAACGCCCTCTTGGCATTCATGCACAAGTGTTCTGTTGAAATGCAAATATTCATACAGGAAAATCAATTCCTGTCACGCTTCATTGAGTCTCCTTCAGATAGATGGGCAAAAAAAGTGCATATGGTAATATATGGAGCTTAAACCAATGCCTAATGATGTGTCTGAATCTTTTATTCCTCCAATAAATTATTGAGTGTGGCCTTCAACAATCACAAACCTATTTCAAAATTATTTAAAATATCAATGGATTATTTACTTGTGAACATATGGGGCAAGGACTCGTTCCAAGAAGTTGTGATGAGATTCTCCACATGGTGGCAGTCAGACACCATCTTCACACTCACCACAAGCACGATAACAGCTTACATTATGTAAACTGTACGTTTCACACTTAACAGAAAGCACATGTACAGGGGAGTGGAACCTAGTGTTGAAAAAGCATCTGATGTGTTAAAAAATATGTGAGGAGTGGTATCCCAGTGGTTATAGAGGTGGGCTTGGGGTCAGGGGAACCTAGGTTCACGTCCTGGTACAGTCTAGATCTAGTGATGCGGTAGACGTGGAGCCAAACTTCCCGATTGGGATTAATACAGTAAAAAGTGATTGATTATGTTAGGCTCTTGAAATAATTTAATTCACTTTGCACCTGCTTTTTACGATGTGATCATTCATATTTTTTGGCAGTCCCAGCACAAACCATCCCCAGGATTCCATACAAGAAAAATCTGACAACTATCTCTGTCTCTCATTGTGAAGTCTTGGCATTTTTAATATGATTAGAGACAGAGCAGCACCTCAGCTCGCTCTTATTTGAGCTATTAGGAGAGAAGGGGGGGTGGGTGTGAAAACATGTCATCAGCATGTCCTATATGACATGATTTATCACAACTAATTTTAGATTTCAACACCTTTTTCATTGAAAGTGAAAGAACAGTGAAAGAGCTATGCATTCTTTTGAACATGCAGTGGTTTAAGCTCATTATATTTATTTTTTTCAAGACCACAGGAGAGGGTTATTTAAAAAAAATAGATGGGAATTCATTTGCAGCTTTGTAAAATGCAAAAGAGATTTTTTGCACCTCTTTTTTGTCTAAGTGGTTTTATTATTGAATGTTAATTCCCTTTAATTCTGATAAGAATTAATGGTAAAGGCATTATCATTTTTAACGACGCATGACTAGTGTTGCACAAATTGAATGAAGGTGATTCCTGTTCAGGTGCACATGATTTACAGTCTATGAAGTGCAACAAAGAACACTTTTAAGTCTGTGTTTGTCTTCATTTTTGGTCTGTCTCGGGACTCCTTTATGTTAATACTATATCTATTTCCAATCAAACATAAGCAATAACCTAAAACAATCAGTTTATGACAATGTTGATGAGGTTGAGCTTAAAATGATCCAGATCAAGTGAAGTAAGCCATGCTCAAAAATCTAGAAAGATTTCATACAAATCCACCCATAAAACGTCTAAGAATCCTGCTACCAAACAAAAACACAAACAAGCAAACTGAACTTTCCACACAATCTCCTGGTGGGTTGTAATGACATGTTCTTTACATTGAAATCAATTAAGTTTTATTCATTTTCCATTTGTGCTAGACAGAAATGTTCCAAAGCAAATCCATGCTCTAAGTGTGCTACTTTTGTGGGAGAGAATTTATCGGTGTGACCTAGTGATAAAGAAAATAAAGCAGAAAACAAGATTTTGTTTACATCAGATGCTGAATATGAAATCTGAATCTGATCCAATTTGATGTTTAATGAAGAAAAGTCTTAAATTTACACCTCAGCAATCTCAGCAAAGGATTCAAAATAATGGCAATTATGGTCTGCCCTGTTTCACACCCTACTAAAGTCAAGTCTACTGTAAGTGACATACAAACAAATATTGGAATGATAACAGAACTATGGACCAAATCACACTAATTAAACTAATCATAAAAATGATGCAACAAGCATGTCTTTGCAACCTAAATCTTGGACAAAGACACATTATGCATTTCTTACACTTGACCACTGTGTTTGAGAAATCTCAACATTTCTAAGATAAAATGCACATGTGTTTTCTGAAAGGTGATATATACTCTTTTATATTTTTCTCTTTTCTGGCACTTTCATATCAAATACAGCAATACAGCTGCGAGTGAAAGAACCACAGCCACATGTTTGTATGATGACAGCTTCTGAATGCAACAAAACTCAAACAGATTCAGTCTTCTTTTTCTTTTCCAGGGATGAAGCAGCCCTTTCTGCTGAGTCACAAACTGAATTAGAGAAAAACAGTAGCAGGTGAGGGTTTAAGAATGTGAGAAAAAGTAATCCAGAGGGTTGATGTGGATTACAGTGTTTGTGGATTGTTGTTAATGTAGAGGTTAGCCTAAGGTGGACAAGAGCAAGTCACTCTTTGCTCACAGAGTGAAGTGCCACCTTGTCAATGACTAGACCTTACACCTGTGCAAACAAACATGAATGCACATGGTACACACATATTTTCTTGCTCATCTTATCCTTTCTGACAGGCTGATTATCATAGAACTTTGATGTGTCCTCATTTCAAGACCACCAGCCTGCCAAGATCAGCTGAATGCTGCCATCTTTTCTTCTCTGAGGTCTCACTCATTTTAGACTAAGGAAGAAACACAGAGATCATTATGGTGCTTCTCATGGCTGTACATGCAAATTAAGCTCACATCTGGATCCCAGTAATACTGAAAGTCACGCTCCTTAAAGTAAAGTCATTTTTGCAATCACACTGCAGAGGTGGCCCCCGGAACATGTAGAAGTGAACATAAACATGAATACTTTTGATTGATCATTTATGTTTCAGAATGACTTTTTTCAAATTTTAATGTAATTAGTTTTATCTTTTTTTTTACTGGCATGTAGTTGATGCTGCATCAGCTGCGCATGCCAGTTAAAGTCGCATGCCAGTGTCATATGTCATCACTACAATCAACCATGAATCCCATGGGTTTTTAAAGACATGGAGATTAATACAAAGCCACAGCAACAAAGTTAAAAGGAAAATATTTACCACATTATTCAGCTGAATTGTTTTAACAATAAGTGTGTTATAATGTATTCCATAAAAATTCAAGGACTTAAAACATCTGTTGCTCTAACAAAATGTCTTGGTTATGAATAGAGCAAGAGGAAGGGGTAAGCCTTCTAAAGAAATCTCAAGACAGAAAAAAACACACATTAAATTACAGCGAAATAAAGCTGAGTGCCTAAGAGGGAGTAATACTGTTATTGATTACATTTTAAACCTTAGATGATTTATGGATAAAATGCACATGTGTATGCATCGCATAACTTTTGGATCTTTAAAGCTTGAAGTAAAAATATATACACTGAGTGATTTGTACAGTATGTTTGTTTAGGAAAAGATCACGATTTGGCTAAAAGGTACAGTGTGGAAAAATTACTGACATTTAATTGTAACAATAGATGGGCATAAAAATGATTTCAAATGCCACAGTTATGAATGGACAGTGGCCGACAGTGACCAAAATTCTTCCAGAGATAAGCATGTAAACATAACCACCTATCAAAATGTTTATATATTATTAGTGTTCCGCACTTTCAGTACCTACTGTTTTTAAAGTGCTTTATAAATAAAGTTGGCTTGGCATGCTTTTGTTTTTTAAGGATTTCTTTTGGCTTTAGCGGCCTGGACATGAAAGGGGTCAGAGAGAGCGGGGAATGACATGCAGCAAAGAGCCCCAGGCCGAGACGTGAACGTGGGCTTCACAGAGGAGCTGTAGCCTCTTTACATGGGACGGCTTTACACGTGGCAACCAGTTGAGCTACATACTGCCCCGACATAAACATGTTTTTATTTGCAAGTGGATCCAGTCTCAGGAGCAGCGATGATTGCACTACATGTACTACACGTGCTGAATTACATGTTATGTAATGTGTACTTTCGTCTTCTAGCGGTACTTATTCCAAATGGTGCTCTACCAATCAAACAAAGTCAGTACTGCAGTTTTAAAACTCAGATGGCTCTCACTTTAGTTAAGCTTTGAGTTGTTTGTCTATTTAGAGACACCGTAGTAATGGTGGCACAAATATGGCAGGCGCCACATATGTAGATCCATGTCAAGTAGATATAAATGAGTCATTCTAACACAATAAAGCACAACAGTTACTTTAGTACAGTGATATGATACCAACAGAAACACAGTTTTTAATGAAATATGGAATTTTTCTAAATTTATTATATAATTTTTCTGAAAGAATAATATAAAAACTATGGAAGGAGCTGTATACTATTTTATTTATATATTTTTTTTATTTATTTGATCAACTTTTTTAATGCAGTTGGTCAAAATTGTTCTGAAATATATTCCATGTTCCATTGGCCTCAGTACTGCCTTCATGCTGTTTACTGTTTCCCTGCATGTTGCATTTTACACAAAACCACATAATCGGTGAGTCCCATCGCTGTCACTCACGTAAAAACTCCTGGCTGCAACCATTTCACCACTTGTGGCTGCCATTCCAGGGGAAGAAAAATAAGAAAACAGTTTTTTTCTCCCATAATAGCTGTTAACATACTTTCTCAAAATTGAGTAATCTTTTAAGAAACTTTACCACAGTGGAATGAAAATGGAGCTCATCAACAGTGTCATTTCTTTAAAATTGTAAATGTCCCGCTGAGGTGAACTGCAATATATCTGATTGTTGGGCAGATAAGGCTGTTGGAGAGGAACATTAATCAAGTCTAAATGTGATTAAATTCTTTCAGGAATTATCATGCACAACATCTGCTTGCAGCAGGTGTGGTGTTACAACATGCACTGATACACTGCTAAACACTTCTCAGCTCCCTGTGGGTATATCACCAAATAAAGCTCTGACAGACATGTCTGTTTCAAAAAATGAGATTCTAACCATCATCCAAAGAAGCTTGATTTTACAAGTGCAAACAGTTCAACTTCTCAATGATAAACTTTCTTTCACTTAATTTTATTTTAGTGTCGTTAATGATACGTCTGTGGCTGTTTTTTCCTTTTTTAGGCCACTTATTTTGTTGCTGAGATTTTTTATGCTTTTGCAGGAAATGAACAGCTGAACTGGGATTTTAAAGAAAAGAAAATGCAGAAAATGGAATATAAATTGGACTTTAGTCACTGCCCTAAAAATGAACTAAAACAGTCTGAATATCACTTTTTCTCCTTCTAGCTTATTTTCCCTTACAATTTATTATCATTTAAACTGTCAAAATAAGCTATTTTACTCAAACTCTTATTTCACTTATGGTAACAGATTTTTACACAAAAGGTTTTAAAGCCGTTAGAAATATGATATATTAAAGGGGAACTGTTTTAACATTTATTGCTCCTGATAAATGAATATTTAAAAATGCTTTATAACATCTTTGAGAGCTATATATCTGTATTTCAACAGTCAAAAACAGATTACATTTTTTATCAGAGCTGATTGGATCTCCTTGAGATTTGACAGGTATAGTGACCCACCAGCTATACAACATCACTCTTTTTAAAGGGAATTCCTTACTCCACTGAGAGGAGCAAAGAGGATAAAAAAATTAAGAAAAATATCTCAAATATGAAATAACCAGACCTGTTCAATCTTTTGGAGAAAATAACAAAATAAGTCAACATAAATTTAAATATTACAGACGTCATATTTTTCATCAAAACGAAAAGAAAAACAAAAACTTTGTATGAGGTGGCCAGGTGGCTGGCTTTCTTCAAGTCATCTAGAACTGAAGTGTACTTGAAGCTATAATTGGGCTGTATGGTAAAGTTAGGGCCTGTCAAACATGTTTTATTTTACCATTGCCATGCAAGATCTTTTTTTTTTTTTTTTTTTTTTTTTTATATGTCTTGGATTTTGATTCCTAACTCTGAAAGTTTCAAGTAGTTTTTTGTCACATGCAAGATGGCAGTGAAATGCAGTCCTATATGCATCCAAGGCTGAGCACATCCATTTACCATAGTGAAAAACAAAAACAACAACACAGTAATAAACTAAAAAAAAGACTATAAATATAATAAGCCACAGTACAATGACTGTGCATGCTATACAGACTGACTATATATATATACACTTTGACTTATCTGTTCAGAAGACTTCAGCGTCTAATATAGATTATAGATAGATAGATATAATATAGATAGCTCTTTGCCCGCCTCTTCTACTTGTTTTTTTGGTGGGGTGTAAGTCAGTGTTTGTTTTTTCTTGAAACTGTGCTGTCTCCTATTTGTCTTTGAACAGTTGATGTAGACACTGCAGTTGGATGTGTCATCAACTGAGCTGTCAGCTGAGGTTCAGTTAAGCATTGGTCATTAAAGTTACCGAGAATATTCAGCCTTCAAAAGTCCTTCAAAAGACCCTTGAGTATAGTCTCAACAATTAAGATATCTGCTACAGAACTAATTCAAAATAACAACCAGTGCTTCATTAGTTTGTGATGGATGAGGTCACTAAGTGTGAACAGCTCAGATGAGAACACTCCTCACATTCCACAGCTTAACAAACAAGTGTTTGCATGTCACCTTGTCCCTCAGGTGAGGTGAAATTTGACTCTGAGCTGTTAATTGAGTCAGTTTTTATGAAAGACTTTGCCCCCGTGTGATTCACCTTTGTGGTAAATTCTGAGGAATAACGCCCAAGGACAGCAAGTGTTTCTTTCTCGTATGTTCTTAGACAAACTTCCTCATCCAAGGACAGGAAGTATGCAGCTCTGTAATATATCTGAATGTGTGAAAATATTTAGCATAAATCAAGATTGTTTGCCCTTTTGTCTCTCAAAGCTTTCACACTTCATCATTGTTTCCTTTCTTGCATGCCAGTCAGCTTGCTCTACTCCTCGACCACCACCCTACCTGTAAACCTGGGCTTCAATCACACCAATTCAGATTCACCTACCTGCTCAATCTTCACAGCTTTTCCCACCAGCTCAGCCTCAGTCGCCAGCTTTTTTAGACTCAACACACAATCAACAACTTAGTTTTGAGGTAAAAACTTTTAAATCTCTTCTGTGGTCAAGGTCTGAATTTGGATCTAAAACAAATTTGAAATATTTCCTGTCCCCAAGTGTTCAAAAGGTAATGGATTGAGCTTCAAAGTATACTTACAGCTATTTTAATCTATCAAGATGTGATGCCACAAAGGAATGCAACTTAGGAATAGCAGATTCCCCAGTGAACTACTCAGGTCAGAATGAGTTATGGCTTTATTTGTGGTGATCGTGAAGATAAGTTGTTTTAAGTGGTTTTACAGCCTAACTTTTGTCTGATTTTGCCACATACACAGGAAATGAGTTGCAAAAAATACTGCCCACAGCACTGTAATGTTCCTTGGATGCATAATTTCAAAGATTAAAGTAAAAAAAAAACTAATAAAAAGGCCCCTTGACATAGATCAGAGGGCATATGTATACTGAGAACACCTAAAATTTATGCTTTTCATTTAGTCTTTTTATTTTTATTTACTGAGTACAACATAGTAAAATGGAACAATGCTATGAGGCTAATACACTGGAAATGAAATTAACATTTCAACATACATATGTACATACAGAAATTAATGTCACCAAAACACAAAATGATCTGAAAGTTAAAGTCTTGTTAATTTATTTAAAACCTAAATACTGAACTCTGGCCTGGTGCACATTCAAGACAGCCAGTATGGTGATATCCAGATGCTAGCATGTGACACGGAACGTGATGCTAAATGCAAGCTGTGAAGTTATGCACCAGGATAGGAAAACAAGTGTTGAATTGCCCTGTCTCAGCCTGCTGCTGGCCAACGATGGCTCCAGAAATGTGCATAATTAAGGTTACTGTGAGTTTTAAAGTCATAAAATGTTATGATCTGTGTGTTTTGGTTTAGTTTTACTGTCCTATGTTCATTGTCTTGTCTGGTCGCCTGTTTTATTTTTGTAGCTCCTTCTCTGGTGTGTTGCATTCTGTTTTATTTTCCTGATCATTAGCTCAACTGGTTCTAATTGTTAATTTGCTTTACCTGTTTCTTGCTAGCTCTCCTGTATATATATACCCCTTGGTTTCATTTATTCTCTGCCAGTCCATTGTAGAGTTCATGTCTTGTTTTGCTCATGTACTCTTTAGCTCTTGTAGTCTTCATGCCATATTTTGTCTGTGTAGTCTTGTTTAGTTTATTTGTTGTTTAAAACTAATTTCCTGCATCTGTTTGCCTCCTGCCTCCTAAGCCTGTGCTTGTGTCCTTACCTCCACCTCAACCTGTGACATAAAGTTGTGTAGTACTTCTTTAATGGTCTAACAACAGTTAATAAACTAGAAACTGTATCAGTTGCACACATTGACTGAATTATTATGAGTAAGTCAAAAATCTTGGTATAATGTTGAACACTGATCTCGGTTTTCAATGTCACACCACCCAATACCACCAGAAATGTACTACTATTGTAAATACAATGAAATTAAGCCCATTTATATCCTGTAGCTATTCACAAAATTAGATCCAAATGTGTTAAGGGGCTTGTAATTGCTGTGGTCCTGCTATCTGACAGCACCCTGCTGACCTGAGGTCCAGAACTATTTTGTCCACATTCAAAAACAACCTCATAACTTTTTTATCCTCCCAAGCCAATTATAGATAACTGACTTCATCTGTGTGTGTGTGAGTATTTACTGTATATTATAGCCTTTTATACAGATTGTGTGTTGCTGTTTCACTACATAGATGTGTTTTGCTATATGATATATTTTATGACCTACACCTACAAGAGTCAACCAGGATTTGTCCCATCCGTCTTGATCCTTGTACTCTTTTGCATGTGATCTCATCACACAAACACATAATTTTTAAAAATGTCTGATTTTAAAACTCAAATATCACTGATTTGTTTTATAACACTCCTCTGTAGCTAATAAATTCAGAAATATGTACAATAAGTCAAAAGTAATATTTGAGTATAACATCGAAGTAGCTGGGTAGCATTTGATTGGAGTGATTTAATATCTTTCACTGAGAAAGACGTGGGTCTACTTCCTGCTGCATGATTCAGGAAAAGTGTCACTCAAAATGCACATGAAGATGTTTCACTAAGAAACAACACAGGAGGCTGCTTAAATTATTCACACCAGCCATCGTTCAGTTGGCCAGTTTTTCATAAATCATACAGTAGCACTTTGAACAATTCCAGTCTTGTTGAAGCTACCTTGAACATGTGCTTCTGTTTCATGTTTGCAAATGTCAGTTTGGAGTTTGAATGGATATTTAAAGGCAAGCATCACAAAATAAGAAAATATTGATGGAAAATACCATTTCAAAAGACCACTGTGGAACTATTGGAAAGAAATGTTTAGTTCATTGCTTGCTAAGGAATGTTAGCAGCTACGCTTTTCATTACTGCATCATCCCTACAAAAATAAAAATGGCACACCTACCCAAAAGAATAACTTAGGTATTTTAACAATATTTAGACTTGATTTTTTTTTCAATTAATATCCATGCAACAAATTGTGACTATAGTGTATTGTAGGCCAAGCACTAGATGCTCTTAAGACACCACATTTAAACTGATAGATTATACGGTCTAGATGATTTATGTCCCAAGTCTAACATAAAATAAAATATTTACCTGACTATTTTGAATTCTTGTGTTACAGAAAAACTCTGTACTGTCTTTCTGCTGTAGGTGACTAGGAAAGGTTCTGTGCATGACACAAAGGGTCTATTTACCTAACTAGAGCATAAACAACAAACTTTAAGCCACAGTAGGGGCCCTGAACCTGCCATCGCATGGTCAGGATGTCTGCACAGAAGTATTTCCCAGGGAGTACTGTGGGAATAAGGCCTTGCTGACTGCAGAGGGTTTACACTGAGGCTCCAGGGCAGGCTTATTTAGGCTGGAATTAGTGTGGCATTCCAGAATGATAAGTGGTATTAGGGTTTCAAAGGTCCAGTTCATTTCACATTTTGTTTATAAAGGAGACAGGTGTTTTTACATTAAAAATGCAAATAACAACTAAATGTATCATGTATAAGTTCCAAAAGTACAACAGCAAAAAGGAGAAATGGTTACAGTTCTTACTATCTGCAATGAAAATATCACACAAGCTCAGGAAAACAAAGTTGTTTGCTCCTCATAAAGAGAGAGTTTTCTTTTTATCTTGAGAAAACAAAAAGACATTTTCTGAAATCAATTAGAAAATAAGCTCCTGATCACACAAAAATTACATTTGTTTTGTTCAGATTACACAGAAATTAATCCATTATCAAGAAAAAATTATTTTGCTACCTGAAGATTACAAGATAAAAAACATGTGAAAGCAGGAATCACAACCACAGCTGCTTTCAGTTCACCATATATCTGTTGTCTTCTTTTGTATAGAGCAAACCAGTGTGTTTTCCAGTTTATGACATTCTGCTTTGCTTAATCTGCACCTGTAGAAAATTTGCAGAATATGTTGATAGCAGTAACTGCAGTTAACCATTTTAATTTACTTCAACAGTGTCACGAATTCGTATATATTTTACAATGGACCAACTCAGAGTGATTAAATACTTAAAAGAGTTATGGCACTACATTGTTCATAATAAAATGGCATGTTGGACTTGAGCTTTTTACTCAGCATATATTAGAATGCTCCAAAAAGGCATTTTTAGCAAAAATGAGAGTATAAGCACTGTTACTGACCTTGTACATGCCTGACAGAGAATTAAAACTTCAGGCTACCCAGACGTACTGTGCCAAAGACTGGAGAAGCTCAAACGTTCACATGAAACAATTTTCTTCACTGAGTGTGGCTATTTTGTAGCTTTCTGTGTATATAGTGCTGTTCACTTTGACCAGAGATTTTTCTATAATGTTTACTAATAACAAAGTTACAAAGTACAATGAAGGATATGGTAAAAATAAACTTTGCCCCCTTAATAAATAAATAAAATAATAAAATAAACAAATCACCCTTATGATGATGAAAAAACAAGGACCAAGGTTTCCCTTGCCCGGACGTGGGTCACCGGGGCCCCCCTCTGGAGCCAGGCCTGGAGGTGGGGCACGGAGGCAAGTGCCTGGTGGCGGGGCCTTTGCCCATGGGGCTCGGTCGGGCTCAGCCCGAAAGTGTGGCATGGGCCTCTCCTCCCGTGGGCTCACCACCTGCAGGAGGGGCCATAGGGGTCGGGTGCATTGTGAGCTGGGCGGCTGCCAGAGGCGGGGACCCTGGCGGTCTGATCCTCGGCTGCAAAAGCTAGCTCTAGGGACATGGAATGTCACCTCTCTGGAGGGGAAGGAGCCTGAGCTGGTGCGCAAGGTTGAGAGGTTCCGGCTAGATATAGTTGGACTCACCTCGACACACTGCTCGGGCTCTGGAACCACTGTCCTCGAGAGGGGCTGGACCCTCTTCCATTCTGGACTTGCTCCCGGTGAGAGGCGCCAAGCAGGTGTGGGCATGCTCATTGCCCCCCGACTTGGCGCCTGTATGTTGGGGTCTACCCGGGTGGACAAAAGGGTAGCCTCCCTCCGCCTTCGGGTGGGGGGATGGATCCTGACTGTTGTTTGTGCTTATGCACCAAATAGCAGTTCAGAGTACCCACCCTTTTTGGAGTCCTTGGGGGGCGTGTTGGAGAGCACTCCTTCCAGGGACTCCCTCATTCTGCAGGGGGACTTTAATGCTCATATGGCCAATGACAGCGAGACCTGGAGGGGCGTGATTGGGAGGAATGGCGGCAGTTGTAGCCATAAGGTCGTCGGTGCCTGTCGTGGCGGTAACCCCCGAACTCGTTGGTGGACACCGGCAGTAAGGGATGTCGTCAAGCTGAAGAAGGAGTCCTATCAGGCCTTTTTGGCCTGTGGAACTCCAGAGGCAGCTGATGGGTATCGGCGGGCTAAGCAGAGCGCAGCTTCGGCTGTCGCTAAGGCAAAAACTCGGGCATGGGAGGAGTTTGGAGAGGCCATGGAGAATGACTTCCGGACGGCTTCGAGGAGATTCTGGTCCACCATCCGGCAGCTCAGGAGGGGAATGCGGTGATCTGTCAACACTGTGTACAGTGGGGATGGCGGGCTGCTGACCTCTACTCGGTAAGTTCTTAGGCGGTGGAGGGAATACTTCGAAGACCTTCTCAATCCCACCAACATGTCTTCTGATGAGGAAGCAGAGTCTGGGGTAGCTGGTTCTGGCTCTCCTATCTGTGGGGCTGAGGTCGCTGAGGTGGTTAAAAAGCTCCTCGGTGGCAGGGCCCCGGGGGTGGATGAGGTCCGCCCAGAGTTCCTTAAGGTTTTGGATGCTGTAGGGCTGTCTTGGTTGACACGCCTCTGCAGCATCACGTGGACATCGGAGACAGTTCTCCTGGACTGGCAGACTGGGGTGGTGGTCCCCCTCTTCAAAAAGGGGGACCCGAGGGTGTGCTCCAACTACAGGGGGATCACACTCCTCAGCCTCCCCGGTAAGGTCTATTCAGGGGTGCTTGAGAGGAGGGTCTGTCGGATAGTCGAATCTCGGATTGAGGAGGAGCAGTGTGTTTTTTGTCCCGGTCGTGGAACAGTGGACCAGCTCTACACCCTCTTCGGGTTCTTTGAGGGGGCATGGGAGTTTACCCAACCAATCTAGATGTCTTTTGTGGATTTGGAGAAGGCATTCGACCGTGTTCCCCGGGGACTCCTGTGGGGGGGTACTCTGGGAGTATGGAGTGCCGGACTCGCTTGTATGAGCTGTCCGGTCCCTCTACATCTGGTGTCAGAGCTTGGTCCGCATTGCCGGCAGTAAATCAGAATCGTTTGGACTCCGCCAAGGCTGCCTTCTGTCACCAATTCTATTCAAAACCTTTATGGACAGAATTTCTAGGCGCAGCCGAGGTGTCGAGGGGATCCGGTTTGGTGGCCTCAGGATTGGGTCTCTGCTCTTTGCAGATGATGTGGTTCTGTTGGCTTCATCGGGCCGTGATCTTCAGCTCTCACTGGAGCGATTCGCAGCCAAGTGTGAAGCGGCTGGGATGAGAATCAGCACCTCCAAGTCGAAGACCATGGTCCTCAGCCGGAAAAGGGTGGAGTGCTCTCTCTGGGTCTGCAATAGGGTCCTGCCCCAGGTGGAGGAGTTCACGTATCTTGGGGTCTTGTTCACGAGTGAGGGAAGGATGGAGCGGGAGATCGACAAGCGGATCGGTGCGACGTCTGCAGTGATGCGGACTCTGCATCGGTCTGTGGTGGTGAAGAGGGAGCTGAGCCAAAAGGCAAAGCTCTCGATTTACCGGTCAATCTACGTTCCTACACTCACCTATGGTCATGAGCTGTGGGTAGTGACCGAAAGAACGAGATCCCGAATACAAGTGGCTGAAATGAGTTTTCTCCGCAGGGTGGCCGGGCTCTCCCTTAGAGATAGGGTGAGAAGCTCGGTGATCAGGGAGGGGCTCAGAGTACAGCCGCTGCTCCTCCACATCGAGAGGAGCCAGATGAGGTGGCTCGAGCATCTGGTTAGGATGCCTCCTGGATGCCTCCCTGGTGAGGTGTTCCGGGCATGTCCCACCGGAAAGAGGCCCCGGGGAAGACCTAGGACACGCGGGACGGACTACATCTCTCGGCTGGCCTGGTAACGCCTCGGGATCCCTCCGGATGAGCTGGTGAATGTGGCCGGGGAGAGGGAAGTCTGGGTTTCCCTGCTTAGGCAGCTGCCCCCGCAACCCGACTCCGGATAAGCGGCAGAAAATGGATGGATAAACTTTATGGTGCTCTATTATTCCCTATTATCAATAAAAATTACAATGTTTCCAAAGAAAAACACTACAGTTTTACAGAACATATAACGCAGTGGGTTTTAATGTTGGATATCAAGTTACAAAAAAAGTGAAAAATTAATTTGTCTTATGTGATGAATGATAGCGGCCCCAATGTACAGCAAGTATTAATGATCAGTTCTATTGGTTCTAGCAAGTTCTTTGCCATCTTGTCTTCCTTCACTAATACCATACCTGCTCAGATCTGTTTTTGATGCTTTTTGTAATAAACTTTTGATTATTCATCAAGTTGGTGTCCGAAGATCTTTTTGCCTGCAAAGCATTTTTCCACATCACCTGTCTAAGAGATCATCTTGCCATCAATCAGATCTTCAGTATCCCTCACATATCCTGGATGGGATTCATGTCTGGCTGATTCCCCCCATAAAATAAGTATGTTCTCTGTTAACCATTTCTTGATCACTTTGGCTGTATTTTGTTTACGGTTCAGTGTCAAGCCAAATTTTTTATGCTGACTGCATGATGTTTTCCTTCTGCATCAAACATTACGTTTCCTTTGTTATACTTAACCATAGAGACAACATTGTTGAAGTTGAATGCCTCCTTCCACTTTCATCTCATCTGAAAACACTATTTCTTCTTCATCCAGGTGAGATTTATAAAGGCTAGGCATGCTTGTGTGTGTCTTTCTTTGTAAAGCAGAGATGCCTTGTGCACTGTCTGTTGGAGAGTCTTCCATGAGGTGTTGATTGACAGGATTGCCCAGATTCATGAGGATGGCCATGGGATGATCATTTGACCTTGGATAAACCTTGAAAAATTAGGAATGCATATGATTCCAAAGGATAACATCAGCTACTCTGAAGAAAAACTTGGCCATGGATAGAAATGCTCCTTCCAGTTAGAGGATTATCTAAAACACGAAGTCAGAGTGATCAAGAAATTCTTAATCCAGACCTGAATTCTTCTAAAAATCTGTTGTGGACTCCAAAGACCAAAGGTACAGCAAGGAATGCCTTCCAGCCCCAAAAACATGGAAGACATTGCTGATAATGAAGGTTTCAAACTCCCAAAAAGAAACATTCCATAGACCTAAAAGTATAGGCAACTGTATGGAAATAATTAAACTTTGTTAATACCATCTCTAACAGAGAATTTAACTTTTGGCTGCTGTTCATGTAACTTCCAGTGTGGAAGAACTCATTGGTCAAATAGGTATGAAAACCTCTAGGCTTTTGTGTATGTATATATTACTGTTTTCTTCATTCCTTCTCACACATACACACACTTGCCGATCATGACAAGTGCATGTACTAAATTCCCTATAAATTTCTTATAAATACAAAAATCCCAGTTTAAGCCTCAGGGTCCCATGGAAAGACTACGCCAAGCCCGGGGTGTTTTGTCTTGAAACACCTGCTTATATTTAATTCCATTCACATGGAATGCTTTCAATTACTTCTAACCACAAATAAACTAAAAAGCACTAACAAATACTTGTCTGTTTAATGTTTTTGGTGTCTGTTTTTTTCTTTTGAGGAAATAACAGTGAGTAATTCATAAAAATTTATTTTAAATACAGCTTTAGGTGATTGAAATACTGTAAAGAGGAAAATACCTACCATACAAATAGAGTAAAATACATAGTTTCATAAACAGTTTGATTTGCTGGGTCACAATGCTACCAAAAAAAGCAACAAATAAGACTGTCTACATTTTAATACATATTATCTTGATATACTGCAGTTTTCTTGGGACATGAGAACTATTTCTACAGATAGTGAAAACTCTTCAAGGTGCAAACATTTCTCTGCACCAGTCAAAAGAAACTGAAAGGATTAAACTGTTAGTCACTGGGAGGGCACATGGCCCCAAAAACAAAAAACACTATCATCTGACTGCAGTGGAACATTGTGTGTTATGTTATTTTCAGGGTAACATAACTTCTGAACTTAACGTTTTTAAATAAAAGAACATTTAAAGAACACAGCTAGCATAATTTTGCATTCTTCTTGTCAACTACTAACAAATATTGTATTGTATATTACAAATGCTGAGTACTTTCCTTAAATAGATGGGCACATTAATGACTCATGGGAATCTGCTAAAGCAGGCTGTGAATACATAGGCAATACAATTTCATATATTTACTTCTTCTCTGGTGGCCTTGATTGATTCATGAGATTTGTTATCAGCTAGAAAAATATAAAACTGATTACTGAATATTTTGAGCCAAATATTTAAAAAGATCCACCGCTTTAAACAACCTTAGAGCCACATATTACTTATTCAGATAAATCAGGAAGAGGGCTGGCTCATTCAGGATGTACAGGAACAATGTTTGCCAGTGGGAAAATTACACTAAATAGGATTTTTCTTGTGTTCAGCAAGTAAATGACACTTTTTGCTGAAAAAACAAACAATGGTTTGTATAAAAATGTAAATAATCGGATAAATCCAAAGCTCAATACCACTGCCAACCCCATAAGATATGTGGCCAAAAGCTCAACCGCCTTTTTTTCGTTCTCATGTTTCAGTCATTTTAGAGCCACAATATCTTGCCTTACTCCTTCTTTCCATGACTCCTCCAGGTATTTTTCGCTTTCCGGAACTTTAGTTGAACTGTCTTTGTTGTCCCTTATATGTCAATATTAGCTTATCTCATTGTTTTTAAAAATTAAGTCAAGTGTAGCCCACAACACTAGGTATGAAACCAAAGACTTCGTCTGATTAAGCTTGACATGAGCCAGGTCATTGGCTGCTACAATGATATTATGGTTAAAGTAATCCCTGTGCTGCTCTCATGAGGGAACAGAAAGAGAATAGCCTCAAGAGATCAGTACGGAGTTTGCAGACAAGTTCTTGAAACCACTTGGCCTGACGGAACTTGCTCCAAGAGTTTTGAAGTTGAGGAATGTTGGCAGTGTTCAACTTCGAAGTTCTTCCCTTGACTGTGTGTACCTGGGAGGCAAGACACCAAACGGAGAGTGATGAGAATGGGCTGAAGAGGAGGGGTCTAGTCACCCAAGATGAAGAGCAGAAGCTTGAGAGGCGCAAAATGGTCATCCAAGGCCAGAGACTCTGTGGAGACTCCTGGTTGGCTTGTGGGAGCTTTGGGGAAAAAAAACAATTCACATTCAAGTAATTTTATTGTCCCTCATAGGAAACTTGTACAGACTCACAATACCAAATATCTATCAGATAGATAGATAGATAGATAGATAGATAGATAGATAGATAGATAGATAGATAGATAGATAGATAGATAGATAGATAGATAGATAGATAGATGAGGCACATATAGTAATATAATAGGATACCTAATACATTTTTCAGTTAGTATATTCTGTTGCAAACAAAAGTTGTCTTTTTATGTATATAAACATTTTTTTTTTTTTTTCAGAAAACAAGCTGTACAGCTTTTTTTTGTTTCTTTTAAGACATAGAGTATGTCTGGGAGGTGTTCAGTTAACATGCAGGCAAAAATGTCTGCTATTCTTATATATTTGAACTTTGCCTTTTTATATAGTTTCTTTTGTTTGCTTTTAAAAACACATCATTGCGCACGACTATTTAGACTGTAACCTAGACTTAGCACAATACTGATAGATGAAAGAAACGTAACTGAAAGTGCTAATTAAGACACTTAATTGGCTTGATGTGTTGGTGAAACAACAACTTTCAATCTTTTAACAGAGTATTCCTCTTACCTTGAAAGACAAAAAACCTGGCACTCAGGATCTGCACTGGCCACAGCACAAATGCAGCGTTGTGTCTTTGGCCTGTCACGGTCCATCAAACGTAGACCAACATCACGTTTCCTTCTCTGCAGTCCTCTGTAGTTGGACATGCCATAAGGCACAGTGCGCCTAAGATGAACAACAAATAGAGGCCTGTTTTTAAGATGGTGAAGATGCAGGAGGTAAAATGAGAAGTAAAACTTTGACCTTAAAACCTTTAAGGTCATCTTTTAACATCAGCTCCTGATAAAGTTTCTGAAAATGTTCAAAGTTTTAATGATATTTTTAAGGTTTGTACAACTATACTGCAAAATGGATCAATGTCTTACCTTCAACAGGTTGTATTACCTTTAAACATTTGTTTTTGGTTTAATGAGCAGTGAGAACTGCTCATAGAACACCAATACAGATAGACCAAAGAAGTCGGTGAACAAGAATAATAACCCTGACATGTGACTTCCATAGATCACCTATACCAAGTCAGAAAGTCTATGACACTACAAACTGTTCTTGCCAATTCTTCCATCTGGAACATCTATGCTGTCAGGCTGGCATATTTCTCTCTTTTGTCTCATCTGTTTTCAGCCATCTGCGATTAATTTTATAAGAAGAAAAAAAGCCAAATGTGTTTGCAGCTTGTAGGGTCTTAAAGGTCAAAGAAGAAAGCTAATCTGCTCGTGAGTATCCCAGCAGGCGTTGTGCAGGAAGGTCTGCAGATGAAGGTGAAAAGGCTACATTTGTCATTTGAAATAAAAGATCAATTGACAGATAAATAGCTTTCTCTTGTGGACTTGTCAGAATATGTCAGACTGCTTGCTGCCTGTGTCTGATTGAATACCTGCAGTGTTGCTGACATCCTGCCTGCTGCTTCCACTTTGTCTTGCTTGCCTGCTCCTTCAAGCTGCCTGTTTGCAACTGTATACCAGACTGTCCTTAGGGTAAAAGACCTTTAAACCTTCCACCTATTCAGTGTGAAGTGGCAGCTGTGAGTCAGAGTTTAGGCTTAATGTATCACAAAGGAATCTGGAAATGTTGATGTGAACTGAGGGCAGTTATCAGATGGTGGAGGGAGAGCTTTATAAATCCACTTGCATTCAGAGGAAGAAGTCACACACCACATGTACAAACTAATACCACAAATTACCTATAACCATGGTGTTGTTTGCATTGGTTGCGTTTTTTATTATGTTTAATTTATTAGGAACCATGTACAAATTCAAATATAAAGGTTTCCATTTATTGCATCGTACCAGAGCTTTTGGTCAATTTACAACTGCAATCCCCTGGCAGAGCACAATAAAAAAAAAACATACAAATACTATGTATGTATTTCTTTTACTTAGATTTTTTTTACATTCTAGATCAAAGGAAGCAACTTTTTTGTTGTTATTTTTTTTGTTTTTACCTTATCATCATACTTAAAATATTTTAATAAATATTTCACAATGTATTTCTTGCTTTTATAACAACTTTGTTGAATAGGTCGGTACATAACTCTGCATTTAAAGTAAGTCAATTTGTCTGTACTTGCTAAGAAGAAATAAAATGGCTTGTTTATCTGAGACAGCCTACAGCAATCTTGGCATGAGAAGACAGAAAAAGAGGGAATGCTTTCCTGCTGCCTTGTCAATGATGTGGTTTGAAGGTGTCAGTCCTGGCAAAAAGGTGTAAGAAGTTATATTTTAAGGTACTCCTACTAGACTTGCGGTATGCCTGCCTATGTTGAGCACATTTTGTGGAAAGAAAATTGCTGCCTGCATGAAATTACATCAACTATTGTATTTACTTTCATAATTCCTCATTATCTGCCAGGCTAACATAACATGTGAGGTTGAGATGTGTTAAATCTAGCCAGTACTGGCCTCCTACAATTGCTAACAGTCATATGTCATTTACTAAAAATAACTGAAATATAAATATATCAGTAGTTCCAGAGTAAAATTGCTGCCACTATTAACAACAACTGCTTTGTCATGCAGCTTCCCCAGGTCTTTCCTGTTATATCGGGCTCTACAAAATGTTAGAAATTTAGAGGCAATTAAATTGCAACACTAAGTCTTATTTTGGGCAGATTTATACCACAATACTACAATAAAACTGTGGCACAATGCTAGCAATTAGAATATTATAGTTTAAATTCCACCATGAGGATAATGATCAATTTACTTATTTTTCACCCACCCATGAAAACATGTTCCAGAAATTTCTGTTCCATCTCTGTCAGTCTGGCAACCTCCAGACCACAATGTCGACACTTAGCTCATGTCAATGATTAACAGAAAATTATCTGTCAAGCAACTGACAACAGAAGACTAAAAGGACTATTAAAATCAAGAACAGAATTCCTTGGAAGTATAAAGTACCTTGAAAAGCTGCACACATGCTTTGAGAAGAGCTGTTGTTTTGATGGTGGTATCACCAGTACTGATTTCATTTAGTATTTTCTGTTTCTTCTAAATTGACAAATACAAGCCCTTAATTGCATTATTTCTTGAATGTCCTCCTTCTCCTTGCATTAGCATTTCATTAAACTTTTTGACTTTTTTTAACAGCAGTATATCTTGGGTTAACAAATCTCCACGTTTTATGCTATTTTCTTGATTCTCACCTTCTGTCTTTCTTTGCCTCAAATGTATAAAGAGCTTACTGAAATTTGTGCAATTGTGAAGAACAATTTTCACAAGACATCTTGTTACTTACAGTACAAAAAAAATCCAGATAGGATTTTGCAAGTGATGTATTTCTTTAATAAAATGTCTGTCTCTTCTTTTCTTAGTTTTCCTTCTCAAAAATACATTTCCCCTAAAGTTGTAACAAGGCTATTAACAAATCATTAAATATTGATCCTCTCTTGAGCACATACGGCCATGGGCCACACTGTGATAAAATAATAATAATAATAATAATAATAATAATAATAATAATAATAATAATAATAATAAAAGCAAAAGGAAAAAGACCTGGCACACTAAAATGTTTACCACCACCTCTCTGATTTCAAACCATAGTAGAACAAGTTGCTCTCCACTGGGCTTGCCATCACTTGAACCATGATTGTCTATCGCCTCAGGGCGCATTGCCAGGTGTGACTTGTCTGCAGTGTGTTAGTATAAATGAATTGCAAGTGCTAGATGCTTGCGCAATGTTGCGCATGCTGGATTTTAAGAAATTACAGCTTTCCTATTTTAAAGAAGATTAAGGACGCATGTCTTACTCGGGAGTGTTTATCCAGATGATATCCAAGTGACAGTAGTAGACGCACTCTTTATCCGTGTAGGAATAACAGGTGCAGCGCTTTTGTCGGGACTTTGTGGTGTCAGATAGCTGTGAACCCCTGGGCACCCTGGAGCCAAACATCGTTGAGTCTGAGAGACTTCTGGGATTGCTCTCGGGTATCACGTGGGACATCAAGACACCTTTATTAGAAGTGTGTCAAATAAGTAAAATATCAAAATTAAGAGTCATTCTAAGCACATAATCTAGCGTGTAAGTTTTTGCATGTTTGTTTTATCAATGTAAACCTACCTTGTAAGAGAATCAATGTAAGCATTTTGAATAGCGTGATTCTCGTGAGGGACAGCATCTTTGCCATGTCAGATATTCCCAAAATAAATCATAATCGGATGACCATGCATATCCATTTAATTTGGTATAGGTCCATAAGCAGCTCACATGGTCCACACGGGAAAAACAGAAGAAGAGGAAATGCGCTCTCAATTGTATATTATAAATTCTACATGCAACCTGCGCAATTAAGCCAAATGGAACAATTTCCCTAATTGAAATTGTTAACTCTTTTAGTGTCAACGTAGAGAAAAGAGAATCTTTGGAGCAAAGAGAAGAACGATTATCCTCAGTGTCAATTCGCCTTCTAAAAGCCCAAATCAAAGGTATGGGGCTTAGGAGAGTCATGGGTACACGCCCACACCTCCCCTAACACTCCTGGTTATATACTGTGTCTCATGCAGCAGCAGCAGACTGCAGAGCACAGTAAGCTGCGTCGCCTCTGCGCGTGATAGATTTAATTTATTTCTCATTGTCTTTGCTTTAATTTTGAGAAAAGCTGCACACCTTACAACACAATCACTATCTGAAAGTTTAGCAAATCAACTAGGCTAAGCAGACTTCAGTCAGTCAGTCTGCTTTCATGAAAACTATCTGGGCAGATTGGCACGTCAGTCCAGAGGAACATCGAATATCACTTAAACTACGATTAAAGTTTGTAATCCAGCTAATGTAAACAAACCTGCCTCTAAGTCATGAATACTTCAGGCAGAGCCCACCTAAGAGTCAGATTTCCCCTCTAGAACCTTTGCCTGGTTTGGGGGAGGACTTGTGATAAGTGCTCTGTATGAAGCCAGTTTTCTTTTACTCAGTTCAGATCACTTGTGAACAATTATATCCAGTTATTTAAATTAGCTGTTTTGCAATTAGTTTTGTTTTGAATGGTAATACAAAAAGGCAAACAAAAAATACTAACAGTGACAGATATATGGTGATATGTTGATATATGTGGCATATTTACTATATTAAAGTCTCTTATTGCATTTGAGCCTGTTTTGGTAGCAAATCATTTTCCCTGCTATTACCTAAATGTTTTCTCAGACAAGACTGTTATGTTTTTTTTTTTTTGTTGTTGTTGTTTTGTTTGTTTGTTTGTTTTGTTTGTTTTTTTTTTGTTTTTTGTTTTTTTGGAGCAGAGACACATGAAAAACCTGCAGGATTGTAGCCCACGAGGACCTGAGCTGGACACCCCTGCTCCAGACAGTCACAAGATCTCACTGAAAAGAATGCAAAAGTTTAGGTCACACTTTGCACCTGCATAGATATGTGAGACAAAGATTAACCTCTTCCTTTATGATAGATAGTGGAAAGTATGGGAATGGTGTCAGGGCAGCTTATAATCCAATACAGACCATCTCAACTGTTAGACGTTGTAGAGATGAAGGTCTTGTGGCATGGATGCTGATCCTGAATACAAAGCCAAATCAACCAGTGGTTTTTTGATCTACACAGGAATGTTGCAAACTGCTCCAATCAATCACGCAATTGCAGTCAAATTCTGTTTCACTAAAAGAAGAGTATGGTGATAAATGTTAGCTATAAGTCAGGAAGTCACAGACTGATTTGCAGCTTAATATAAAATGCCAATCAGGTTTAATCGAGGAATTGTTCCCTGTTCCTGGTGCTGAAGCCAATGTGTACCAAAAGTGCTGCAAAGGCAGAGCTGGGAAGAAAATTAATTATTAAAGTTTGACTTTATACTGCCTCAACTGTATTCATAAGCACAACTTCTTCAAACCATATTAGGTAATCGTTAGAGTTCAATGGGGAAACCTTATTATATGCATAAAGTATTGTAGGTGGAGGATGATGTAGATCAGTGGAGCCCCCCAAAGGGGGTCAGCTGAAGAACACAGGTGGTCCTCAAGGCTTTGAACATTAAGAGCTATTGTGAGTAGTGTCCACACATTGTCCCTGTTTTAAGAAAAAAGATTAAGGTTATATGTTGTTAATTTAACTTTGGATTTATGGAGGGGCAGGGCTCAGCCAGAATACATTATTTATGGTGAGAATTTTTCTTTTGAAAGCATAAAACCAAGCATGGTTTCAGCACGGGGTCGAGTAGGGGGTCCATGGCTTTTTAGTATTTGCATCAAGGGGGTCCCCAAGGAAAGTAGGTTGGGAACCGCTGTTGTAGATGAAGGTGCTTAATGCCTCAAGAGGTGGCAAAGCAAAACAATCAAACTGAGAAGAAGCACAGAAGAGATGGCTGTGGGGTGTATGGAGGTGGTACCCATTGCCATGAACAGATAACTGTTATGAAAACAAGCTTAGCTCCCTTAGCCTCCAACTTTAATTTCCTTTCAGTTGTGCGGCCCCATGGAGTGGTCATTTCTTCCAAACATGAGGCTACTGCAAAGTGTACAACAGAGAAATAAAGTGGAAATGTGCTAATCTGATCACTTTTTAATTAATGTCCATATCTAGTTGCACTGTAACTCATTTGTGAAATTAATTGCTTAAAGATTAAAGAGATTTTTTTAAAGGAAAGTTTACATGCAAGTAATTCCTGAAACTGATATGGTTAAATATACAAAGACATAGACTACAATTACCTGTGACAAACACATATGCTCGTGAAAAAGTTTAAGCTTGTAGACATAATGACACATTCTCCAAAACCGTTTACCTTCTCTCTCTCTCTCTCTGGATTAAACCAGTAAGTGTCCTGGATGTGTACTTTCTTACTGAAGCATCCACAAAAGCCAAATCTTTCTGACTCATGTTGCCCCCTGGACCCCTCCCAAATTCCCTAAGGCTAAGGTTTTATGCCATACCCAAGATCTCTGGCACAATTCCCAAGCTGTGAAACAGAGAGAATTCCAGATAAATTAAGACCATATTCTGTTTTCTTTCTCCTGACCAAAGTTATGGAGACAGAATGCTGTCAGAAAATTGACTGTGTGTGGTTTAGTAGTCTCAGGATGTGTGCAAACTGTGCAGGACCTCTTGCTTCCTGGTGTATTGAATCTGATGTTGCAGTGTGGGTTCTCTGCTGGTTATTTACCCTAAGTGGGCAGTGAAAACTATACAAGCATGGAACAAAATCTCCCTGGATAGTTTGGTTTGGCATTGCTGATCAAGGCAATAAAATGGATTGAGGGTGGAAAACCTAAAAGTAGGCCTCATTTTATTAAGTTTTTTTCACTTTCTTCTTGCTGCGTTGTGCAACACATTTTAGTTCTTTCTTTAGTTCATTTATGTATGGAAGCTGAGAGCAGTCACGTTCGTATAAATTTTTTAACACCACTTTCTTGGGATGACGGGATAATTTGTCTTGTTATCTTGAAAAAACAAACTTTATTTTCTCAAGATAATAGGTTATTCAAATTCAGGGTCATGACTGGGCTGCAGCTTTTCCTAGGGATGTATGTTAATTAATTATATTGGTGTTTTTTGTGTGTGTTTGTGGTCTACTGGGAGCAGTGCTGGTTTCCAGTATAACTGCTGTAGGAATCAAGGACTGGCAATAGTAGCTTCATGCTGTGGATGTAGCAGTCTGTCCCTGATGGAGCTCTGCTGGGCTGTCAGTGTTCAGGAGGGGTGTGGGGCAGCAGGAAGGGGAACTGTCTTTTAACCAGGATTAGAGCTAGTCATTGTCTTCTTCTTTTCCAACACATCAGCTTGGTGGGTCCAAGGGGCATCCTAGTACAGAGCTGGTCTGTACGGGAATGCCTCAGTACAGTCAAGCCAGCAACAGATGCAAACTGGTGTCAGATCGAGGAATATCCATCACTGATCAATACATCTGATTTTACTTCTCATGCACAGAATTATAAACAATGACTGTAGCCACTCCCCAGCTGTCATGGGGTCTTTTTTTTTATCAATAAAACCATTTACTTTTGAGCCCACCTTAATTATTTTGTTATCTTGAGAAAACAAACTTCCTTTTGTCAAGATAACAATAAAATTAACTTATCTCGAGATAACAGTTAAAAAAAAAAACAGTCATGCAAGGCTGCTCTTGGCTTCTGTATTTATGCCATTTCCACCTTGGATCTACTCTTGGATCTATTACGTTTTCCCAAAAGTTTGTTTTTGGCATTTCCCAGACTGTTTTAATCTGGAAGAATCCTTGGTTCCTTCCGTTTTGCATCCACTTTGACACAGGAGGTCAGACAGAAATTTTTTGCAATAACACAAGTCCTCTGTGTTCACTTTTTTTCCTGCGTATATTATCTTGCAAGGTGTTGATTGTATTTGCCCTTTCAACAGAGGAAAACTCTTCATAACAAACTCTTGTATGAACTGGGAAACATTAGGGAATCTAATACATTTCAGAAGCATTCCAGCTACCACTTTGACCTGTTTTTCTGGGCCTTCTAATGTTTTATTAGAAAACATTTCTTTGTGAGCAGAGCCTGGGGATTTGCACACTCATTACCCCTGAAATGTTTCGGTGCTACTGAGAAAGGGAGCAGAGAAACAACAAACAGGTGGCTTAACATCTTAGAGGTTACAGATGTGTAAGCCTTTTGAAATGAGTATGATAAAGTGACGTCTAATGGGGGTGGCAACATAGTGCAGTGGTTAGTCATCTCAAAAGACTTGAGACTGTCTGGGGTTAAACCTGCTGGTTATTTGGGATCTGTTGTATTATTCTAGGTGCTCCCGTTAACTTCACAGTCCAAAGATGCATAAGTTGGGTTGACTGCTAATTCTGTTGGACAAAGGTGTGAATGGGAGCACGAGAGGTTGCTTATCTTTTTGTGTTAGCCATGGATTTGTGACTTTGCTGTCATATGAGCTGGGGTAGCTGTGTCTCTTAGGCGTTTGTAGCTAATAGATGGATAATGTAAATACAGTTAAACACATTTAATTTTTTTGGATGTGGTCATAAACCAAGGAGAGAAGGGTAACTGTATTTTACTGCTACCAAAATTACTTTTTTTTTTTTTTATTGTCAAGCACATACTTCCCAAGCCCATTATAATAGCTTGATTAACCCTTTCTTTCCTTTGCTATCTTGACCTAAAGCGGTGACACAGTGGAGGTGTTTCCTCTGCATGTGGAGAAGGGCTTGAACCAATTTACTGAGACTCCACAGAAATATGTGGATTGGAGCTGAACTCTCCACCAAACAGACTTTTATTCCAAGGTGAGGATTAACACACTAAAGTCAGCAACATACTTCTCAAATGGATTGCAGCTGATGCCCTGGATCGCTGGATTTCCTGCTTTGTGGTCTAGCTGCCGAAGAACGTACAGTTTACCAGGGCCAATGACTAACATCGTCTGAAAAATGCATGACCTGTGAGGTGCTTCAAAATAAGTGGTGGTTTTGGTGATTTATGAAAAACCAAAGCAGTGGGAAAACCAGTATTGTCAGAGTAAGGCAGATACAGATGGCCTATTAAATAAAAAAAAATCAAGATTCAATATGACATTTTAAATAGGACAATAAATTGGAATTTAACTTTTTTTTCTTTTTTTTTTTTTTCAACAGGAGGTGAATGTTAAATGACATAAACCTATCATGGGTTCATCCTCATAAACAATTTTCATTCCAAGATACTGTTGACCATAGAGTTGTTATCTTTTCTTTTTTTCCCCCCTCATGTTGCATAAGGATGAGTGGTTAACCAAAATTTTATGCACAACACGTACAGCTACTACTGGAGACAGATAGCAGATTTTTCGAGGTATGACTGCCAAACCTTAAATGTAGCACAGACACAAATGCAGGGAATCTGCCCCAAAATAAGATTGTTCAGAGGCTGACCTTAGAAAGGCCCATGTGTATTTACCAATTGCTAGGGATTAAGAAACAAAGTTTTGCAAGGGCAGGGTACTGAAAACATATAGTAAAAAGCATTGAGGAGTAGAATACGTCTCATAAAACATAAAGTGAACTTAAAAATGTGACCTGCAGAACTGGCAATAAGGAATGAATTTGTTGTATGAAGATACTGAAATATTTTAAGGAATTACCTGCCGAATACATTGTACTCCAAAACAATATTTGTGGTTGAATGATCTGTTTAATATACATGGTGTGTGTTGGCGTACTTGAGTAATTTATTTTTGGTACCCCTACAAAATATATTTTGCTATCGACACATTCTTATATACTGCAACCAGTCCTTGTTACACCAAGAGGCCAAAAACATTTATTTATTGGTGCATAAAGAATAAATGAACATATATATTTCTCCAGTATCTTGTCATAGATTTGTCCAAAATCAAGTTCAAAGGAAAATTGATACCATCTTGCAACCATCTGTTTATGATTTGACATGCAGCAGTGTGCTCATTTCACTCTATCTTCATGTCAATCCTTCATTCTTATGCTGCTAAAAATTAATTCTAAAATGATCAAATGACAACACTTGATAGTAAATCTATTCTTCAAACCAGATATGTTTTATAACAGCTGTAATTTCCATGAAATTACATAAAAATAAAACACTTAATACAGTATCTTATCTGCACAGTGGAGATATTTTAATTCAAGATTTTGGCTCAGTTTGTTAAACAGCCTTCTTACACACTGCTGAGCTGCCTGTCTTATGGTCTTTACCACTGTGAACATTGTGGTAGTTGGCCACACACATATTAAAATTCAACAGTTAGCCCTCTTAATTATAGCCCATCCTGTTTGTGTCAGAGTATTAAATATGGCAGATTGTTTGATTAGTCGTGGGTGGCTCATAAGGAAAAAGGCATCTGTAAGAAATGGTGAGCTATGTATTTATTTTACTTCCCACTGGAATCTGAGTCATGTATAAGCTGCTCTTATAATATTGACAACAAGGCATTAAGTACAATTATTGTCAATGTTTTTATGAACTGTGTAGAGACTGAGCTTCAGAAATAAATGTTGTTTCCCAACCCACCTTGTCAATATCGAACAAACATAACCAATGATCAATCAATGATACAAGTACCAGCAAACATTTTTCAGGAATGCTATGCAGATTGAAAATAGACAGGCTTGTGTCTCAAAGAAGTGTAAACAGATTAGATCCAGTCCATTTGCCGACAAGCAAGGGGTTCAATATGCAGGATAGTGTGTTATCTCAGTAAGCTATAGAAGGTGTGAAGCTTAGCATGGCATGGGATCAAAGATTAGGTACAAACCAGGTTTCTCAACTCCAGACAGTTTGGTTTATTTTCATAATATTTTCTTCACAGTAAATAATTGCACTCAATCACTGCCATTTGTCCACAGGTCATGTTTTGCCTTCAGTAGTTGCAACATGAATACATGAAGGTTAAGTGTAATATCTTATGAGTTTAATCTATTTGATATTCATATTTATTTTTGATCAAATAATTGAATAATTTGACATTTTGACTGATTTAATTAAGAGGGGATTTTTCATCTACACACTTGATGATGATAAAGGTCATCAGAAGGAGCGCCATTCTGCTTAATTAGGTGAAGTTTGGTGCCATCGTGTGGTGACAGAGCAATATTAGAAAGGCCAGTTAGACTGAAGTCCCTTGTTTGAACCACGAAATAATGCCTTAAGAATAATCCTACTGTTGAACCAACACTTCTCGAAAAAAATTTATAAATAAAATCTTCGTGAAAACAGCCTCTACGAAAACAGCTTAAATTACCTTTAAGGATTTTTTTTTGTGTGCTACGGAAGCTTATTTGGACAATCTTCACTGTGGCCGCTTTCGAGATTACCATGACAACCTCATGTTGTGAGATTCTTCAACGAAATTTATAAAGGTTCACTAACTTGGGAGGCTGCTAAATATAAATGAAACACTAGCTTCCTTTCTTTCCTATTTGACGCTGAGCGTATCCATGTCAAAGTACAAGGTAAACAAAAAGCAGGGGTGCATTTTGTTGTCCTTTAGGCTTTTCTTTAATAGCACGTACATGTAAAGTAGCGTACTGCGCATTAGCAGAATTCTGCCTTTTAAGTTTAAAATGTTATGGATTAATGAAGCCAAAATACAGTTGTTAACTGTTCGTGGATATAATAAGGCCACATTTCTATGTAATTGGAATAGTTTGCAAGTAATGAGGTAGTTAGCATGGTTGGTTAATGGCAATCGTGTCATAAAAGACAAATTCATTCTTGACATGATCAGGGAGGTCAAACTTCAGTCCTTGAGGGCCACTGTCATTCATGCTTATTCCCCTGCTTGAACACACAAATTCATGGGTCATTGTATTTACCTCGAGAAGAAGCTGTTGGATCAATTTAAATTGAATAATGTGTGTTGGAGCAGAGAAACATCTAAAACCTGCAGGACAGTAGCCTTATAAATTTTGTGATCCCCGGTTTAGATTAAGGGGATATAAAAAAATGTATCCAACTTTAGCTTCTGATTATTTTTATTATGATCTATCTTTCCTCATTAACTGATGGTTAAAAATAGAAATCCTCCCTTAATGCAGTTATCAAAACAGTTTTTAATTTTCTGTAAGCTATTTAAATGAACAGTTGTTTCAGCAATGCTTTGATAAACTGTTGGTTAATTTGATTTCTTACAAATCTAATGTGTTGTAAGTTTTACATATAAAATTAATATAAATAAAGGATGTGTTTAGCATTACAGATAAATGCATTGCAGTATTTTTTTTAAATATTGTAGAATTGAAAAGAAAGTCATGAAGACAGCCCAAATAAATTAGAATAAAAGTGTTTAATTTTTGTGCAAATGCACAGTGCTTGTGTAAATTAACTTAGTTACAATAAACAATTTATGAAAAGTTGATTTGTTTTTTGTTTTTTTGTTTTTTTTACCTTTATAGCCATCTGGAAACAAAGGCTTGTGTGAAAATGGGAAGAGTGAGGAACGGTGCGTGTTGTTTATTAAGATGGCTGTGAATTATCCATGTTCCACAAGTACAGACAACAGTGACTGTGTTAACATGTTTCTTTAGGGAGGGCAGAAGTTGTGTGCGTTACAAATGTGGCCTTATCAACACTATACAGGATGTCCTGCGCCAAAGACCAAACTGGGTTGAAGTTAAAGAGTACGTTTTAATGGATATTATTTAAAAAAATATTTGTGAAAAGGTGCCAAGTTTTCACTGTCTTTTTTTTTTTTTTATTCTTGTGTGTGATATTTTTTACTATTTGCAGTGATGGAGAGTGGGACTTCTACTGGTGTGATGTGGGCTGGCTTAGAGAGTATTTCGATCATACATACATGGGAGAACATGTCAGAATAAATCACTTTCGCAACCATTACGAGGTGAGGCAGCATCAATCCTGCATGCTATGACTATAAACTAGAAGATTTTAGCAGCAATGAATATGTGTTTATATTCTATGTTTCTTTGTTTTATATCACAGCTGACGCGCAAAAATCTCATGGTGAAAAACCTGAAAAGGTACCAGAAAAATCTTGAAAGGGATCCAAATGTGGCATCCAAATGTGATTTTTTTCCATGCACCTTTGCCCTGCCTAGTGAGTACCATCTCTTTGTAGAGGAGTTCAATAGAAGCCATGGCAGCACCTGGATAATGAAGCCGGTGAGCTAAAGTAAACAATAGATGTAACCCAGTGTAATGACAAGAATCTTTTCTATGTGTTTGGATGACAGCAGAAACTAAAATAATGTTATTTCATTAGGGGAAATTAACTAATGTGTTTATTTAGGTAGCAAAGTCTCAAGGCAAAGGGATTTTTCTGTTCAGGAAACTAAGAGATGTTATTGAATGGAGGAAGGTAACATTTATTTATTTTATCATGGGAGTGGTTTTAAATGAGATAACTGCAATCAGAGCTGTTGAGTCAGACTGATAAAACTTTTCTATACAGGACAGCTCCCGAGCAGAAGAACAGAAGGATGCAACACATGTGGAAAACTATGTAGCACAACGCTACATAGAGAACCCTTACTTAATAAATGGTAATAAACTGATTTTATGATATTAATTAATATGATTTTCTTATAAAAACTATTTTGGAAAAGGCATCAAAAGTTCAAAACAGGTTGTTATTGTGAAATGAATGATAATGATTAGTGATCACTTGTGGATTGAAAATTCTTACTTGTTGGGCTTTTTGTCTCTGCAGGCAGGAAATTTGATCTAAGAGTTTATGTCCTGGTCACATCAGTATGTACTGAGCCTTGAAATTTACAGTGTATGATGCAAAGTATGCATTTCACTATATGTTGAAATGAGTGAATCTGTGTGTTTGCATTTCAGTATGTTCCTTTGAAAGCCTGGCTATATCGGGATGGCTTTGCCCGCTTTACAAGCACTCGCTTTTCCCTTAGCAGCATCGATGATAAGTGTATCCCTTTTTTGTGTCATAAAGCTGTGGTTGTTTAAAAGTCTTTTCTTGTTTCTTGTTTCTTACGATAAACTATTTAGTAAAAATCTATTTTGAACAGCTCAGTTTGGCTCAATTTCTGATGCTGATGCTCATTAAAGTTTTTAAATCATCCTTAGTGACACATTTCAGATATGCACCTTACCAATGTGTCTGTCCAAAAGACAGCACCTGACTATGATCCAGAAAAGGTGTGTATCCCAAAAAGTTCAAAAATCAATTATAGATATTGTTACGCTCTATTTATGTTAGTTCACTCTTTTAACCCTTTACATTGTGTTTCACTTGCTCTATTTTACGTCCATCATTATAAAGGGATGCAAATGGCAGATACAACAGCTACGGAGATATCTGACTGCCAAGCATGGTAGAGAGCTTGTGGAAACCCTCTTTAAAGAGATTGATAACATCTTCATCCAAAGTCTGCAGAGTGTGCAAAAAGTCATTATAAATGACAAACACTGTTTTGAGCTCTATGGTTACGACATACTACTGGATCAGAACCTTAAACCGTAAGTGTTGATGCTTGCCATCAAAGTCGTCACCTATGCTGCACATATTCCCCTCTGAGAGTAGTTTCTGTTACCCATCCAGACTGAGGATGAACTTGCTGAAATGTCTTTATATTATTAGTTTATCTTGATTATCTTTTATGTGATTTTATTATTTATACATTTTTCTCTCTGTCTCTCTTTGTCTCTTTCTCTCTCTCTCTCTCTCTTTCTCTCTCTCTCATGTCTTATGTATTTATGGACTTGAGTCTGTTTAATAATATAAATTAAAATTTGAAAATGCACTACTAAGGTATGCATACCCACAAATACAGGAATATATGCAGACAAACACATTATGGCACTTTGTGGATTTGCCCATGTTGATACCTAAAACCCTGCCAGGTTAAATGAATAAAACATTAAGTATAAATTTGCTCAATATATTTGCTAAGCTAACAAATATTCAACAAAAGTGCTGTAAATAACACTAACAGGAGTGCTCTGTGGCTACACAAATGTCAACAATTCTCAATTAATTGTGTGCTGGTCCTCTTGCACAAACTTAGTGCCCACTTGAAAGGCTAAGTAAATGTTTGCTGAATGTTGTTGCACTCCATCTCTTTACAGGTGGTTAATTGAAGTGAATGCTTCTCCATCACAGACACCCAGTAGTCAAGAGGATTATGAGATGAAGTGCAAACTGCTGGAGGACACTTTGAATGTTGTTGATATGGAGGGAAGGTAAAAGGAACATTCACACCATGTGTTTGCCTCTTTGTCATGATGGAACAAGGTATGAGGGCTCCTAATCCATCACAGACATAAAAAAAAAAGTTTAAAAGAAAAAAATCAGGAAGCACTGTCTTATTTGTTGTTGTTGTTCTGGAGGTGCATTTCATAAAGTTTGAAGGAACATGGTGAAGATGTACAGATGCTGCTGTGCAAGAGATGATAAGTGCTCCCTTTTTCCGATTAGACTCACTGGCAAGGAAAAGAGAGTGGGAGGCTATGATCTCATGTGGAATGATGGGCCCGTCTATAGAGAGGATGTCAACCTACAAACATTTGGCAGCTCATGTTTCACTGCCAACACACACTTAGGTAACTGAACAATGCAGTTAATGCAAACTTAATGAGGCAACAAGACTAAATGTAAATATAAACCTGTTCTTTGTTGCAGGGTGTGTGAATGACAGAGAGAAGCAGCTTCGCCTCCTACTGAAACCATTCCCATTTCAGAAGAAGGTGTAACTGCATCAAGAATTTCTAACCAGCCACTTCAGCAGTACATGTGACAGTTTATCATTAAGGTGGAAGAGGAGCCTTTAATGGACATCAGTCTTGGTTCAAATCTGAATATTTAAATATGTTAATTAAATGTTCTTAAAAGTAATTTGAACCATTATAAGTATGATAATGTCCTCATGTCTATGTCAAACTGTATTTGTTTACAGTATTTTGATTGTGGTGTGTCACTGAGCCAGTTGCAGTCCAAATTTTATATTTCACTTATTTATTTCTATGCCTTACAAACACTTGCATTCAACACTGAGAAAATACATATCACAATCTTTCAGCGTGCATGTCAATGTAGTGTACACACTTTCAATAATATTGCCTGTCCTGGCCCCTTACTTATGGCTTTGATACTTTACATGGAAATTAAATAAGTAAGTGCAGTCAGAATACATCACATTTAAATTAATGTAGTTTTCTTATGAATCAAGTACACATGTTAAAAATTACACAAGAAACAGATAAAGCACTCTAATGTAAACAGTGTTTTACAGACGTCAAGTATGCAGTGGAATGTGGAGGTGACAAATACAATATCACCATGTTACAGCCTATCATGTGTTCAAATCCCATCGAACGACTGGAATGAGCAAAAGAGACAAAGGTACATTCAGCTCTTTGACATAAAATTTTCTTATTGTGTGCAACAAAGTAAACATGATGAAGAGAATGACAAATACAAGCCAACCACAACACTTCTCATAAATATAACTATGGTATATAAAATCTGGAAAAATATGCATTTACATTCGTAGCAAACATTACATCATCTTCAATGACAGGAAGAGCTCAGCTCTATGCAAAATACAGCATATTATCATAGATTACAATTCAAGCTGTTCAAACATGAAAAGCCCTTGTAACAAAAAATGTAAAATCATAGCACAAAGTATCAGAAACAATCCGCAGTATTAAAGTAACGCACCACTCCAGTGTGCCTTCCATTCAGACAGAAATGCTTTAACTGAGCATGTTTGAAAACATGAGGCACAAAAGAATAAAAACCAACATCACTTTAAATAAAACCATGTAAAATAAATGCATTCCACTTCAAAATTTCCTCAAGTGTTTGATGAATGAAATGCAATGATCTTTGTTAAACACCACTATGGATTACTTATGCTTGAAGCTGTTAAGCGGTACAGTAGATTCCTATTCTATCCATATTTCAATATTAGTAGATTACTGAGAATGTTTGCAAGTGTAGAATTCAGTTTACATTAAAGACTGGTTTTATAATCCTAGATGTGTTCAGGTTCATACTGAGCATTCCTTTTAAACACAGCTGTACACTTGAATGAAATGCATTGTTGTTCTCCGTGTACTGTAGCTGCTCAGTTGCTGAGTTTCATCCATTTTAGGGCTGTACACCACTGACTTGTTTAGACTTCTGTACAACAGTTAGAACATGTTAGCATTACACTGATTACACAGAAAGCAAGCATAAGTTTAAGCTCCTTCACCAAGTAACCATGAATTGTAGCACTATACTGCAGATCTATAAAGATTACTTTACAACAAAGTGCACATTCTTTGTTTTACTATTCTGCTTACCGCTAGGCGGCGCTTTAGCAAGAGATGCTGGGTCTTTAGCAGCTCTTTTCATGGCAGTTTTAGAAGCTTGACCTCCTGTTTCCGTCCTCTGCCAGTCCTTTTCTTCTCTCTTAGAGGTGATGATATCTCTCTTACTAGCAGCAAGACCACGTTTCTCTGCACTTGACGCTTTATTTGGACCTGGCTCCTTTTTAACATCTGTCTCAGAATTAGCTCTGACACGGCTTTTCCTCACCTGACCTCTGCTGTTCTGGTTAGTGTTAGATTCCAGGGGTTGCTTACGGGAATTACCTACAGCCTGCATGTGTCTGAGATGACTCCTACCAGCTGATGGGCTAACAGGAGTCTGGGCTCCTCCTCCACCCCCCCCTTGTCCTCCTGGGCTCCTACCTTCTGTGGAGGTTGCTCGGGTCTCACTGCTGCTTCTCTTTGATGCTGCCCCAGGTCGCGCTCTGCGCTCAAGCAGTGGGCTGAGCCGTGAGTGGCGCTGGTAGACAGAGGCAGAGCAGCTGCCATTACACAGTGGATAGCGAATGTGACAATGTGGACAAACTGGAAAGCGGGTGAGCTGGTGCTGGGTGGAGGCGGGTGATGGTGGGTTGTTTACAGGCGTAAATGGAAAGGATCGTTGGCTGTGCCGCAGCCCTTTGGGGGAGTTGAGTCGGGATGATGGTGCTGTATGAGGCCTGGTTGGGTGTGCAGTGGTGGCTGAGGGAAAGCTTTGTGGCCTTGTGCGGCTACCAGGTGGACGGCTGCTCTCTGCTTGCACTGTTTGGATCTGGAGCCACTCCAGCTGCAGAAGCCTCTCGAGGTACTTCTCTAAGGGCCCCACAGGCTTTGGCCGTGGGGCACCACGACCCTCGGTGTGAAGAAACACTGCCAGCTGTCTAAGACTCCAGTTGTTGAAGGGAGGAGGCAGAAAGTCTGGATAACTGTAGCTGGGTTTTTCACTCTTATCTTCATCACCCAGTGTCCCAAGGGGTCCTGGAAAGTCCGGGGGAAAGTCGTTAGTGTTGATGATCTCTGCCCGGAGGTTGAGGTGAGGAGGAGTGCAGGGGGTGCATGGAGAGGGCAGAACAGGCAGCCTCTCTGAGTCAGATAAATCGCTGGCACTGTCAGTGTCGTCTTCCTTGTCATTGTAGTGTTGCTGTAGTGCTTCTGGGGTGGGGGCTGGTGAGTGTGATAGAAGTTGAGCTGTTGGGTTTCGTAGCCCTGATATCGGAGAAAGAGGCAGGGAGAGGGCTCGCCGGTTTTTTCCCATTCCCTGACGATTTTGAGGGAGCTCACTGCTGCACTGTGACATCCGCTGATTTTCTAGTTTTTCCTCTTTCCCGTGTGCAGTTGACTGTTTGCGGAGTTGAGGTCTCAGTTCTCTTTCTTGCTCAGGACTATAAAGAGAGGGAGAGAAGTTCAGGGGAGAGCTGTTGAGGATTTAGATTAATTGTATCTGAAGGGACACGTTCAGAAAAATAATGCACACCTTTCTCTTCTCTTACCTGGAAACTTTGTTTGTATTCCGTGTGGTGCTATGCTTGAGCCTGCTGCCTTTAGATTGTGCACCCTGTAAAGTAATAATAATGTTAATTATTACCTGCATCATTACTCCTGTTGTAACGTTTAAACCAAAGCACATGCTGCAACATTGCAACTATTTTCTCATTTCTATCATTAATTTGTTATTTATAATTGGTTATTTATTGTTATTCTACTGTAAAAGAAAAAAAATTAAAATGATCTTTTATAATTTATCAGGATGTCAGCCACTTACCCTGTGCATTGCTGTTGTTGTGTCCTTATCCTGACCTGGTCCTGGGAGGCCATTTTTCATCTGACCCACTGCTTTCTTCATCTTGTTACCCTTCTTTGAACTGTGGAAACATGATAGCACTTTGTGAGGCTTACCTCTTGACAATCTTGTAAAACTGCCATTGTAAAAGAGTAGAAAAAGAGGCCTACGTGGTTACTGTGCCGTTATTTTCAGTATTCTTAACCCGTATCTTCTCTTTGGAAACGACGCGTTTCAGTGTCGTGGATGCTGTGCGTTCCTGCATGATGGGGCCCATGTTGCACCACAGAGGATGTTGTTTCGAGGCCAGTACGGGTTTTAAATCACACGGTAGCTAAAGAAGCCAACCGACATCTCGGATCAGACACTCTAGTCTGAGAATATGGCTAAAATTACTCATTTTCTCCAAAGTGCTGCAATGCATCATGCGCAGATATCAGCCTCTCCTTTGCTGTTTAACGTGTCCTATTTGATGTCGACCTTCTTCGCAACCAAACCTGCAGTAATATATTTTTTTATTGAATCGGTGGCAGCAGACGTGCGTCTTATCCGAGTGTCATCATTTTCGCCATTGCAAATGCAACACGGTCAAACAGCGCAGACGCTTTGTTTGGCTCCTCTTCCCACAGTCAGATAGGTTTGTTTACCTGCTGCTGACTGGCTTGCTGCCCGTGTAGAAGAGAGTGACAGAGGTGCATCATGGGACCTGTAGTACTAACATACCTGCCGACATTTAAATCCACTGCAAGCGAGGTTTTGAAAGTCAAATTATTACCCCAAAATATTGAAGACACAGGCGGAAAAGTGGCAGTTACCGTTTCCGAATAAAATATTAAACATCAGTGAATATACATGCAAGTGTAAACCTTAAATTACTCAATCACCCATGCGACATGAGAGAAACTCTAGTACGTATGTTGTTTCCTGTTAGCTGCGCGCATGTTAGCTGATTTATATCGACTTCAAGCTAGATGCATGCATGCTCCTACCGCTTACAAATCAGGTTCCATGATAGAAACCAGCGGTAGAGGGTAAATGACGCACGGAAACGCGCAGTTCTGAAAAATATTACTTTAAATGGAGGATCAAGCTTGAGCCACATCCTTCATCCTGCATGCAGCTAATGCTTCAGACCTTTATATTGTGAGGTATGTCAAGTTTTATTATATTAAGCCCTAAATGAACATTTTTAATGCTGCTTCAAATGTTTGGTTAGAGAAAAATAGACTGTGCTTCCAGGCACGTACTCCCAGAGTACACGCCCACTTTTGCCAGTTTTGTAAGAGCTTGTCAAAGTTTTAGAACGATATTGAAGATTAAAAAGAAAAAAGGAAAAAAAAATGCAAAACGTTACAATTGGTTCATGAGGGTTTTGACTGGTGTGAATTTGAGGGAATGAACATGACATTCTTAATTATTTTGCTTCACATCTATTTTCTTTTAATGCAGGTGAGCACAAGCTCAATTCATGCAGAACATGGATAAAGGGTGGTTTATTGGAAATGAGAAGATTCTCCCGTCAAAATCTGAGCAACCAATGTCCAGACACAGCAGTGTCTTAAGGCCTTGCATGACTATTAACCTGACTGAAATTCTTAAAGCTGATAGACCTTGTGCACCGAAGAAGCCTGTCCCAATACGACCACCAAGCCCCAGAGCCGCTCTGTCAAAAGGACAAGAGTTGCACCAGTTTCTCTCTTGTGAGCCCACACCTAAGCCAATCATCCGACAGCGGTCACGCTCTCTGCCATCTGCCACAGAGAAGAAAAAGAAACGATGTAGAAATATTGGTGTAAGGTTTGTTGACTCTTTGGGATTGGACCTGGAAGACGTCCGGCTTTTTAGATCAGGGGAGGATCCATTTGTGCCACAACATGTCACATTTAAGTTGTTGATGGGTGCTGAGATAGCAGATAGAAGACATCTGGAGATTTCCTTGCCATATCTGAAGCCAGTTTTTGCCCAACAACCAGGCGACCAGCCAGGATTCTTGCATCGTCTCCATGAACAGAAAGTATGCCTGGAGAGAGTTTTGTGTTTTGAACTAGGTATTATCGGAATTGTCCAAGTCCTCAATTTAAACTTTGAGAAAGATGTTGGAGCTCGTTACTCATTTACAGAGTGGAAGAGTTGTACAGAAACAAAGGCCTCTTGGGTGTCCACCATTACAAAAACCTGGGAAGGAGGAGGGGAACAATTTAGTTGTGATACATTTCGTTTTCATCTGCCAGTTCCACCATTTCTGAACCCAGGAGCACTTTTAGAGTTTGCCATTCTCTACAGAGTCTGTGGGGCTGAATACTGGGACAACAATAATGGAGAGAATTACAAGTTAGTCTGCAAAAACTACAAACTCACAGTGCCTAAAGAATGTGAAGACAGCATGGTGCACTTTTTTTAGAATGCAAATTAAAGGTAGAGGGTATTTTGAGCACTTTATTATTGTTAATAGCAACACCTCTAAAAAAAACTGCAGGGAAGCATAAAATAATCATTTTATTGTTAGTGCCACCATTAAAAGCCTGTAAATAGAATTAAATACAAGATCAACTCTGGACAGAACTGGCCAGAGTCAAATGCAGAAACACTTGTGCACCGTTTGTTAAAATTGTTAGATTTTTTCTGTCTTGTTTTTTAACTATTTGAATAGAAACTTCACTACAGAAGCATCTTTTGGTTAGGACACCCACAGATTAGTAATTATTCTGTGAAACACAAATAAACGTCCACTTGGCTTCCTGCTGGACAACTGGCCGAGGTCATTTCATACAGCACAGAAATTTGATATGCTGAACCATTTTTATCTCTGTATTTTATTACTAATTCACATCTCATGTCTAAAGCATGTAATAAATAGAAATGTGTTATACTGAATCTTTTCATAAAATGAAATTAATTCTTATTTTGCACAACAATAAATTATGTCACAAACCTTTTGTTTGTTGTGGAGTTATGTTTTCATTAAAATAGCTTAATCGCCATATTTCTAAATTTGCATTTTGAGATTTGTTTTTCGTTTCTTTTATTAGCCTTTCTGCTAAAATAACAACTTGCAAAATATTCTGTCACATCAAATTATGTGACACAGTTATGTTTTGCTGATATTGCAAGTTATTTCCTCCATTTTTTGCCTTCATTGTGATTTGTTTTTTTTAATAGGGTAATTCATTTTCATAGTTGTGTAGTAACGCTTAGCATGTTACTACCCAACTAGTATTACTAGTAATGTGTTATTTTAACGACGTGACTTTTATAGTAAATAATACTTTAATTCGTTACTCTTTAAATAAAATAACTCGGTAATAGTTACTAAATCGTGCGTTTGTCCGTTACTAGCTAAATTAATAAATGGTGGCCATCAGCTGCGTGCTTCTTCCTGTTTACAGCTGTGATGCAGCAGCACATGGGCAGTGTTGCCTGAAGCCCTCCTGATCCTCTAACAGCTGCATGCAAACATAATGGTATATCTAATAAATAACTAAATAAATAAATGCAGGCGACTATAAATTACCATATTGAGTCACAGATTTAGGCTGAAACATTTCACCTCCAAGGATTAATGCCAGATTATGGCATTATGTGTTTATCATGCTGCAGCACAGATTTATGAGATTCTATTACTTTAAATAATTTTAATATCACTGTTGATGACATCTCTGTCTTGGACAAAAAAAAAAATCAGCAATGCCTTCATTAGAAAGTCTCTCATCTGAGGAACAATAATTCTAGTCAAACATAAATGGGCTGAATCGGCTCTCAGTGGTAGATTATGGAGCGCTGTGTTTCTTCTGAGTATGTTCTGCCCAACAAAATGAAAGAGCTGTTGTTTAAAACTATACATAAATGTTGCCCAGTAAACGCTGTTCTCTTTAAATATATCCTAGATGTTAAAGATAAATGCTCTTTCTGTAACTGTATGGTGGAAACTCTGCAACATTTATTTATTCAATGTTTAACTGTCAAATTCTTTTGGGATGATTTCTAGATGGACTTAAAACAATATATTGGTAAAGAAATTGTACTTAAGGAATTTGAAATTTGACAAATTTTCTCCAATCACAGGTATTTCAGTAATGAACAATATATAATCATTTTATTGATTATTTTAGCCAAGTTTTATATACATAAAGTTAATTTACATAAATTAAACCCTTAACTCATCTGAAAAACTCAGCAAAGAATTACCTAAAACTTTTAATCTCTACAAAACATTAAAACTTATAACCCAATAAGAAATCCTCTCTTTATCGCATATGTTGCATATTTGTGCTCTTTTTTTGTTAAATTTTTATATTCAGTGTTATCTTTGATATCAGACAACTATAGCCTATCAAATGACATATATCAATGTATCTGTTGTATCTAGTTTGACATGTCAACTATTTTTCTAAATAAAGTTTTATATAAAAAAAAGTTTGCTAACTGTAACAACGGGCGATTGGTTGGACGGGCACGCGCTTGTGTGGTCAACGCAGATTTCGCGCGCTTAAAACGGTCAGTTTGAGATCTATCTCACGAAAATAACGTCTTTTTGGAGGCCAGTAAGTACAACAATGGAAATGTAGAACACTTACAATAAAATACAACCGTCTATATACTATTTATGTCAAACTTTACAGTAGCTGGGTGCTTGCTCACGGTTATTGTCGGAAAGCAATGTTAACGCTAGAAGAATTAGCTGCTTTCGGTGGTATGTAAAACTAGCTAAGGGGGTGAATCCTGATTGCTTCAGTTTGCCATATTTTCTTTTCCTTAATACCCTAGCCCTTAAAAAAAGTGTTGTAGAAAGTGCCTAAAATAGTTGTGTGTTAATAACGCAGTAGTTGACTGTTAATGTCACCTGATACATACAAGTTATTGCTTGTTTAGATTACGTTGTGACTGGTAGATATTTATTAATTTATTTATAAGTTTCAGCTAATTTGGAGAAAGGCCAGGCCAAGTGGCGTGAAGCCTTTCCTCGAAAACGAGAATGGCACCAAATCCAAGAGCACAGGTGGGACTGCAAAGCACTGGCAATTTACATTGAGACTGTAGAATAGAACAGAATAGTTAACTTAAAGGTTATTTCACCATTTGTTGCTTTGTTTTATTTATATTTATTGCAGCTGGAGAGTGTTCTGGATATGGTGTTAAAGAGTGGGGATGTCCAGCCACTTGATGTGTTTTTAGAGAAGGAGGCACATGAAGGGACTCCAATAAAATGTTCCCAACAGTTTCTCACCAAACTGGATAAATTAATCATCAGGGTAAGATGAAGGCCAGTTTCATGACATGTCTAGGACCACTATATAGTGGCCTTTAATTATTATTTTTTATTTTTATTTATTTCTTTATCAAACTTGTTAATATTATTCAGAGTTTGGATGAAAAAGATGTCAAATCAGCCAGTTTGGGCTTCACTTGTCTTTACAAGTGTGGGAAATACCTGAAATTACCTGGTGCTGGTCAAGGACTCTCAAGTTTAATAACTCAAGGGCTAATTAAGAAGATAAGTATACATCTAATACATACAAGTATTTTAGGGTGTTTCAATAAAGTGCACAGGTTTTGACTGAACATGTCTTCGTGCAAATGGTGCAGTGGTTTGAGAAATGCAAGCAGTTATGGATCCAGTGTGGCCCACATTGGGACGAGACTTTGCTGACCCTCTCTGAAAACTTCTTGAATGCCTTAATGGTGGGCTGATATCTTACAGTAAGCACATTCATTATAAGGAAATTGGTTGATTTTTCTTTTCCCATCTTAAATATATTTTCCTTTCCATTGCAGACAGTTCATGAGACATGCAAAGAGGGTATGCTTGAACATTTTTTATTTGTATTTCATAATCAGTATGTTTTGTCTTCAATTAGAAACCGCAGACTACATGAATTAAAACGAACATACACATTTTGTAACTGAAAAGCTTAATTCATAGAGATGTTATTTATCAATGTCATCATCTTCTTATTCACTTGCTTTTTTGCTAAATAAATAAACTGATTGCATTCTATTTCTATTCTAAACATTTCCTGGGAATATACTTCTGTAGAAAATAATGAACATGTATCAGACAGGATGAGCTTCTTTGAACATTTTATTCATTAATGAATCTCTGGCACAGAGATCCATCAAAATAGCATTATAAATGTATTTATTTATTTTGTTTTATAATTTTATTTTTACAGGAACATGCAGAGTGACTGAGTCCTTCCTGTATTCTGTTGGCCAGTTAGCGGTAGACCCCAGAATCTACATCTTGATCCAGAAAGAGGTTTGGAATACATTCTGTAAAAGCTTCTCTTGGGAATAACTTTGATTCTGATAAACTGAAGTGCAAACTGTTTACTTATAAACTAACTAGATAATAATATTGTTACAGGCAATTCGCAAATATAACTTGATTCTGGACAAAATCCCAGTGGAAATTAAGAAGAACAGGAAGATCCTGACATCACAGGAGGCTTCAGATTTCATGTATGTTAAAATATTTTCTTCATTGCAGTAATTATTCAGAAGTATTTCACTCTCTTGAAACCTTTATTGTTTTCATTTTACCACAGGACCAAACTTGCTGGTCGTATATTGGAGGGCGGTGGTAATTTTCATTTTCTTCCTCTTCATAACCTTCTCTGTCTGTTGAATCCTACAGTTGCTTTTTACCCAGTATTAATACAAATATAAAACCAAAATTTTCCAGATTATGACTTGCAGTCATCACTTATGGAGGCACTATGCAGAATGGCCACCCCTGACCAGAGGAAGAAGCTAGCAGATCAGTGGTTCAGAATGGGGCATGTGGCCAGTGCATTTGCTGAGATCATTGATTCAGAGTTTGAAACGGTAAAATTGGGCAGTTGGTTACTTTTAACTTTTGCATTTATATTATGATACATTACTGTGGCACTTTATTCTTTTAATATTGTCACTAATTGTATATAGTTGGATATGAATCTGTGATTTCAGGCTTGTCGCAGGTTTTTAAACATGGTAAATGGGATGCAAGGAGACAAGAGAAGGTATAAATATGTCACTGTTAAGCACTTTCCACGATGTGTTCTGGGGAACTGTAGGGGTCTCTTGAGTTTTAGTTCAACAGTGAAAATTTTCCATTTTCAGAAGTATGCTCCTCTCCTGAACAAAGTCACAAACCTACAGTTTTAATAAAACAGATATCCTCCACTGTCTTACTGCTAACTATAAATAAATAAAGGGTTTGTTTCTTCTAAACTGGATGGACAATACATGCACTGCTGAGATTGATGACTTTATTGCTGATTTATTTATTTTTTCTTTTGTGCTGCAGCGTGCACTCTTTCCCTTGTTTGGAAGTTTATCTGGGCAAGTATGAGGTCAGTGTTAACAGGATTCAACTCCTTTTGGATTTAAATTTGTGAGCAGGAAAATATAACAGGATCAATTTTGATATGACATTACAGCAGCAGAATGCAATAAAAAAAATCTATACATTAATTGTACAATAAATTACAATTAAAGTTGTTTTTCATTTTCGACGCGGAAAGTTGAAAAGCAATTCATAATTCATAAGTGATTTTAATTCTCTTGTTAGCTGCTGATGCCATCAGATGAGAAGCTTGAGGAATTCTGGATTGACTTCAACCTTGGCAGCCAAAGCATCTCTTTTTATTTCTCCTTACCTGAGGAGGAGGTACTGGTTTCTCAAGATAATTCCTGCATATTTATCTGTGTGTGTGTGTGTACACAGTGAAAGAAATGTGTTTTCCTCATGCACAGGAAGGCCACTGGGAAACAATATGTATCAATAAGAATGAAGTCCAAAGCTACACTGTTACAGGTAATCAACACACAAAGGCAGCATCATTCCTCTTTAATATAATGTGCAGTATATTACTCCATGAAAACATCTGTACAAGGGTATGACATAAGAAAATAGCACATGTGTATGAATTTTCAAGTGTTTTTTATGCATAAAGGAACTTGATATCTGTATATGTCTTTAATGGCATTTGCTGAAATTGAGATAAGAGCACAACTGATGAACCAAGAACTCTTTACAGATATTACTTTTCACTTTTTTGTAACTGCCCATGTCGTCTAAACATTTACTAAAATCCATTGTTTCCCTTCTTTTAGTGGAAGGCAAGATGCAAGTCTTGGAGATAAAGTTGTCAGAGGTGGTGGTGGTTGAGTCAGTGGAAGGATCTAGTCTTACCATCCATTTCAGCTCCTCCTTGGACATCCTAAAGGCAGCTTGCAACATCTACGGATACAGCAAAAACAAAGTAGAGACCCTACTGGAACACTTATTTGTTATATTTACACATTCTAGCAGAGTGCATGCACGGAAATTAAAGTATTAAAATGTGAGATTATTGAAAAGACTTGGCAATCTGTAAATAACATTAGTTTTTAGTTGTAGCATTCATACAAAACCTTATTAGAGTCTATGCTATGGTCGTCATAAATTTGGCAATTAGCATTGACAAATTTCTGCCTCTGCCAGCTCGCGACTGTAGTGAAAACTGCAGTTAAAACAGCAAATGAGGAGAACAATACCCAGGTAAACATCTCCATTTACAGTTATGATGAGATTTATTGTGGTCATTGTGGATGTTAGAAAATACTAAGTTGGTAAATGTTGAAGCAGCTGCTCATGCTGAGAGCTGGCTAAGATTTAAAATGATCTGGGATCAAATTAGCAAGATAGAAGCTTAAATAATAGCAGGTGTGCTTTGTAATTAAATACCAATATTTTAGGTATGAATTGATCGTGTGTGTGTCCTGCTTCTCACTTATTACACAGGTTGTTCCAGAAAGCCAAGTGTCTGTTGGTAACAGTGAGAAAAATACTGCACCCTATATTTTATCTCCCCCAGTTGCATCTGCACAGGTAAGAGATTTGACCTGAATTGCATAATAAAGAAGTATTTTACTTTAACATAATACATAGGTTTGACAGTCTTTCACAGTTCAATAACCTTGTTAAAACATACATACATAAGCAAGAACCTGCTTCACTAAGTATATTGAATATTATGCAATGTTCATAGACTACTGATGCAAACATGTACTAATATTATTTGCCAGTCAGAATTTAAAACCTTCATGTTTTAAGCCTACAAAAGATGGCTCTGCCTCATTTTGAGACGGAGCTAATAAAGCAATGACATAATGTAATGTAAAACAGTAATTTGACTTCAGTCAAGTTTTAGATTATCTAAGTTCTACTGAAATCCAGTGAGATAGCTAGTATTGTTCAAGTATTATTCTGTTCTACTGTTACCATTGAATAGTACGGAGTTGATAAGAAGCCAAGATATGGTTACCCACAGGAATCAGGATGATGTTAAGCATAGGTGCTAAACAGACTAATAGCACTGCGTGGGCCAGAGATCCTGGAAAAAAATCCAACCAGAAAAGAACAGGCTGTACAGAGCAGGTATCTGGTAAGGACCTGGACAACAACAATGGGAACTGGACCTACAGTAGTAGCGGTTTAAAAGTTCCCATCCAAGCTGAAAGCCAGCCGAATACCTGCTGGCTTCCAGCCCAGTTCCATTCCAGTTCCAGCCAGCTGCCTTCCAACTTCCAGCCGCCAGAGAGGCCCCCTCCTTCTCCTGGGAGTGTCGATGTTTTAATCAAACTCCACCCATTCCTTGTAATATAGGGTAGACCCAGAAGATGGCGCTTCTCTCACAGACTTCTCATCGCCCGTAGTCTGTCAGATTTTATCTGAATTTACACTGACCGGCAGAGGCGCCACTCAAAGCACCTCTGATGGCCAGTCACAATTCATAAAAAGGCATAAAACTTAAAACATAATCATCGTTTGACGTGGAATGTGAAATTGTAACATGCATGTGCGCTGCCAATTGTTTTATTCAGAAATGAATGCTAGTAGGTTAATAAAACCTTTCAAATACTGGATCACAGCCCCTAGCTCTATTCTCAATAGGATGTATTTATCATACTGATTAATCTTTTAATATTAGCATTATTAACATAGACAAATCAGATTTGGATCAAGCAACACAGAATCTGTTTGAGGTAGCTAGGAAGGGTTATTTTATTCTCATATTATTTATTTCACCTCCATAAGAAGACAGGGCGACAGATAAAAGCCCCACGCATGATCGGAGATAATGTCTTCCACTTCAATGTGTCTAATCGCGGGGGGACATCCAACACTCGCTGTGCTGCGACTTCCTGCTCGCCGGGAATCCCGATTACGTCACCCCTCCAGGTGGGCTATTCCCCGACACGCTCTGATTACCATTCCAAAAGGTACTGTATGCAGCCCCCAACTTGAACATGCGCCTTCTTCAACATTCGCACTTGCTCCAGAAAATTACCATCTCTTAGGCTCCTCCACCACCACTTTGACTGTGGATTGATACGTAAATGAGCCGCAATAAGGCAGCTGAACAAGTGACCCAGTTTTGTGATTGTTGCACATTGGGTAAGAGTGGTAGTCAAACGAGTCCAGTTTGTGTTGTCATGCTACCAGAAATTCAGTAGGCTAGTCGGTCCTAATGCAGTGAATTTCCATGTTAATGTTGCCAAATTCAATAGCATAGCAAGAGATGAAAAAAGAAACAACGAAATTTCTTCAACATGTTAACCAAAATATTTACCTCTTAAAGCATAAACCAAGTATTTACAACAAGCAATGTGCTTTTTAACGTTAACGTGTGCCATAGCCTACTGCACCGCTGTTCCTCCTTCCAAGTCTTCTTTTTTATTATATTGTTGTTTTATCATCTGAATATTACGGAAGCGTCCAGCTGCCACAGCCATGAAAAAAATATCGAAGCAGTTTCTCGTTATAACGAGATAGATTCTCGTTATAACGAGATATAAATCACGTTTTAACGAGATGTATTTATCTCGTTATAACGAGAATCTTTCTCGTTATAACGAGATAAGTTAAAAATGTATTTATCTCGTTATAACGTGATAAGTTTATTATAAGAACATAGCCTGTACTGTATGCAGATGTTGTTACGACCTATATTGGAGCAAAATACATTTCATGGAAAATATACTCATCAAGCAGAAACTTTTCAGTTCTTTTTGACAATGATTAATTGTTCTACTCTGGTTTATTGCTGTACAGAAATGTGGGACAGTTATGAGAAACACGTAGGTCACCTGCCTGCGCACAGTGAGACGGTGGGTGCCTGTGTGTCTGAATTGCCACAGAGCAGGCATCCCCAACTTGGGACCTCTTGAGCCAGTGTCCGGCAGGTTTTCAGTATGTCCATACTGCAGCACACCTGACTCAAATAATGGGTCGTTAACAGGCTGGTGCAGACCTTATTCTTGCACACAAGACCGTTATAAGCAACACGGTGCGTCACCTGCCTGCACGCAGTGAGACGGTGCGTGCATGTGTCTGAGTGACAATAGGGTGTGCGCGCTGCTTTCAGTTAATAATATGTTATCTCCTGACAATAAAAATGAAAATTATAAAGGCTATATGCACCGCTATGTTCTTATAATAAACTTATCACGTTATAACGAGATAAATACATTTTTAACTTATCTCGTTATAACGAGAAAGATTCTCGTTATAACGAGATAAATACATCTCGTTAAAACGTGATTTATATCTCGTTATAACGAGAATCTATCTCGTTATAACGAGAAACTGCTTCGATATTTTTTTCATGGCTGTGGCAGCTGGACGCTTCCGTAGAATATACTACAACAACACAGAGAAAATATATGAAAGTTTATTTTACGCTGGTATTTGCGCAGCAGAGTTTTCTGCCGCCGGATTTGTAGTCCAGGAACGGAGAACACAGCTGCTGCCAGGAAAGGTGGATTACATTTTGTTAAAGCACAGCAATCTCCGAGTAGCCTATTATAACCTCTCAGTGGCAAAATAAAACACACTGGTCTGGTTTAGTCTTCACTCTGAAATGGTTCAGTCAGAGGAATATAAAGCTGTTTTAAAAATGTTGAGCAAGCCTAAAATAAACATTCATAGGCTATCTATGTGTTTTAGATTAACACAATGATAAAACAACAATAGGCTATAATGGAAAAGAAGACTTGAAAGCAGGAGCAGCGGTGCAGCATGGCAATGATGCGTTAATGGCTCGGGTCGCGGGTTAAACATCAGTCTGGTTCGGATTTAAATGGAATAAATACATTGGTGACGAGTCGGGTTCGGGAGTCATTCTAACGGGTTAGAGCAGGTATGCGTAGCAAAACGGAACCGTGCAGGACTCTGCTCTAAGCAGTTCGGACTTGGTTGACCTGGAACCATTTGACAATAAAATCTGGAGCCATCCTGCAACGCGCTCGCTTAGGCGTCCAGTTAAACCGTGTTTATTCAACCAGTCCCTACTTCATTGCATTCATTCTTTCCTCATAGCCTACGTGCACATTTTTTTCAAGATTGTTTATGTCAGTTTTGTTTTGGAAAATGAAAAAGGAGTCTTTGCGCAGAACTTATAACATTATTCTAATCTTGCCACTTGCCTATTTTATTATTGTGTATTTTTGTAATAACATGTAAATTCACTGCATAGGAACCAACTAGTCTACTGAATTTTGTGTGACAACACTAACAGAACTGTTTTGACAATGCAACAATTACAAAACTGCGGCTCATTTACTTATCAATCCATAGTCAAAGTGGTGGTGGAGGAGCCTTGGAGATGGTAATTTTATGGAGCAAGTGCGAATGTTGAGGAATTTAGCCTTTGTTCAAGTTGTGGGCTGCATATATGCAGCCCACAACTTGGTATACCTTTCAGAATGATAATAAACAGAACAAGACACACCAAACCAGGAGCTAAGACCACGAAGTTCAGCATCATGCTTATCTATCTTTGGCTTTTTTACACCAACATTTTTATACACTGGATAATGATAATAATTATCGATTAAAGTCACGGATAAAACTGCTGTTGTTAAAACACACCCATCTCTTACAAAATCTAAAATGTAAAACAAAAAAAACAACAAACAAAAAATCTGGATCACTGTAGAAATATCTTTATTCATTGCAGATCATCTGGCCATTGAAGCGTTTTTATTTGGAATTGGGAACAAATATTTTCCACCCTGTTATATTCTGTTCCACTCGGTTATGTTCCATTCCACCCTGTTAGTAAGGTGTTTTTTAATTTATTTTTTTTTTACTAAAAACATTGAGGACTGTGAACCTTGTTGCACCATATTAGGAAGTGAGGAACATTAAATTGATTTTGCTTTTCTGTTCCCAGGTCAAAAGGAATGTAATTATCTCTCATTTGAAATACTTGATTATGCTTTCCTTCTTGCCTTTGTGGAAACAGAAACGTGATAATCTCTCACTTGAAAGCAAGCTGGGCGTACAATAGTGTGATGACGATGAAAACTCACATGACCAATGCTCAATAAAGGGTACATGAAAATGTGAGAAATGGTCAAAAGCACAAATACCGTTTGTGGTGAGTGAAACTATACAGCACAGTCCACAAGGCTCTTTTCAAGCACACTCCTCCCCCCAAGGAGTATGCTTGAACAGCTAACGGCAGGTAATGGCTGTGTTTACAAATGTAAAGGTGCTAATTGTTGGCCATTGAATTGTTAATTTCAAACCGGGCAGCCTTTTGGTTGTACTCTGGGCATGGTAGAGGGGTAAGAAATCTCTGGGTTTTCTAGTGTTAAACACTGGAAGCGCCGCCAGCGGTCTTTTGATGACCGCCAGTCACGCTATCATGCTTATAGTGTATTAAAAACTAAACGGCTGAACCTGGTATTTTAGGACTTTTATTATATAGTTGTTGTCTATAGTTTTACCTGCTTACTTGTTTGGAAAAGTAAACACATCAATATTTACGAGCAGTTTAGCACGTCTAAACTTCCACAGAGCCGCTCAGGGAGACTCTTTCTCAGCCAAACTGTCGTATATCACGGCTATGGAGTTGTAATAAATGGCCGCCCTACTCTGCTTCTGATTGGCTGTAAGATCACAAACCCTGTGTGATGATAGGCTGCTGGTTCCTGTCATTCCTACCAGCCTTTGCGCATGTGCCTGCTTCAGACAGCGGGCAGGCAGCTGTCCCACCGCTGAGACACAGTTGTATGACGTTTTATCACTAGATCGCTATGAATAAAATCCAGGGACACTTCATTTCACAGTATAAACCATTTATTTACTTATCTACTTAGGATAATAGCACTTTGAGGCCTAATTCAGAATATAGGTTGGGCTGGGTCCGGACTTTTGTGATCCCTGCTTTACACATTATCAGTATTATGTTATTTTTACCTGCCGATATTACGTTATGATTTTGTCAATATTCAGTTATGCAGCAGCTGTATCAACCCCCACTGTGAATAACTTACGTTGCAGTCAAATGACCGCTGGCAGCGCTCCTCGGGATGTTTAGAAAGCTCGCTGCTAGTGACATTCACCACTTAGCCGACTTGAGGAGGTTGTGCTTTGCCTCATAACACCATTAGCTACACATGTCGGCTTTTTTGATACATTTATTTGACGCCATTTTCAAATCAAATCATTTTTTAAATGTTGGCAAAAATGCAACAAATGAGCGACACAGCTCATTATAAACTGTTTAGAGAGCAGCAAGATCAAATCACTGCTCCTCCCCGTGGACAAAAGAGGGATTGCAGCTGTTTTTTTACTTGGGCTGCTTAGGGGCAGAGCCTCGCTGACGACGTCATTGCGGGGGATTACATTACCCCCACAGACCTGTGAAGGATCGGCCAAGGATCAGTCAAGGACCAGTCAAGGACCAGTCAAGAACCAGTCAAGGACCCATCATGGAAACAGGGGAACTTTTAAACCGCTACTACTGTATGAGAACCAAAAATCAACAAGTAAATATATATACTGGGAAAATAATGACAGATGAGCTGTGTGTAGGAGCAACATAACAAAGATTAGGAGTAATTAACAGATCTCGGAATGATGTGGCGCAAGCAAATGCAGGAAGCAAAACCAACAAATATATTACGGAGAAGTTATTTTCCATTTAAGACAGGAAGTAATGCTAATTAGAAGACAGAAATATTGAGAAACTCCAAATGAAAATTAAAACAAAATTCACAAATTTACAGTGTTCACACTGACAACATTCATCTGTTATAAAGACACAAGTGGAGTAATGAAGGAGGTACAAACTGTTGATCCTTTCGTAAAAGTGGTAACTTCACACGTACAGACAGATGGCCATATTAGGTTTAACCCTCTATTGACATAAATTTGTCCTATCATAAATTTCTTAATTCTAAAGATAACAAATATCTCTTGGCATCATAAGTTTATAACTTCTGCCATTAGATCAGGGGTGGCCAACGTCGGTCCTCAAGAGCCACAATCCTCAATGTTTTCCATGCATCCCTGCACCAACACACCTGACTCAAATTAAATGGATCCAACAGTCTATAAGGATCTGCACAATGACTCATTAGTTTAAGTCAGGTGTGTCGGTGCAGGGATGCATGTAAAACCTGCAGGATTGTGGCACTCGAGGACCGACGTTGGCCACCCCTACATTAGATCATCCTACACTAAATTTAGTTTAATTTGGGAATACATGATTGTGTTTACTTGCAGTTCACAGAGCCTGTCTAAAAGATTCACATACATTTCGATTTTCCATCCAGATGGTGACCCCTGCCAGGATGAAGATTTCAGAATCATCAACCTTCATTAGCAGCAGTGGAGCAGGAGAGCTTGTGCTTAGTGGCACATGTCTTGCATCTAAGCTATCAAGTAAGTAACACTAGAAAGTGCCTGGCGCTTTTGATAGCACAAATTTCTGTTAAACTGTATTAATCTCATCATGGCACCAATCATTGGGCGTGTAAAGAAAAAAAAACTAAAAAACAAAGTTAAGAATTAACCCAAAATTGAGTTTTCTTGAACAAAATTAAACATTTTGTTGTGCTTGTTATTCTTCATGCTTGCTCTTCACAGATCATTATGACATGGATAATTCAGCATCCAACATATTTAAACCATTATTAGGTATTAATACTTTGTAAGTCATAAGCACTTTATCCAGCCTTCTTGTTACATATTTAGTCATGGGAAGATTACCACTATGTAGTATGTGGATTGTTTGTTTATTTATTTGTTAGTCAGGGTGGGTTAACTGCTAATCAGTAGACATTATCTCAGGAACCTGTTTATTTGGGAGCTTGTTTTCTGTAACTCTAGCAGACTGGCTTGTTCAGTCACAGCCCTTTAGCTAATATTTAATGGGTTTTGATATGGTAGGTGCAGTGTTTGTTTGTCCAAGAATCATTTCTTCTATGTAGCTCTTCTGTGTCACAGGTGTCAAAACTCATTTCACATCCACTACATTGTAGCTTAAATCATTTAAGACACATTGTTCTATTTGATGAGGAACTTGTTGTATCTTTCTTACTTTTGTATTTTCCATAAAGATAATTTATGAAAAGGCATTCATTTTCTGCTTTGACTTAATGCAATAATAATCATTTTGATTTTTCTGCTTCTTTGTATACTCCAGCAAAGGATGAAGATAAATCATCTCTAGAGAAGTTTTGTTCACATGACAAAACTGTTAGGACTTGCAGCTCTATCCCAATATCTGGCAGCACAAATGCAGTTGGCATGAAGGGGCAGGTATGCCAGAATTACTGGATGTAATACTTCTAAGAGTTTACATAGGTGGTTCAAGTGTTCAAAACAGTGTTCATTTTTGAGCTTAGAATGATACTGAATACAAAAAATAGCATCTGGGTTCTTTATACTCAAAATCTGGTATTGGTTTTTAGTTTTTAAATGTAATTTAATTTCATGGTATCTGTCTTCAAACATCACATACAAAAACTCTAATATCACAAAGTAGCAAGATTTATTTAAGCACTGGAACTAAAACTATTTAGTGCCGTCATTTTAAACTATTAAATAACAATTTGTCAGTTATACTCCTTTTGGCTCTTATTTGTTATTTTATATATTACTATCCAGAATAAGTGGGATGACCCCAGACTTGTTTAATAAATTTGATCCAAACCCAGGCCCTCAAAGTCCCTGAATCAGAGGATAGAAGACTGCATTTCAAACCAAATCACTTGCATAATGGGTGCGAGTGCAGGGGTTAAGATGACAATGAGGACCTGTGTGTTATGGTCATCTTTGCTGTTGAATGCTGACATTTGTCAGCCCACGTGTCAATCACAGAGCTGTGACAGCATTGGAGGAGTTTGCTCCACATTCAAGAGAAGTTCAGTTTGACAGAGGGAAATTAGCAGCCATGGAGCTGAGAATGTTTCTAGCAGCTAACACAAAAATTAAATTACTTAAAAAAGTCATTTTCAATGAGTGATTCCAGTCTTTGACTAGTAATAAAGAACAGTTGTATTTTAACAGAATAAATGACAGTTCTATATTACTATACATTGTTGTTTCTGTCTGTCCCACAGAAGAAGTCTGTGGCAGAGGCAATATATAAGGTTGCAGCTGGACAAAGAGAAGAAAAACCTCTGGGTATTGTATTGCTTAAGTATAGTCTATAAATACTGTTTTTCTGTTATTCTTGGGCCTTTTAAAGCATTTACTTTCCTTTTTGCCTACAGATCATTATTTTGTGCCTGATACCCAACCTAGAACTGGACGAAGCACGTTAGTACCGTGTAAAACATGCAGTCTGTTTGCACACCTGCTGTCATTTGTTAATATTGCTGATGTTCTTTGTGGATTGTTGTTGCATACAGTAAGTGTATGGAGGGAGTTTATGTACATATTTGTATATTTTCAAATTACAGATCTTCTACCTGGAGCAAATTGTCAGTTTCTGATGTACTAATGATGCCAACACAGAAAATCAGTTCCCTGCCAAGATCTGGTAAACAAAGAAGACTTAATATCTTCATAACGTCTAAGTAGGGCTGGGTGATTAAATGACCTCAAAGTTAGAATGAAATTATTTTTATGTCACTCTGGGTGATAACCATAACACATTTTTAGTTGATCCATTGACACAATAAAAGGCATTCCTTCAGCATGTCAAAATATAATGCAAAACATACTTTGTTAGCAGCTAGAAAAAGACAAGTGAATGCTTTTGTGGGAGCTCCAAATATGTGGGCAACCAATTTTGTCAAGTAGAAAAGAAGAAAGACTTAACTAACATGAAATATGAAGGCATTATGTTTCTAATGGAATCTAATATGAATATACTGTAACTCTAAATACATATGAATATAACTAAAACAAGGTATGTCTGTTCACTTACAAATATGTCTTAATCAGTTAAAAATTGATCTGTATAGTAAATATTGTGATATTGTTTTTCCCATTTTGCTCAGCTCTATTCTATTTGCACATTTAAAGCTTGTCGCACATGCAAGACCTGTTTAATTTAAAAGAAAAATGTAACTTAATTTTTATTTTGTCTTCCTTTTTTTACCTCAAGAACGTCAATCAAGCTTGGCAGGGCAGCAAGACCACTGTCCATCTATAGCACAGAAAGTGTCCGTTTCAGACTCAAACCTTGTCCTCCAGAAGCAATTCCATAGGGAAGTCACCCAGCGCTTACAGCTGGTCCTTATTGCAAGAAACCAAGATCTTGCATCCCAGGAGCCAACTCCACTCCCAAGAAAGATTACCAATACCAGAGGGGGCTCTAGAGACAGAAGTTTAGGAAATCAATGTGGTTCTGCATTGTGTTCCCCTAAAGTCCAGCAATTTCAGAGAAAAGACCACACCAAAGAGGAGCATAAAGACCAGATGTCATTGGAAGCAGATGTTGTTTCAACAAAAGCCTCAGAAGACACAACCAAAACAATGCAGGAGAGAATATCACCCAAGATTAAGGATGGAAAGAAGACTGCACTTTCCAGCAAACAGAAAGTAGAAATTCTATAAACTTTTAGCATTTTAATGTCTAGTTAAAGGTTTGATTATGTTTAAGTTGATAAATGTTAATTCTTACAAGTTTAATTGTTTCTAACCAGAGAGATGCAGAGGTTGCAGGCAGCATGGTGAAGCTCATCTCTAGCCATTACAAGATCAATACCCAGTCCACAGAAAAAGCCACTGCCATTGTTAAAAACTGGCCTCTTCCTCTTGTCAAAAGGTATACACATATAGAGTAACAGTTTTCTGTCATAGTTTAAGAAAATGTCTTGTTGATAACATAAAAGTGCCATTTTTTGAACTTTTGGAAATTCACAGACCAATCTTCAACATGAGCTGGAAATCAAATGGTAAAGTAAGTGATCATCACTTGTTGGCTTGATTTGAGCAATACTGAAACTTATTCTGCTTTGACCTTATTCTATTTATGAGAATTATATTTATTTACATTTATTTCTTGTAGAAAGAAAAATCTGGAGCCATGGAATCCTACAAGAAAACTACAACAAAACCCATCAAGGACAGGTAATAATGTCACTTGAAAGAAGGTTTTTGGATAAATCTTTGGCTTGTTATGTATTATACGCTGTATTAAATACCTTTTCTGTTGTACAGGAAGGGCATTTTTGAATTCAACATTGATTCACCTATCAGTATTGCGGTATATATTTCTACTGTTTTTATGTTATATGTTTTGATGTATTATATCTTAGTACAGACAAATCTACTGTAGAGTTATAGATATCTTTAACTTCTTTAATCTTTGCTATAGGGAGAGAAGAAACAGGTCACCAAAACCTCTGCTAGGTCGAGCAAGTAAGTCAGACACTACAAAATAGTAAATGTAGTATTTTTCAAGGAATGCTGCCTCTGAAACCTTTACAATTTCGTTTTGAAATTAGTCTGATTTAATATTTCTTTCGTTGTTTGACAGTAGCATAAAAAACATTGTACTTCTCAGCACAACTAAGAATAAAAAACCAGAGTCAAAGGTATGCTTACATTTTACGGCAGTATTTTCTTCAAAGTGTAAAACAAGAATTTGTTTTCTTAATATGTATGTAGAAACGTGTTTGTCAGCTACTTGTGTGTCCAAAAATGGAAGCACCCATTTAGTTGTGGTCTAATACTTTGTGTGTTGTAGAAGTGGTATGTGAAAAAGCATCTGTTTAGTGATACAGACACGGACAATGCCACGACGGACGTCAGCTGGCTAAGGGAATCAACCAAGAAGCCAAAACCAAAAGTTACCAAATATGCCAGACAGCCACACGTCAAACCCAAAGTTGCCCCTCCTCTTAGTCCACGTAGGCAATAAAAGCCGTATTCAGACTCACAATATGCAATATTCTACGTCAAGACTGAATGTTATGACAATAAAAAACATCCGTAATCCCCTGCATTAAGTGTGCTTTTTTTCTATTGCAGATGAATCCCCAGATTTGCTTCCACTCTCTCCAAAAGCTGTACAGAACAATGACAAACCTAGTAAGGTAAGACAGTACTAAATTTAAGTAATGCACAAGTAAGTGATGCACTGTCTTGCTTAGCCACAGTGTGTCATTGTTGTATAAGAAGAAATCCTGTTTGAAGAAGGCACTTGACCCACCAGAGAAGACATTGAATCAGTTAAAGACAGTGAAGTCGGCAGCAGCACCTGGCAGACCGCACGCAACTAGCAAGAGGCCCAAGAGAATTGCTGCCACCTCTCTCAAAAGCTACAGGGAGCCAGATACTGATGACAGCCAGTCCGAAACAGAGAGAACTTCTGCTCCACAGGCAAAAGACTTCTCTGTTTTTTAAAATGTCGTTGTATTTCTGAAGCATGCTGCTGAACAAATAGCATACTTACTGTTCTTGTTTTGCTTATTTGAATGATTTGTTCAAAATATTTCACCTTAGTATCAATCCAAGGACATATTACTGGACTGACCTTACTTCAGAAAATCTTTGATTAAAGTTATTTTACATATTGGTGTGATCAAATCCAAAATATAAAGCAGTCATCTCATCTCTGAGTTAGCCAGTTTTATGCAGTTATGTAATGTCTAGGAGGCAAACAGAACTATGGCTCCAAACACTGAAATATTTAAACATTTTGTCAGTGACCTTATTTGCCATTGTAAAACTCTTACACACACCATTTTGATCTCTTACTATTGCACTAAATTAATGTCTCAATAAAAATTGATTTCAAATTTGGTCAGTATTTTGATTAACCTTTTGAGGAACATTAACTACACATACATAGTACTTATAATGTGGTATAAATATAGAAAGAATAACATCTAAACATAGCTTAATATTGAGCACCAATATTTTGTTGTAATTGCATATCACAAGTTTTGTTTGGTCAGATTCCAAATATAACTCTTTTTTTTCTCCTATAAACAGCACTTATCCACAGATTATCCAGGAAATACTGAGAAAGCTTGTGTGACTGCACAAACAAAGGAAAAAAAGGCAGCCAGCAAAATAACAGGCAAAATGGAGTCTGTGTCAGAGATGCAAGCCACTTCCAAAAATAAGGTTGTTTTAAATGGCAATTCTCCTTTTTATTTTATTTAAAAAGAAAGAAAAAAACACAACCCAACAACATAAAACATCAACATTGTATATTTATATTATGCTCTGCTTTGTTAGCACATAAGTTCAATGAAGTATATCAGAGTTTTAGTTTTTCTCTATTTAAGTTGGCAATGAACTGTCTTGATCATCCGAATGCTTGTTATGGTCTTAGCTTCTTGTTGATTGCTAGTCCTAGATATTGGAAATTTCTTTTCCAACAGGCTAGGGCTGGGAATGTTCTTCAGGAAACTTCAAAGTTGAATAAGAAAAACATCAGGCCTGCCGAAGAACAGATGAGTGGTTTGAAAGATTCCTTGGCTGCCAGCCAGACCTCTTTCTGTCAGTCCCCTCCTTCCATCGAGAAGATGAGAGGTAAGATTGTGTGGAAAGCCTCTTACCAACACCACAGTCGGATAACAGCCATTTGACTTCTTTGACATAAGCTAATGTCTGTTAAATATTTTATGGTTAATCAAATGGTTTGGCAATTCCATCACAGTGGCCATATTTATTACTTAGTAGCCCTTTTGACACTGTAGACAAAATTGCTTCTTGTTATTGACATATATTTATTTTACTTGGAATAAAAGTATAGTAGGTGGAATAATAAAATAATCTTTTTAGCAAAAGCAGCAAGACTGCATATTTATGTAATAACTTAATGTTAAACAGGCAAATGTCATATTTCAAAGGCACTTAATTTCAGAGATTATTCAGGCCAATGGAAGGCCGACTGTATTTCAGGTCTTTAAATTTGCTGGGGAAAGGGCATTTTGATGAATAAAACATATTAAATAATTTCCAACCTGAAATGAATACAAATATTTTTTTTCACCCAGAAACTAAGTTATTGCTGTTGTTTCATTTTAACCAGCATGTAAACTCAGTAGACAGATTTTAAGTTAGGACAAGATGCTTTTCAGCTATGAAGACTGCTACATAAGATATTTGTTTTCCTCTAAACTCTTAACTGTAAATGAATATGTTGAGACACATGTATGTGTTGACCCTGTGCTCTCTGTCCAACTTATGAAGCCAGCTGTTTGAACATCTGTTCTTGTTTTGAACCCTCACAGCTGCAAAGAGGTCAGCCCCAACCTTGGAATTGACCCGCTCCACTGTCTTCACCCCACGGGGATCCCCACTCCCTCCCTCCCCTAAGCCTCCCTGCAAGGACACCCCCTCACCTATCCTGCTGTTACCCAAACTACGCTCTGCAGTCAGCAGTAAAGGAAAATGCAAGCCCAGTTCTTTCTACAGCACAGAAAAGAACCACAGTTCAACCAAGACCAAGCCCATCCAGTCTGTGCTGTCTTCATGCTCAGTTGGATGTCCATCTCCTACACCTAGTCCTCACACTCAGCCTAATGCAACAGAGGTACATAACCTTCTGATTCCTTTAGGCCCAACATTCTGTGTCAAACATTAGGGCATTTAGACATTTAAGCCGCACAGTGCATTTTTTTTCCATTTTAGATATTTGAATAAAAATGTCTTATAGCTTCTGTATTATTAGTGTGCCAAACTGAAATGTCCCCATGACACATTTGAAAGCTGTTTGACACACTGTTGAAGTAGAATGATATATAAAAATATAGTATTAGTTTGAAGGAATCCTAACTAATGTCAAGGCAGCACAGCCTGGAATATGTTTCAGAAGTGCAGTGAGACGTTCATCATTATGTTTAGCCAGTCCACTCTGAGTCTGGAATTTAACATATTTTTGTGATCCACATACCTTTACTCCATATGTAAGTCATGGACATTACTTGGCAGTCATGTGAGAATCATCATGATGTGAATTGTTAGATAACTGAAAGCCTCCTTTACAAATGATCTAGAATTCATGGAAGTGGGCTTGACCTGAACACGAGTGGCTGAATTTCCCAGACTAACAGAAAAAAACCAAACTAGGAAGTATAGCTTCTGTCCCTCTGCCACCATTTTAAAAATTGAGGTTCCTTAAGTAGCTATAGTGCTAATAAATCTGACTGCCCAGGGTTTACTAGATGGCTAAAGGTTTATGAGATAACGGATAGCATGAGATAACTTGGCTTAAACAAAGCCATTTATTGGTATGAGCTAATTAAGAAGTTCTGTAAAAATATAAACTATCCTTACAATGTTGGAATCACACAGTGTGTTCTGAACAGTAAGGAAGCATGGCCTTTTTAACTCCAGGCAGAACAAATTATAGCACTGATTCACTTTATCTGTTCCTGTTGGCGGACTGGGGAATATGTCCTCATCATTTAGTTATATAATCTCTCACAGACATTGATAAGCTTCTTTTTTAATTCTTATTTGTCTTCACTTTTCGTCTCCCTCAAATTGTTTGTTGCCAGATGTGTGCAGTCCAGCAACATCTATCCTCAGCGCCGCAGTCTCCTTTATCTCCATCCACACAGCCTTTGTTGACGTCCACTCTCCTTGAGCAAAACAAGCCACATGTAACCTCTCCTCCTCAGCCAACGTTCCATGAAGACATCATTAACCACAGCTGCCCTCTTGAATTTTGTAAAGTATCCTCAGGATCCTTGGTGTCACTGAGCCAGTCATCCACTAAGTCATCGGTGCTCAGTAGAGGAGTCCAGGAGAGTGCCACTGCTGCACTGACAGTGTCCGTTAAATCTGAGGTTTGACTTGTTTCCTGAGCTTTATTCTTTATGATTTAGTTATTATGTTTAGATGGATAAATATGTAAGTATGGGTGGGAGAGCTGAGTTATTATTTGTAATTAGATGTATCCATCAAACAAATCCTTAATGCATTTTTGTCCTTCCTGACAGAAAACTCCATTTAAAGATGAAGAGCTTGAGCTTACTCAGCATCTTGTCTCAGGTAAAACATCTTTTGTATTTTATTATTTTTTTGATCCTGTATTTTCTACTTGGCATTACAATATCTAATCCCACATCTAAAGCCTTGTTTCCACCAACGGGTGCGGGGCAGGAATCATCCTGGGCACAAATAGTCTTAAACTGACCACCACAATGAAATCACTGCTACATTACCTTTCATACAGGACCCAATCGCAAGCGCCACAACTCATTGTCTAGTAATTCTGAGGAAGATGAGAAGGAGAAGAAGAAAAAAATCAAGACCAGAGCACGACGTTCTCCACGGATGAAACCAAGAAAACTCTTCAAGTCCTGTAAGACATGCTACTTGGGTTTGACCATTCTCTTAGAGTAACACATACTCAGAAATTAGTGCCTTTCTTGTTGATAAATGCAAATATGGGAACAAACTACATGTAATATTACATTTCTACACATATTTACAAAGCAACTCAGTATCTTTTTTTTTTTAATCAACTGAATCCACTCAGCGTATTGTAGTGATTTTTATATAAAAAAAAATTATTTGTACATGAGGTAATGCACATATTTCTAGCCCTGGGAAGAGCAGAGTGGTTTGGAGAAAGAGGACAGCAAAGGATAAAATTTTCAACTTTTCCAAGGAAAAGAATTAAGGTCAATAAAGGAATACTAAAAATAAGACTGTGACACAACTCATGACACTGGTACTCCCCCCCCCCCCCCCCCCCCCGTTTCTTCTGATCATTAGATTCTGCTCTTGCCGAGGGCATTTAGCAAAGCACTGATCGTGTAATGATGAAGCTGTAAGAAAAGCCACGTTTTTGGGGTTGGAAATACAAGCTGATATGAGTAAACAAACAAGAATCTGACTGCCTCACAAAAACACCGAATGTATTTGTTACCCACAGTTGCTGATGTGTCTACTGTTGATGAGTTCAGCCAAGTGGCATCTTCTTCCAACATGAGCTCCGCTCACTGGGAACCAGGAATTGTGGATGAAAACATGGGCATGAGTGAAGAGTTAGATTTTCCGGAAATAGACTTAAACCCAAGTGGCTTTTGTCAGCAGCTGAGTTCTGAGATAAAAAACAAGTTTCAGGTTTGACACACACACACACACACACACCTACAAAATGTCACCTAAGTGTCCTGCTTACAAAACAAAAAACACTGAAACTACTCAGGATTTAGCATGTTGAAATGTTTTTTTAAAAACAATAAATGTGCTTTACTTAAACGCGCACTAAACAGCTTAATATTAAATGTGTTCAGTTCCGTTGTAAGATGTTGGAGATTTACAACAAGCAGTCTTCAAAGACTGTCCAGCAACATGTCTCCTCCATCAGCTTGCAGCTTACCAAACACAGGTTAGTTAATGTATTTATTGTTTCAAAGAACATGTTTTTGCTATCCTCAAACTTATGACAGCTGATTACTGACTTGTGTTGGTGAAAAAGAACTCTGAATTTACTCTTTTAGGAAGTAGTTGTGTGTTTAACATGTGCTGAAATTCAGTGTTATGGCTGACCAAAATTTGCTCTTCACAGAACTCAGAAGCTTGAACAGATTCAGAAAGTCCTCTTGGAGGAGATCCACATAATGGAGCAGGACGACAACACCTTGAAAAGCATGGAGAAAGACCTGACCGTGCGTCTTGTTTTCACTGTTTCTTCTCTCTCTTATACACAGACACACATTGTGCAGAGAATTACATGTTTTTGATTTGATCAATATCTCGTCATTGTTTGGGCCCTTCTTTCTCACAGATGCACTGGAAAAAGCAGACCACGGCTTTCCATTCTTACCAGAAGCAGGAAATCAAGAGGTTAGTTTCAGACTGTTACGTGTGTTTGAGTGAGCGCTGAAAGAGCCTTGCTGTTTCTCTTTTGTCACACTCTGATCAGAATGATCCTACAGGCTTAAACCCAAATTCTTTATGAAATGTTGAATAATAGACTTGTTTATTATGTGGAACAGGGATAAAATGTTTGACCTCAAAATCATTTTCCCTGTGGGGTTAGCATCACAGACTAATATGCACCTCACAGCACAAACTATGTTTTCATGAGATGCAGCGAATTCTTCTTTATATAACTTATGTGGGTTTATAGATGATTTGCCAGCGTGGAGCGCCTGACTGTTCTCCAGCCATAACCCAGGTTTAATTATAAACACCCAAATTTACCAACATGCCCCATGTGGCTGCTCATACTCTGCTTTAATTAGCCCATACTGTATGATCTACACAGTACTTTTACATGGCTGATCATAACAACTGCATTTCACAGGGTTTTTTTCTTCCTTAAAAAGGACAAGAATAACTAAGTTTAGAGTCTCAGTGTCTCTGTTTTTATGCTTACCTCATTTAGTATGGTGTCTATGCTAGTGTACGTTTTGTCTACTGGTAAGCATCATGTTCTGTTTTGTTTACTATCTTAATGAAACCTTGAGTTTGAAAAGTGTTGGTGTTAAATGGGGGAATTGTGACTGTTTGCTTTACAAATTAATTGATTCTTCAGAACTTGAAATTCCAAGGAGTTTGTCAGAAATGACAGTGATCTCATTTTCCAAACGGGGAACTCATAAGTTTCAGAGAACCCTGAGATTCCAGATTTAAAGATGGCTGTGCCAGTACCACCTGTAGTCCTTTGTTGTCTTTATTAAAATTCTTTATAATATATTTTGTGTCTTAGGTTTTTAGTGTAAACAGCAGTGAGTTGTCATCGATAATTATGTTGTTACTGTGGGCTTGTTCATGAAATATTGTGTCAGTATGTGTGGTTGATTAATCATCATCAACAAAATTGGCTGGTGTTCTCTTGGTTCACATTATTACAGTGGGTTTGTGATTTTCTAGTTTTATACGGCATTGTAGATGCTCACAAATTGGCTGTTTTGGAGGTGTCCTTCTTTTCCGAGTTGGAGAAACTGGAACACCAACTAAATGGTAATGAAGTCACCTACTCTCCACCACTCGGAATTCCGAGGCAGCTGGAATGCACCATTAACTTGATTGTTTTTATCATTTCTGAACATTAAGTCAGTTATGATCATATTAGCTGCATTTCCATTACCTGAAGAATTGCGCATAACCTAAATATCGTAAATAAAAAATCGGTAATGGAAGCACCTAAATTTCGAAAAGCTTTCAGATCTCACTTAAAAGTTTTTACGCTGTAATGAGGTGGTTTTTCAGACGTATCGATATAGAAGTATATCGCAAAAGTGTAACGGAAACACTTTCTTTGCATTTTCGCAGTTCACTTCAAGTAAAGATGGCACGGTATGAGTAGACGCAGGAGGAGACGGAAATATTTTGCAAATAATTAAAGAAAAAAATATAACCGCCATCCTTGATAGCAAACAACAGCGAAATGCAGTTTTACAGATTAGAAATCTCCATCCTTAAAGTGGAGTTTCGCGGGACGGAATTTAACGAGAATAACAGCTGATGCACTAAAACCATTCGGTGGAAACACCTGCAAATCACAATGGCACTTTGTCGAAATTTTAGAAATATCGCTTTTATTTTGTGAAAAACTGTAATGGTAACGCAGCTATTGATGCCTTCCCTGTAGATTTGGTAGTCATAGCCACTTTACCAGCCATTGGTATTGTCACCTCTGATATGACATGAAAGGGCTTTTTAGTCTTGGCATTCCATAAAAATATTAAAAATAAGAATCAAACAAAGCTAAAAAAAAAAAAAAATCTATTTTCTGACCTCATTCGGATCCTCTTTAATTGGCTATGTGATTGTCTGTTCTTCCCCTCAGAAATGAAACCCTTGGGAGAATCCTCCAGAGTCAAGCATGTCGCAGCTTGGAACATGAGGAGGGAATATTTACATCTGAGGTCTGTCCCTCAGGTTTACATCTAATATGTGCTTTACAAATATTTTTGTGTAAATATAAAACTTTGCATTCAAGTATTTTTTTTCAGTTGATTTATGTATTTAAAAGTAGAGCATTAGCAGTAGAGTTAGCCAAGCCGTCAGTCCACTCGTTTCTTTTCTACTCTGTGGCCTCTACAACATTTTGCTTATCTCATTTATTTGCCCCTTGCTCATCTTGACTGTCAGATTCTGTTAAAGCCTGCTGCTCTGCTGTTTTCAGGTGGGTCTGATAAAAAAAGACATGAAATCAGTTCAGGACAGATTCCTCAAAGACATGGTGAGTGGACATGAACACTAATGACCCTTCAGCTTGGGTTCCAGCTGTCTTTCACATTGCCCCTTCAGACTGTCAAAAGACAGATGATTTGTGAGTTTTCAAATAACTTGTCTTTTCCTGAATGTTTCTGTTTTGGTTTTTGTCCACCATTTGTAGCTGGAGGGGGAGATCCAGAGTGTGAAGAGAGGACTGCACACTCTGTTTTTCCCTTGATGATGCAGGTTTGAGTTAAAGTCTTGCCAAGGGTCTCTACATGATGAAGCAGGTTATACATTTTAATATGTGATGTGCAGTCCTGTGTATTCACTTCCAGTTGTGTTTGTTTCAAGTGAAAGTGTTTTGTTGCATGGAGCCTGTATTTCTCCAGGTTCTTGTTGTATGTAAATGTGTTTAGTTATTTATGAACTGGATGTTTTGTTTGTATACATCCAATTTTTTTTTAGAGATGTTAACGTTTTCTGATCTTAATTATTTTGGGAAATTTAATTTATGGTGTTAGTAGGTCATAAGTGTCAGTGTGATAGTGACATTTTAAACATTAGCATTCCTGATTAATTCATGTTGGTTAATTAAAATATTGAAAATGGTCAACTAAACATTCAAGATCTTACATGTATCTATTGCTTTTTAATTAGCAAATAAATCTATTTAAAGAAGATGAAAGAAGCCATTCTTTAAAAAAAGATGTATTTCGATGACAAGTAGTGCTTACAAAGGTATTTCTCTTTTCAGTGAAGACATTGACGGTCCCATTCTGACTGACATACTGTATGTACAGTTAATATCAAATTCCTCCCCAACAATACTTCCCCAGACTGCTGTCTGTACACAGTCAAAGTGACACATTATTCATCAGTTAAGAAAAGGTGAAGCTGGTCACATGCGCAACTTCTTCTCTATACGGAGTCACACCGCTTTGTCAAAGAAGTCCATGAATTAGTACAAATAGAAAAACAATGATGACTGAAGGACAAGATTGTTTTCTCCTCCACTCTTGTCCTGAGGGTCAAAGGCTCCATCAAAGTTTTTTTTGACCTGCCACTTTCCGTGTTGCATCCAGTAGTCTCCAGGACACACTGCTGCAAACATCACCATCATCTTTTCTCCTACACCCATTCCTTCATACCGGTAATATGAGGGTGCTGGAAGAAAATTAAAGACACTCTGAAGACAAAAAGGCTCCAGGCTCTTTAAACTGTCACCACTGAGCAGCATCTAGCAGCTTCAGGAGATTTCTAAGCTCAGCATTTCTTCACAGAAGAAACCCACTTTCACGGTCGGTGGAACCTGGAAAAACAAACAGTGAAATTTAGTGAACGGAGGTGGTAAAAATCATGAGACCAGAGGGTGCCTTTGTCATTGAACCTGCTTATTGCAACCATTAATCATTACTGTGGAGCTTTTTTTAGCACCATAATTTCATACATTGAGGGGCAGGACACCTACTCACTCCCTGTCCTTTCTCTGGGTCACTAGCACAACGTACAAGGATCTGCTGTAGAAACAAGCGCACCCAAGGACATGGTGGCATTTCATCTTTATTCTCTCCCTGATAGTGCAATCTCTCCAAGGGACAACCTCCCCCTCCCCAGTTTAGAATCACTCCCATCTATCTTTAGCTCACTGATTCTCTTTGGATGAGCAAGGAGAGCTATATTTAGACCTCTGCAGCCCAGAATAGAGAGTGAGTGCATTTCCAAACACTATACACACACACATTTTAAAACTCTAACCTCGTTAGGTGTTTGCTTGAGGCGTGCACTTCCATCTCCGTGCTCTTGAACTCGTTCAGCTCTTTTCGGATTGCAGCCTGTGGGAAAGAAAAAAAATAAAAAATATCGGTGAATCCCTAAATGCATCCCAAGCTATTGGGGCTCCTCAACTTTTGCACATTAATGTGAGAAAAGCTGATTTTCTTTTTTTTTTTTTTTTTTTTTAAGAACGAAGGATTTTCTGGGATTATCTGATAATGCCAACATGCAGCACTGAAATTCTGGAGTAATAGTTCATAGAATTTGGGGATTTTTTTTTTTTTTTTTGTAATCTCTGACCTAAATAGTAAACTTGTTTAGATGCAGAGTCCAAACGATTTGCATCAGCTCATAAAGGTCATCATGTGACTGTGTCATCCATAAGAGCCCATACCTTGTCTGCTGCTGAGAGCCGGGTCCAGGGCTTGTCTGCTCTCCTGTCATAGTCCTGAGCTTTGGCCACTTCCACATAGTCACTGAAGCGGATCAGAATCTTTCTGTCCCGGAGTTCATCTACTGTTGGCCGCTGGTTGAGCTGGAAAATGCGAGAAAATGATGAAAAATTATGGCGTCTGCTATCATATTTTCATTTAGCAGTGTGTAAATATCCTCAGTTTCCTACAGTGTTGTACCTTTCTGTTTAGCCGCTGTTTGATCTCCCTTCTCTCCTCCTGCTCTGTCTGATCATTTCTCTCTGAAATAAAGAAAACAGTGTAATTATAAATCCACACTGAATTAAAAAAAACTTTACTGCTAAACCCACATCTACCCTGTTTATTTTAAATGAAGAGTAGTAAGCAGTTGTAGTAAATGTCAGTACTCGTGAGAGGGAAGTAGTTCGAACTCACGTTTCAAAATATTCCGACTTTCCAGCTCCTCCACATTCGGCCTCTGGCTCAGCCTCCTGCGAAGAAAAACCAAAACCACGTTTTGAACCATTTTTACTCCAACTGCTCGTCCTATCCCCCTTTTCTTCTTCTTTTAAACCGGCTGCAGTTTTTTCACTACGCGCGTTCTCGAGAGGAATCCCCTATGTTTCCATCTCGCATCCAAACCGCGGCTGTGATGCTTCGGCAGAGGCGCTCCCCACATCTGGATTAGTCAAAGAGCCGCAAATTCTCCCGTTTGAGAATTCACCAAATTATTTCTCGATGTCTCGGAGCAGCATCTCAGGTGCAGCCGCTCTCTTGCAAAAACTCTACACAGGCACGGCAGCGCAGGCACTCCTCTCTACTATACGCTACTAGCGCTTTTGAAGTGGGTCGTGATGGGCTGGTGTGAGTCCACTCCTCTAGTCTCCCTGGTTACTGCATGCATAATTTGTTGGAGGCGGAGTTTAGATGGGCTCCCACTCCCACAAGGTATCCCCAACCTTCTCATGAACGCCGTACTACAACCACTGCTATATTACCATGTTTTTCTTATTCATTTCAGGTTTAACTAAGAGGGCTTATCTAAGATAAAAAAGGAAGAAAAATATATAATAATTTAAATAATGTAACAAATGATTATTTCAACTCTGCAATACAATACTCTTATTGCTTAATGCCACAGATACAGATTAAATACAGCTGCCATGTGCTCTTTACTATCAAAGTATCCAAAAGGTCTCTGTACTTCTTTTTTCTCTTACCAAAACCACCATGTGTGTTTGTGTTTGTCCTTTAGTATAAATAATAAATGAGCACTGAATAAAGGGCTTAGCTTCAGAGAGCATGTGGGACACACCACAGTACACCTACAGAGGTAGGAAGTACAGACAGGTTTGAATGCCTCCACCCTGCAGGAGCCCTCTTATCTCCTCTGCCCCGCAAACACTGGACGCTTTATTCTTCTGCTCAGTTAAAGATCAAAGTTAGGTCATATGAACTGAGGCCTAGATGCACACAGCACATTCACAAAAAATAAAGGTCAAAGAAGTCCTTCGTGAAATTAAAACAGGACTCAAACTACCTTAAATTATATTTGTGTAAGAAATAATTTCTCCATTAGAGCTGAGAAAGATTGTCAGCTGCGTTGTGTTTGTTTTCTTAATTTAACTGATAGATAACATGGTATCTAGTATTTTGTTTTCAGCCCTTCATACATAGCGGTTCTTCTCAATACGATGTTGTATAATGAGTTCAGCCAAGCATTGAATCCTTGTTAATTAACATAAATGACTAGACATCCAGAAATAGTACAAGGAATAATTCAACAGTGTGAGTCCCCTGGTGACTTCTTTTCTGGGAAGTATAATTAGAAAAAGAACACAATTGTTCTGTCGAATAATTTAAGCATTTATCATAATAATGATAACAAGAACAATAATAATGATAATAATAATAATAATAGAAAATAAAAAAGAATCCATCAGTCATTCCATCATTTACCATCATTGTCTTTTAGCTCCAGCTTAAAGCTCTCTGTGATTTTAATAAAATCAGGAGCAACTCTCTCTAAATCTATCCATGTGTTAAACTGCTAAAGAGCCAAACCTGATGATTCTTTTGTTTCACGACTCTGCTGAACAAACTGAGGGACAGAACAAAATATCACTACCAAAGCCTCAACAGATTCAAGCATTTACTGTAATATTGACCTGGTTGCCGAATTGCCTAGCAACAACACTTGGTTTCTTGAAGACAATGGAGCCTACCCTCAGAAACTCTCACTTCTCCCTAGTAACACCGAGAATGGGATTTCGCTACTACGCAGAGCTGTGTGTAGTTTGCAGGAGAATCTGGCTATTTTTAGCAACAAGCTGCTGCCTCTTTTTTTAGTCTTTCTCAGTGAGATGAATGAATTCAATTCTATTTTAGGAGAAATGTCAGATCTTTTTCTAAGTGTGCCAAATTAATCACAAAACATTTTTATATGCTCCTGCAAGGTGACATAAAATGATTTATAAAGGAAACTGAGAATTCCCTACACTCACTACACTGACTCACTGCAGTGGCTTTCACCCACTGATTTAAGCATAAATGGAAGATTTTACAAAACACCCCTAGAATAATGATGACGCATAGAAAACACCATCATCCCAAAAGATTTACTTTTGACTCTGAGGATATCCTGTGATGAAGTGAGTTGTAATAAAAATCTATCACTATGCCAGCCAAGGAATTATTTGCCCACAGAAAAGAATGACACCCACCAAGTGGGTGGCTTTTGTTTATGTTGCCAACTGCTCTACAGAGACAGAATGGTCCATTCCAAGCTGAACCTTTTTTACAACTACAGCAGCAGGGCTTCTACCTTCTCCTGCCATGCTATTATTTCTGCTGATATAACTTCCCGACATTTGTGGAGCGGCAGGAGTGCATGAGATGCATTATTGAACAGTGTCAGGAGCTAAGATTAGAAACAGCAGTGTGGGGGTGTAGAACTGTTCCAGGTCGGGAGCCTCTAAAGATAGAAAGGTCATCTATCATTGACACAATAGAGAGACAGCATGTTTTTATCCATCATAAGTCCTGATGGCCTTTTTCTGCTTGATCTGCTGTGAATGTACAGTTAGTGTAGGCTTAGTTAGAATGAAGACTGAATATAAAGTGGAAAAATCTCCAGTTAAGTAGGATGTTATTTTCCTCCATTTAATCTATATTAGTTATAATCAGAAAGGATCATCCTCATTTCTCTGATGTGTGTACAGGTAAAACTGCTTCAAACATCCCTAACCTTTGTGAGAGTCTTTTTTCTGCATAGGTAGAGAAATTTATACAGCTTTAAATAAAAAAACAGTACATCAGTTTACCTCGATTCTTTTAATACTAGGTCTTTATGTGACAAGCAAGCGTTTTATTGCTCTGCTGCAAACAGAACCTCACATCCATGTAACAGTGACCCTCCTGCCTATTACACAAGCTGCAGTCACGCTCCATCCACTTGTCCTGCTGTTTGTTTGCAAACCTGTTAATGTCTTCATTCAAACAAAAAGAAAACCTTTTCTTCCAGTGTATCTAAAAATAGAGGAAGAGACTGTAGCTTCCAGACAGGCGATAGATAGTTTTTTGTCTCTGGGAAGTGTGGGTGGCACTTTGTGCTTGGCGCTGAGTTACTGCACAGCAGGTTATGTAACACTGTGGATTGTTTCTTTGATATGCTGGTGTTAAAGAGCTGGAGCCTTGTGACACATTCACACACATGATCACTCCTGTCAGTTTGTAGGGAATAGGCATCTCAGCTATCTCAGCAGCTTGAAAAAAATAACTCAATTATTGTTTTTGCTGTGAGAGGCACAAAAATTCACAGTACTTCTTGTACAAAAACATTTCCAGGAAGCAGTGCCCTGCCACCAGAAATCTTGTGTTAAAGCTGAATATTATGAAAAAGTTCCCAGGGGGTTGACCTAGAGCAGGGGTGCCCAAGTCCAATCCTAGACAGCTACTATCCTGCAGCTTTTAGATACATCGCTTCTCCAACACGCCTAAATCAAATGGCTGAATTCCCTCATGCACATGTCATACAGCTATGCAGAGGCACGGGCTGTTTATTAGATTCAGGTGTGTTGGATAAGGAATAAAAAGCCAAGCAGTCTCCTCTGATCAGCAGATCAGTCAAAATGAATCAAGTCTGTGCAAAACAGTCAGATAATCCTGTAAGATTTTTTTAAAATCTCACATCCACCCAAGCAATAATGCATACACAATAGGTTTACCACGAAGGAAAATTATTTAGATCTGCAAAATGGTTTCTTTTAGATGGAAATTGTTAAGTTAAAGCTGGAAAACCTTGTTACATATTCAATTATAACATCTTATCTACACAAGACAAAATATGTTATCCACCTTTATTCATAAATGATATTCTACACGTCAAAATCTACATAGGAATCTAAAGAAACTTGCATTACTTACTTGGCAAGTTTCATCTCAATCTGCTGGCGAATCTCCTGCCGCTCCTGATCGCTCCTTGCTGGGAAGATATTCCTATCCTCCAGTTCCTGCTTGCTAGGCCTGTTTCGTAGCTTTACAGCCAGCAACTCCTTCCTTAGCCTGCGAGGAAGCGTTCCTGCATTCATGTATATAAAATAAAACAAACACTAACTTACTATCAACCTCAGTAGAGATTTGGAGGCATTAGTTTACACTTCAACGACAGGCAAACACACTATAAATGAATAAAGTATTCTAGTGGACTGATGCTGTGTGGATCAACAAATATCCACACACACCGTTAATCGCTTATGAAGATTGGAAGTATTTGTACCAAAATTCTTTTCTATGATTTTGCTTCTTGACATAACACAGTCAATTTAAAACAAAGGAGATTTGTGTCCCCATTATACATTATATATACACACATACATATTTACTTGATCAGATTTAAAATGCAAGTTGTCCTCCACCTTTGCTTACACTTATTTAAATTCCACAAACTACCCAACCTTGGAGCAAATCTGCAACCAGCTGACACTTGGTAGTATTCCTTAGATGGCTGCATTATATGTAGCAATACAAGTGAGCTGGTAACAATATGTTCAGTTTCAATCATATTCTTATTAATTTAAAATAATGCAATAGTCACAGCATGCACTTTGAACCGCTCTTTAAAGTTCTGCAACCCACCAGAAATGACTGACTCATTCCAGCCCTCCAGGTCAAAGGGGAGGCCTGATGTGTTGGAGAAGCACTGGTCCAGCCGTACGTTCTCCTTGTTCTCTTCTGCTTCCTTCTTGGGCCAGTCGGACCCGCCAACTCCCCCACACCCGCCCCCCAAAGACGACATGTGTTGGTTATCCGAACTGCAGGAACGAGAGAGCCGTCCATCGGAACACCACAATCGAGGAGATGAGCCCTGCTCACACCCTTCATGGACACTGAGGGGACATACAGGGGAGGACAGATGGAGGATTAATGTGAAAGAGAGTCAAACAAGTGAGAGACAACATTTGGCCATTTATACATTTTATGTTTCAGAGAAATTCTAACTTGGATATTATAGAAAATTGGACTGGGAGAAATTAAAGATTTGTGAAGTTATGCTCTATAAAAACATGAATATATATGAGTCTTTCATCATAGCCAGAAGCTGCTTTAACATCAGTAAGTTTTTTTTTTTTTTTTACAGTTCCAGACTGAATGAGGAAACCATTTTTATCAGGTGGTTTCAAAAAGACTAAGATCCCTTTTCTAAAACAGAACCAAGAACATAAATCAGTCATAAAAAGACAAGAACAGGATCGTCATGCTTTATAAGATGTACAGTATGAGAAGTCTGGACACAGTTTTCTGTCTTGTGTCCGGATCTGATGCAGTTTCAGAGCTTTAACTTTATAATTTGGCATTTAGCTTACAGAGGAATGAGGCAGCTTTACAACACAGTGGACTTCTTTATGAATCATTTATAGTTTTCTCGATATTAGTTTTATGTGTTGAAAAGGAAGACAGCTCATGTTGTACGAAAGAATCCATAACCATTTGAAATTTCTGTATAAAATGCTGATTAGACACATTTTAAACTACTGTTTTCTGTTATTTTGCTTCAGTTTGGTCTATTTTTAAAAGAAAAAATGGATAAAGAAGTAACAACTAAAAATAATCAACTGCGATCAGGGGAGTAAAACCCTGGGCAGAGGTGTTGCCTAAGCAATATATAATCTGCAAAAAACAATTTTAATGAGAAGGAAGAATTATGTTAATGCATGTTTTAATGGACCACAATGAGAATTATGTGGCAATCTGGCACTACTGATAAACAAGTTGCATTTTATGTAGACACAAGCATGAAGACTCACTTCTCCTGTCTGTTCTTGGAAGCGAAGGCTCTTTGCAGTTCCTCCATAATGCAGCTGGGGGGCATGGGAGGGTGTATCATATTGCCTAGGTGTGGAGACCCTGAGGGGTTGCCCAGGGGCCCTCTAAGCGTCAGCGTTATTGAAGCTAGACTTTCTGTGGCCCTGGGTGGAGGCTCCTTAGGGAGGTAGGAGTTGGGCAGGTGAGCAGGGAGCGACGCAGGTCCTGAATCTGTTCGGAGAAGATGAGCAGATAAACAGTGATGATTAATCATATAATATTTTTCTTATATACAGTATGTTTTGGGGTTTATGATGCTGACCTAAATTTCTATTTTTACTTTTGCGAACTCCTCTTATTATTGTACGTTCCATCATAATGCGGCCTGGGCTGTCTGCATGAGTGTCAGGTTTGAAGCTGAGTCACTTTACCTTTGGCTTTATTGCAAAGTATCTGCACCAAATTTACCACCAAGCTAAAACTACAAATGATAAATAAAAGGAAAAAAAAAAATCTTTGTAATGTTCCGAATGCCCAGATAGGCTTCATTACAACTTTTTAACCTACAACCTCAATTTCAAAAAAGTTGGGACACTATAAGATGTAATTAAAACAGACTGCTACGATTTGAAAAATCATTAGTCATCAAATGACTATGAGAATCAGGAGAAATCAAACTGGATGTTTGGGCTCTTCGGGTCCTCAGGTGACACTATATTAAAAACAGGCATGATCCGCTGCTGGAAATTACTGCATGGGCCAGGAACACTTCCAGAAATCACAGTCTACAGACACAGTTTGTCATGCAATCTACAAATGTAGGTTAAAGCTCTAACATGCAAAGAAGGCAAGGCAAGGCAAGTTTATTTGTATAGCACATTTCATGTACAAGACCATTCAAAGTGCTTTACATAAAACATTAAAAGCATTACAGCAGGGTGCAGGAAGCAATAATAAGTGCATTAAAAAAAAAACTTTAAAAGAAGCCAAATGTGAACACGATCCAGAGTGCCACTGTCCTCTCTGGGCCAAACCTCATTTTATAATGGTCTGAAGCAAAGTGAAAAACTTTTTAATTATTTTTGGAAACCATGAATGCTGTGTTCTGTGGACTAAAGAGGGGAGGGACCATCCAGCTTGTTATCAGCAAACTGGTGGTTTGGGGTGGTATTAGTGTCCACACTTTTTTGAGACATGTTGCCACAATCAAATTAAAAATGAACTTATATTTGGAAGTAAAAATATTAAGGTTTGCAAAACATTGCATTCTGTTTTTATTACAGTTTACATAGAGTCCCAGCCAAGACCCACATCATACTTACTCTCATTAAGCCATCAAAAATGGATATAAAGACATCTGTATCTCTTATTTACCGATCTTCCTTTAGTGTTTTTAATCATTTGTTATTCAAACGGAGTAGACACAGGTTATTTACAGCTACTATGCAAACACAGTGACTGAGAACTCACCTTCTACAGTACTCAGCTGGGGCAAAAGTTTTGGAGGTACTTGTGGTGGGGATGTTCCTGGAGGAATCTCCTCCGCTGATCTCTCTTCTGTTTGTTCTCCTGTTTCCTGCAGTCCCTCAGGTAGATCACTAGCAGGGTGAAACTCCTCCTCTCCCTCCTCTACCGGTAGCGGTACATTCTCTTCCACCTGTTCACAATCCTGGAGAAGGACAGCTGCTGATGGAAAAAACAAAAAACAAAAAAAAAAAAAAAAACACGCACACATTTAAAATGCTAATAAAATTAGTTAGCAGCACAAAATACACATTTAATGTAACAGATAAAAGTGTTTCCATACATTTGCCAATATGCATCAGCTTTAATCTTTAGTGTGAGGTTATAATTTGACTTATAAAACTTACCTACCAACCTCTTAATAAGACCATACAAACCAAACTAAAGATAAAAACATGAGTGATAACTAGTATATAATTTACTGAGGCATATTTTTTTTTCTTGAGAGTGATTAAAATAAATAGAACTGATACAACAGATGCAAGGTCAACCATTTTAAAACATATTGTACTGTACTCTTTCATGCTTATCTTGTACAAATATGCATATCACAGGCAGATAAGGCAGATGAGTGAGAAATGACATTTTCATGACTTTGCTGCCCTCTAGTGGTGAATATGAAGGATTGTGTTAAACACCAATCCTTGTTCTAAAGAAGCTATCAAAAAATGATGCAACAAATGCAAACATTTGAATTGGAAACATATATAAATCATTGCTTTAAGGATTTAAAATCAACAGGAATGTGCCCGTTTTTGCTTGAAGGAAAGAAAATGTCCCTACATTTTTATTTGGAGAGCACATTTGGCCTCTTGACAGACCCTTCTTTCATTAATTGCTTTTCCAGTTTGTAATGTCTGCAGATTACAGTGGGAAGGAGTGTCCTACCTGAAGGGAGATGTTCCTCCTCAGGACCAAGATATTCCACACTGCTGACTGTGAGGTTTGAATTCAAAGGGCCCCCAAATCCTCCAAGTAAGACTCCACCATCTGAACAGCAGCCTTGGGTGGGAGAGGTGGGGTCGTGGCACAGAAGTCCACTGGACAATGCTACATCTGGTAGGGGGAAAAAAAAAAGAGTAATTGACTCTTAGATCAGATAGGAGTCACTGAATATACAGAAATCAAGTGCAAAAAGATTGATTTGGTTTAATTACCTAATTAAATAAAAATACATTCTTTTTTCAAAGGATATACACATGGTATAAACTTGCAATCAGTTTAATCTGAGGAACGTTTACCTCATCTAATGAGCTTAGGGTCCTTAAATAGACAATGTGGTTTCACTAAATGACAGTTACCTTCATTAAGTAGCCATCTCCATTTCAGTAAGAGCATCACAATTAGTCTTGTGTTCAGCAGCTGCAGTATAATGCTGATTTTAACAGCAGACGCACGAGATGACTGTTTATCGACTTCAGATAGCATTATAACCTGAGTCTGGCCAAACTGAGTAATCATTTCACGTGTCACAATTTATTTATGTCGCAACTTTGTCTGATGTTGGCTGAACATTTGTCTCTCAGGTGTCAGTATAAGGAAACCCTTGATGATACTTAAAACTGTTGTAAATGTATTCCCAGCACTCCTTAGACTATTCTTTTATTGCAGATTTGACATTTTTAAAATCATTTTAAATAAAATACCATGGTTATGTTTCATTTTCTTTGGTCAAAAGAAAAAAATGAATGCAGTTTCTCACTTTCTTGTTAGAAAATGTAACTTCAGCTTCAGACTAAATGGTAAGTATTCCTGATGGCTGCATAATATTTATTTTTTTCTAAAAATAATAATTATAAGACTCATATCTAGTCTTTTTTTTTATTAAAAAACAGCTTAAAAACAGCTGTTCAAAAGGTGAAACTAATGGCTCCAGCAGCGAGTTGTATGCGTTTTCTTTTGTCTTCCCTTTTTCTTATTTTTAACACATCTTTTGCATGTGGAGGAGATGTACTTTAGCTAGGTATAAATGCATAAAGGTATTCTCAGGCATCATTATATATTGAAAAGAGCATAATAATGCACTTGGTTCAATCATAACTTCTCATGTCTGTTACTCAAACCCTTCCAATAATCTTTCCTAACCAAATTCATTAGAGAACATGAGGCAAAAATGGTTTACAAGTGTGGGTATGAGGATCTATCCATCCTAACACTCTACAACTTACCTGTGGAACTCTGCTTGAGTTTATCATTTTTCTTTTTCCTCCATTTCCAAGGCTTGAAAATTCGCCCCAGAGTGGCCAGCTTGCTGTTACGTCGGATGGGTGGAGTGTGAACCCCTGTCACCAAGCAGCCTGTCCTGAGCACCCTCTGCTGTTCCACTAGCTCTACTACAGTGACAGAGGAAAAAGCCCAGAGAAGAGTCGAGAGATGTTCCAGGAAGGTGAAACAGGGAGGAATGGAATGGTTGGGAATTTTCAGTTGAACGGGATCAAAAAGAGGGAAAGCAGATAAAGGGGAGTGTGGAGGTTGGAAGATAAGGTTGAGGGGGAAAAAAAGTCAAATGTGAAAAAAGGCAAAAGAAGACAGGAAAAGAGAGGGAGAGAAAAACAGGGGCCAAATTAGTATGCTCACCTCATTGAATAAACCATGATGGAGTCCAAACGCTGTGAACAGATTGAATTAGAAAGACTAATTTGATCATAGCACACTCCCTTACGGTGGTTTTTCTCCCTTTGAGCTGTACCTCATGTATCAAAATAAATATCTCTCACAGTCCAAATTGTGAGCGATATGAATTTGAATATGAAAGCAGCACACACACAGACTGCCTCATATAAGATGGATTCCCCTGGTGACCAACAGGTGTGCCAGTCTTGTTGCTTTACCAGAAACCCCTTCAGCTTTAGCTGCCTGATAAGACAATATTAACTGTTTTACAGAGTCTACCTCCTCCTTTATAATATGTAGCTCATCTGCTACAAATAAATAGTATGACTTATAGTTCAAATTACAAACTGTGTGATTCTGAAGCATTCAGTGTTTGCTGGAGTCAAAAATATTTTTTCATAATGCCATCTGCCTTTTGGCTATTTCTACCTGTGAAGCAATACATACTTAGCTGTGCTGTGGTCTGTTTATGTTGTCTAGGATAGAAGCTGGTGTGTTCTGCATGCAGAATTTTTTTTTTCTTTTCATTCTATATTTGGACTTGTATTCATTTCTGCAAAATGCTTGTTTCACACATAAATTACGAATAAACACACAAGAGCTTAAAAGCACTCTGGAGGCAATAATCACACATGCTGTAAACATCAAAAAAGAATTAGCTAATTTAGCAAATTAAACTGTCAACAGCTGAAATGGTACAAATTTAGCAAACACTGATTAGTTTTTTACACAAATTATGTTTTAAATAAAACAAACAAACAAATGGAAGCAAATCCAGCAATATTAATTTACATTTTCTGGTAGATGAGCTGCCCGCATCTATCATGCTCATATCCTTGCACCCTTTTCTATCTATAAAGGAAAGCTGTATTTACATGAATGACGGCTATGACTCATATCAGGCAAAGAGTTGGTCTTAAGATTCATGTGCGCACATTGCTGCTAGGCTGCCAGCTTCTGAGTAAGCCAAGAAAATGGAAATGCATGGTAAATGCCATGTATTTAAGAGCTGCACACGTCAATGTGACAAAAAAAGAGGCAATATCTGCCTTCCGAAAGCTGATATCTTTGTTCAAACAATCAGCTGAAGGGGGAGGCAAGGATTTGTGATGAAGGAGGGTGAGGAGGAAAAGGGGGGCTTGCAGAGTAGCTCATGGTGGGATAAAGGAGGGATACAGCTGACTCTCTTTCATGATTTTTCGAGGCCCTTGCCTCCTCCCTGAAGCATGTGGGTAGGGAGTAGAAAGTAGATGAAGGCAGTGATTGAGGGAGGAGTAGAGGAGAAACAAAAGGGAGAATCAAGGAGAATAAGGAGGAAATAAGGAAAGGATGAAATAAGAAAGAAAGAAGAACCAAATAAGGAGAGAAAATATTATAAAAGGAAAAGAAAGGAAGTGTCCAAAAAGGCAAAGAAGAGTAAGAAATAATAAAATGACAAAGAAGCAGAAGAAAGAAAGCATAAAAGGGTAAAAGCAGAGGAAAGGAGAAAGCAATGGCAAGGGAGAAACTGTGGAAGGGGAATAGATCACATGAAATGAGGTTATTTCAAGTTCTGGGTGTGACCCTAAAATTTCCTGGAAACAGGTCAGTTGACCATGTCCACCCATCTCTCCATATCACCATCACCACTGCCACACATGAAGTATGGCAGACATGCGGCGCTTGCTGAATCCAGGTCAAGCTTGAAGGAAACACAGCCAGTCGCACAGGGGAGAAAAAAAAAAAAAGCTTAAGAGAAAAAGAGAGGGAGTAGGAGGGGCACAGGCGTTGTGTCTGTGTAAGAGGGAGAGAGTCTGTGTGGAGAGAGAAGGGGAGAGGAGAGAGGTGGGGTCAGGCCCGCTGCTGTTGCCATGGTGACCACATCCAGATGCTGCCGCAGCAGTGGGAGGAAGGGGGCGGAGCAAGTTGGGCTGGAGCTTATAGGATAGAGTATGGGTGAGGACGGGAAAGGAGCCCCCCTACACAGATAACTGCCATATCTGAAGCCAGTGGCAGCACCCGGTGCATTGTGGGTAGGCGATGAAGCCACATGGAGGTCTGTCTGCATTTTTGAGGGGGGAAGGTGATGGCAGGGAGAAGAAGAGAAGGGGGATTCCTGGGAGAAGAGGCGAGAAGAAAAGATGGGAGGGGGCTGTTGCTATACGGAAGAGCTTGCAGAAGAATCTAGCCTCGTCCAATCACAGAGCAGCTATATATAATGCATATCAAGTAACTTCATTTTTCATAGAAGGGGTTGTTATTCAGAGAAAATGACAGTAGTCTGGCTAGAGCACAAAAGTAAGGTGGAAATATATGCATGTGCAAGGATTTTTCTTTCATCCTCTGGATGAGGTTGCATTAAAATGTGTGTCAGATAAGCATGAATGGGCTACATGCACCATGTGGCGATGATGTGTGACTCTAATTAATATGCTAATGCAAATAGGATTTCATAAATCCATGTGTCACGATTGTGCATGGACCAATAGTTTGTTGCTGTCCTTTCTGCCCAACAAGTTTGTACAGAACATTATTACAATCAGTGAGCAGCATCACAGCATTATACAAAATAAAAGATTAAATTCACAAGAGAAAACACAAATAACCCCCAAAATGTAGGTAAATAAAACTATAATGCAGGTAAGCATAACAAATGCTAAACTTAAACAGTCCAAACACTAAGAAATTAGCAGATTGTGGAATAAAGTATCCAATATGACAATGTGACTTGGCACAAAGACAAAAACAGAGCACATTTACGTACCACCAGGAACCACACCTCACCTAATGAGCCTGTCAGCACATTCGGGACTGTAAGATACACATTAAGCACATCCCCCTCCTAAGTTCACAAAGCGGGAGGAAGCCAACAAAAACTGCTCCTCTGTTGAAATGTAGAGAGTGTTTAAATAAAATGGAACTTTAAGATTTATCAATGATGTTGAGCCAAAAACCCAGCTGTAGTGAGTCTCTGCAGTTCTGTAGTAACACAACTGCAAAGGCAAACAATGTGTGTGTACAAGAGTACAGCTCTGAAATCTGTTTGTGACCTTTTCGGATGCAATGAAAGGAAGTCACCCTGAGTAGTAGGATAATATCGGTGGCACAGATTCAGTGCTGAGGTTGTAAGAGGCAAAGACTTGCTTTGCTGAATCACAGACTGATTCAGACTGGTGTGATGAGTGTGCTTGCAATAAAAAGCAAATCTGAATAAAGCAGCAGCGTGCCATCAATGTAGTAGTTTGCTGGGATATAAATGATGCCAAGCGGAGTTTGTATTATTTGACTGCATCACAACGCTTTCATTAATACAGTTAAATATCATAACCTGCCTGACAAATTAGAACATTTTTATAAACATGCTCTTCAGCAGAAGAATCCAAAAGTTCTATAAACGATGCGGGTGAGCTAACTAATAGCCAACCAGTGCAACTGGCAAAACAACATGAACATGCTGAATTGTATTTACTTTGCATTGTTTTATGTTTAAATTTCTGGAAAAGCAGATATGTTTCATAGCGAAACAGATATGAAACCTGCCTGTTTCATAATGAAAAAGGAAGAAACTGAACACATTCCACATTGAATTTTATTAGAGTGGACATCAGCATATGCCTGTGGTGCGCTGGATGGGCAGACTGTGCACATCAGTGTATCAGCCAGAAAATATGCCGGATGTTTCACTCAGCTAAAGTAAATAAAGCAGCATTAATGCCCACCTCAACCATTTAACTACTATAGATAAAAAGCAATACAGAGTCATCTTAATGTAAACCAAAATGTAATCTGAAATCAATAAAACGTGAAGCATAGAATGACATGTTGCACATCTTCAACAGGCATCACTTTTAAGTTTTGGCATTTTTATATTTTCAATGATTTTAAATACAATGAACCTTGACAGCTTTGACAGATCAACATTTTGTTTGAGAATACACCTCTACCTGCCAGCCAATGTTTTCTCCAATATTACACAGACATGTTTTCCTCTTGCCTCTTGTAATCACTTCTAGGTAGCCTCAGGCTCAACTGTTAGAAAAAAAGAGGATGAAACATAATGAAATGGAAACAGTGCTGAACAACACGCTGAACATTCTGCTAGATATAAAAGCAAATTAAAATCAAAGATTGCCACAATATAAGGTGAAAATATTCTTTAATTTATTAAGGTGAAGTACAAAAACTGAGATAATTCCAAAGTATTTCCTCTGCCACCATCATCTCTTCAAAATAGTGCATGTACTGTCTTTGTGGCTGTGATCTGCAAAACTAATGACGTTGCTATTAACGATAAAGTAAATAAGTAATAAGTAAATGATAAGTAATAGAGAAAAGTAAATGTTAGCTTGCTAACATGCTACGCTGAAACTGTGAAAACCGTTAACATAATTTTTTAAATATATAAACAATTGGCTTGCCACTATCTTTCTAGAATTAGCACATCTCACAAAGAGATGCACCACCTGCAACATGCTGTACATTTGCTTAACTGGTCACGTCACATCTATAAATAAGACCTATCCTTGACTCCTGTCATCCCTGCAAACCCTACAGAGCCTCAGTCTCTGCTCCTCCCAAGACACTGACAATGTGTCCTTGAATAGAGCACCTCCTCGCCCACTGCTTCGCCAGCTAACCTTCTTGCTTTACCCTCCTGGCTTTACAACTGTGCTGCCATCTGTCTGTAGCCCGACTGCCTCAGGGGCCCGGCCACAGTCAGGGCACACAGTTAACAACTTACAGGAAAAGAGAACTGAGCAAGAACAAGAAAAACAAAGAATGACAGAGAAAGGCTGAGATTCCTTTTACTGCCCTCTCCACAGTAATTTAAATGAAAAGAAAGACAGAGAGTAACAATCGTTTTCAAAATATGAGTCTATCAGGCTCTTAAAAAAAGGCTAAATTTACTCTTTGTGGACATGAAAATATCTATAAGGTCTGGAAAACTGATTTTACAAGATTACCAGATTAATTTACACTGTGTGTGTGACAAATAAACATCAATAACCAATATTCATTCCACTGACCTTCAGTGATGCATGAATTATTAAAGCCAGCTTCCAAGTGACAAAAAAATCTTTGTTTTCATAATATTTTTACTAAGTCTATAGCCATAATTTAATTAGGAAGAGGACTACAATAATTACTAAGGACACAGAGGTCATGACTTTGCTTCTTTTTTTCTTTTTGTTTATTCAACAATGGGCATTATTAGGAACAGAAAGAATGGTAATTTCTCTCATAATTATCCAATATATCATACAAAATTAAAAATTTAACACCTACTAAATTAATCTACTTAAGCTCAAATAAATGGTTTATTTTTTATGTTAAGCTATTTTGCTTTTTTGTACAGGAAAAAAAATGTCAGTTTACAACATAGATGCTTGGTTATTGGATATTTATGTGCATACATAATTAGATAACGTCACAATTTTACTTTTAAATATAAAAGTTATTAACATTTTTTATCAGGACACATTCAGAAATTAAGTAAGAAACAAAGCTAATGTTATAGGTTTGTCTAATTTTAAACAAAACACTGTTGGCTAGGCTAGCTACTAATTGATCCATATTAACCACTAAAGAAGAAGTGGCCCCAACATCTAAAACAATGTGCTAATAGGATAAATGAGTTAAGATGATGTAGTCTTGCTGGTATGTGGAGTGTTGGGACATGTTTAAACTAATTTCTGAAAGAATAGCCCATCATCGTGTTAGGCTACATGAGTCTGCAAAGGTCAAGCCTCCATATCATCAATGTGATTACAGCCAAGTGTAAAACACCAGTGTGTGGGCTACTGGCAACAAGAGAGTGAAATGATGTCAGCCCGGCCAGCAGCCAATAGGAAATGCCTGAGGCCCTTGTTTATTACCATATGTTGATGTTGAGAATTAGGGCTAGTGGGTGGCTTTGCTTGTAAGCCGCTGTTGCAGCATCAGTGAGAACAACTTAGAACGTCATGTTCTTCTGAAATATTGCTTCTCCATTTGGAGTGTCATGAGATCTAAATGGACAGATAGATGAAAGGAAGTTTAAACTTCTTAAATTTTCATGGTGATTGCTCAAAGGCTTTGTTTAGTCAAACTGACATGCTTATATGTTAGTTATCTTTTAGTGCAAATTAACATTGAGTGATGTTTTATTTTATTTAAATTTTTTGTATTAAGGAGGATTTGCCTGGTTTTACAAAACAAGTAAACTGGGACTACTTGGCCACTTAAATTAGTCATACATTGCCTCCATGCTCTGTTAAAAAAACATCCAGGGTGTCAGGGTCATGTTTAGAAAGGACAACAGTTTTACAAAATGCTTTACCAGTTGTGTGCTGTCAATATTAAAGCATTAAAGCTGTGATCTGTTATTGAGATTGGCTTAAACTAACAGTCATTCACAGGCAAGTCCAATAAAAAAATCCATAAAAACAAAAGTAAACGCCATAGTTTTTAATACTCAAAAGTGAGCTAATCTGCCTCATCAACTATGTGGGAGTAGTTTCAGCACGTGTGATCACACACTGTGCACTGCATAAGCAAACTAAAAAACACACTGTTTGGATATAAATGTTGCTAAACCTTCATTTGCACATGAATGTAAAATAGAAATTACTAAAATAATTTGTATTTGTGAAACAGTTCTCCTAATTTAAGACTGTGAGTTACTTTAAATATTAGAAACATATATTAATCTATGGCGAAACACTGAAAATATAACTCCTAGAGATCCACATGTACTTGCACAATCACACACTCAACCCATTCTCACTCAGACACACCTCTGCTTTAAAAGTGGAAAAAAAAAATACAAAAAGCTATCTTTAACCAACTGTGAAAGACCTCACTGTTGCCATCACATCCAGCCAGTGGGTTGAAAATGTTCCTGCTAAAAGTGCTTTTCCTGTCACCCACACAACAGGGTAAGCCTCAGAAAATGTCATTCTGAACTGCTCTTCTAACTTAAAGCATCAGAGGAAGAGGGAGACCTGTTAATGTGTTTAGGATGAATTCCAGTCCATAGTTAGGCAGCGTTCCCAAAACTAAAAATCATCCTTTTTCATCAGAAAGCTCCTTCCAATCAGGTAATGGAAGTCTTGGTTCACTCTTGCCTCTTACATCGCATTAATCTGAGACACTGCAACATACTGACTCATTCAGCTTTCATTTCCTCTAATATACATATATATATATATTTCTTTTTACTGAGATAGTTTAATAAAAGAACTTAAATTTCTGAGCTCTGATCAATGAAACCTGTCTGTCAACGTGGCATTTAAGACCAACAAAAGCAACAAAAAGTTTGGTGTCATTACTGAGGCAGCCAAAATATTTATTGACTGAGTTAAAAGTGTCCCTCAACAATTTGCTTCAATACTATTTACTCTAGTCTTTCTCAAGTTCTCAAAACACTTGCATTGTGTAAAAAATGAGCAGTCATAAAGCAAACAGCGATCACGCAGAGTTTATACACAGGGTGTTTAGCTGCAGGTCTGCAACGGGGGGCAGTTGGCGAGGTTAGTTATAGACTTCAGTAGCAGAGTCAGGTGGGTGAGCAATGGTGTGTGATTTATTCCTGTTATTTCCACTAATTTGGGTGAGTACCTGAACATTTTGCAATACAAACTGTGTCCAGAGAGAAAGTATATAAAAGTAAATGTTCACTGAAGCCAAAAAGTGTTTGAACACATGCGCGTTTTCAACAAGTTTTGTCTAAATTAACTGTAGAAGCTAATAGCTTCCTTCAGTGAGCTCCCACTAATCTGCAGGAAGAACAGCATAATGAAAGGTAAACAAGAAGCTCTTAGCACTGCCATTTAAAAAGATTATTTTATAGCAAGGACACCTACCATATTTGGATTCTCTCTAGTGTGCAGCAATACAGGAATTGCTAAAAACAAACTGAGTAGAGACTTGTATTGAAACCAGGAACCACAGTGTACAGTAAAGCTGCAACTCCTCCAGGGAATCACAAAGCTGGATTAAAAATAGCGTGACATTTTCTCCTTTATTATTGTCAGACAAACTGTATATATGTGAATCTCAAATAAATGATGCATTGCCAGCAGCTCTTACATATCTCAAACTTTACACACATAATCAGTGTCCTGCTTGCACAGCAACCTCATTTGCTATAGACATATGGATCAATTTAAACAGACCAGATGTTTAGCATGCATGGTCAAATTGGTCATTAGACCATGTCGTAACCATGTCAATAATAATCCTGAAATGCCTACTGAGAACATGGGGTTTAATAAATACACTGCATGTTAATTGTAGAGCGACATAGGAATGAAATGTGTTAAAAGGTAAAAGTGACAGAATGTGTCTTTTTAGGTAGGCTAAAACTAAACTTTTCCTCCTCCCTTGGTTTTAGACAGGGCCAAGCACCATGCATAGTGCACCAAGTTCCAAGGGGGAGCAAGTTATCAGGCTCATGATGAATCATAATTATAATCTAAAGTTACAACTTTACAGCCATCTGATTGGTTAAGTGAGATCCAGCGTTGTCAACCAGTTATTAACGGGAAGACACAGAAGCTGCGAGCCTCAACAAAACAGACTGTACAGACCCATATAAACAATACAAAACTAATATATTGTAGTGGCTGCTGTAGTTTGTCTTCTGAGGGTTAGTTTTGTTTGCATATTTTCCATGGAGCTTTTTGGCACCAGCTACTCTGTTCTGCACTGTAAGTTAAATGTGTATGTAATTCCTTGAAATTCTCCCTCAGTTTGAATTTTGAAAATGAGCTTTATTTCCTCTAAGGGCATTGTAATGGGTGTGTCAGTATATATTCATACATGTATGTTATGTTTATTTTAATCATTTGTTTATTGTTTGGTGGCTTTGTTCATGCAGAAGCAACTCTGTTATTTTTTAAGATTTATCTTCTTCTCTTCCAGTCTGTGTTGTTATGTTGATACTAGTGCTACCGGTCTTGGACTAGATCTGGAATTCTGGGATAATGCACATTTTAGAATTTCTATTACACTTAATACAAATATATAGTGACTAAGGTTATGAAAAAAATCAAAGTTTTCCAGTTAGGAGGTGGGGAAACTATTTAGGAAAGATTTTGTCCAGTTACTGAAACACTTTTTCTTTGTGTCACAGGCTTGCTCCTGGGATCTAAAATACATGATCTGGTAGTTGAACAGGTGTGAGCAATATGATGAATCAGTGTTAATTGAGAAATTGCTAAAATCTACTCCGTCATCAATAATGAACAACTCTGTACTGGCCTGGTCAGTACAGTCTCTGATAACATTTTTAATGGGATTGGATTTGAGCTTTTGGTGTATATGGATACAGTATATAGGATGATTAAATTAAATGGAATTTGTGCCTGGATCTGCACAATTTGATGCCATTGTGTCACTGATGTAAAAAAAAAATAAAATAAAAAAAAAGAGAGAGAGAGAGAGAGAGAGAGAGAAAGAAGGCAAGAAAAATCTGGGCCTCTTTCATCGCAGATCAAGGGCTCAGTTAAGTCAAGGCATCTGTGATCCAGGGCAGACTTATCAGTACTCAGACCACGGCTCTGCTCGGTTCAGCAGCCTGCTGCAGAGAAAAGACTGGCGCTGTCCCTGGTGCTGAAACACAATCTGCCATTATATATCAAAACGTCAAGTCCAAACTCTTCCTCTGTTTGCATCCTACTAAACTATATTTCATAACCACTGATATATGTGATTGTCTAAATAGCTGGTGTATAAATAACACACTGTTTAACCTTTAAAAACAATCACAACATAACAAAAATAATAGGCTATGTGCTACATCGGATGACAAAAAAGGCTTTTATTTACTAATTTTCTGGTTGTATATTTGACTTATTAATGATCATGTGTCCATAAAGTGATCAGAATTGTTGATAAAATGTCTCTCAATTCAGCAGCTTGTTCATCATTTCAGCCCAAAAGCATGCTGGAGATGGAAAAATTAAAGTAATGTAATGAATCATCAATTACTGATGACAACAATTATGATCATCCATGAGTCATGACTTTGATGTGCTGATTTTCACTTTATGTAAGTGAACTGAAATTCCAGGACCAGTGAGATAACATCAGTCAGAAATAGTTGAGTTTGGGCTTTAAATGATTGATAAAAACATGGTGGGCTGTCACAGTGCCCTGAAGGTCTGACATACTGACCATGAAATGGATTCATTTCAATGTTCAGAAAATTTCAAAAAAGCATAATATATTAAAAAAATATAAAGGTAATGTATGAAGTAGAATATAGTGAGTAATCATTATGATTAATCTGTTAATATGCAATAATAATATGTCCTAAATTACATTGACATGGTAGCCTTTTGAAAGGAAACAGAACTGAGCAATGTCTGAAATTGTTTGATGGTTTTGCCCTTTGCGACATCATAATGTAAGTCTTCAGCAGATAACTCCCTGTTAAGTGAGAAGAGAATGAATGAAACTCTCTTACTGCTTCAGAAACAGTTTGGGCTTTTCATCTATGCATCATCTATGAAAGAGTCACTGTGGCTGTCTGTGATTCATAAGCATCTATAAACCTGGATTTTGATTCTGTGTTTTATATGTGTAAAGCTGTTTGTATTTGTGTAAAGGCTTATCTACTAAGAGTAAAAAATAAGCATGTTGTCTTTAGATGGACTGATTTAATTGATTTTACATATAAATGAAAAGTTATAAAAAGTTACAGCTAACCTACAAATCAGTGTTATATAAAGTTCATTTAAAAACAGCCAGCACTGCTCTAATCTTTATTCCTTTCACTATTAATAACTCACACACAGTCAGTCTACCAACACAATGAAAAGCTTCCCTTCATTTTTATTTTACAACAGTATTCCTTCTAGTGCAGTTATCTGATCTAGCTACATTATGTATTTCATTTGGCATCTCCTGAGAGGCCTTGGAAGAAATGCTCAATATCACTTCACTGTAAGTAGCTATTAAACACAATACAAAAGGCCTCATACCACTTTCTTTGGCCTCTGCAGTGGTTCAGTATGTCACCCCATTACATCACACCTAACATAGGTATGTACGCATTACCTGTCTGTGCTTAAATCTTTTTACTTTCACTTTCACTTTTATTTCTGTGCATCCCTTCTGCCTATCCTCTGTGTTTCTTGGCCAAACTCAAGACTGTTTATAATTGATGGGAACTTCCTCAGCCCCTGCTATCTATCTCAAACTCAGTCTGGCAGATTTGTTATGAATGAGAAATGAACAAGTGAAATGGAAACAATACATCAATTTTCTGTGTGTCTATGTGTGAGAAAGGAACATGGAGATAGAGGAAAAGACTTAAGTGAATGCTGCAAATTCAGTTATGAAGGTAACATGAAGGTACGTAAATACAATTCTTATGTGTGTTTAAAAGGGACACCCTGCTGGGTTTTAATTAATTAACTCTGTCAAGCTTATGGAGATGGGAGGGACAAATTAAAATAAATAAGATGTTAAAATCTATGGGCAGAGGCCAAGCTATTCTCTTGTTTAGTCACTGTTATGGTTAAAGCTCGAAACCACAGATTCTATTTATGCAAAGTTATTCATGTTTGTTGTTTACTAAGTCACCATGTCCCCAGTCTGAAAGCCTGACTTGTTCTAATTATGCATTTTGCAAGTTTAAGACAACACCATTGACATCATTATGAAATCATCAGCATTGGGACTTTAGTGAACTCCATCCACAATTATTTAGACATTTTTCAGCAGTTGCTATGAGCTGTTTGGTGCTCCTCATTATACATAAACATAATAAATTGAGAGTGAACTTTTCACGATGAGATAGAACTTAAGCAGTTGAATGTTTATGTTTTATACCTTTTATACTTATATTTATACTATAACTTATACTAGAACTGCTTTCTGATAGATATGACATGTGTCCTCCAGGTCTGGTTTTAAAAAAATACATTTTTGAATTTTTTATTTATTTATTTTCGGATATCTTAACTTTTCTTGTGTGTTTTCTCATTGTTGTTTATCAGTGATTTGGCTGGTTTTGTACTTTCTTTTGAGCAGCACTTTGACCTGTTTAAGATGTGTTAAAAAATCTTTTGAATTACATTTTACACAACATATTTTGGTTGTAAATGGTTCATCATACACACCCCAAATTTGAATATGTCACCATTCACTTTTGAAGGGAATTAGCCCACTAGTCAAAATAGCTGTGTCATGAAAAATAATATTAGCTGCTTCAATCCAAAAACAGAACATGAAAAAACAAAAGTTATGTTTTCTTGTTGTCTTTTAATCGTTTTATTTTCTACAGAAAATTTTTAATGGTGTAATGCTTAATAGATGAGTCTTAAATTCAATTTTGACTCAGCATAAAGACAGGTGCTGATACAGACTCAGTTTAGTCCTGTTACTTCGGTGGATGCAGAGTGGGATTCTTGGCCAAGTTTTGGTGTTTTGCACTTCAGACCCACACGCCACTGCCTCTCTGTTATTGGTCTCCTATGGACTATCCATCATCTAACTGCAGCCAGTTTGCAATTATAATCCCATCTTGGCTTTCTTTTTAAGAAAAAAGCCATCTCCTCATCTCTTCTCTCCTTCATCTCCTCTCTACTCTCAGTCCCTCGTCCTTTTCTTCTACCTCTCTGCAAAATGTGCCTCCTGTTCCACAGACTCAATGCCCAGAGGACTTTACCCTTCACATCATACAGCGTGCAACTTCCTGCACTCCATTTAACCTCAGCTTTTAGAGGCTAAATAGCTCCACTTCATGCTGCCTTTACACAGGATTCTCTACCAGGTGTTCAGGTCTGCTCAGGTCTTTGTTCTCCGCTGACAGTTCAACGGTCTGACTGTCTTAGCTCTGTCTAACAAATTCTGGTTATGTATTGATTTATTTTTTATTTTTATTTATTTATTTATTTATTTATCCACCCACCAGATCTTTTGACAATGAACACATACATGGCTGCAGATGCCAAAAAGCACACAGGTGTGGCCATGGAAACAACAGCCTCAGCAACACATGGCTTGTCAAATGCCTAATCTGCTCCTGCATCCACAGGGAGCAGGCATGATGTGGGGCTTTAGTCATTGTTGTCATTTTTGTGCTAGATTTTCATAGGCGACAGAAAGATGGTGAAGACATTCACAGAGAGCAGAGCTCAACACAGCATCCCTACACAGCTTATCCCCATTTACTACTCGGTACTTGTGGATCTTCATTGTGACAGTACAGTTCCAGCAGCATCCAGTCAAGATAATAGGAAAAGGAAAATTAATGATTTTTTTTTTTCAATACAAAGACTTGCAGTCTTTTTTGGGTTGTTTGTTTTTGTGTATTTCCTAATTTGATTTAGAGCAGAAAAACAGACTTAGAGACTTAGCACTGTTTAAGTTTATATGAATTACGTATCATATCTCATGGATAATGATTAGATCTCATCAGCATCATTGTTTATGCTCACAAGGCTCCATGACTTCAAAACTCATTAAGGTGTGATGCTGATAGGATAATTAATGCCATGTTTAGAACTGACAGAACTGTTAAATGCCTGATTAAATGATCAACAAACCAAATATAAATTTAAACTAGCTTGATCTCCCAAACTGGTTTAAGCTTTTAAAATGTTTTCTTTAATCAATATATTTCTAAAGTAATGAATCTGTTATACAACTGATGAATTTCCTGACATATCATTCAAGCCCCCACCCCAAATAAATAAACAAATAAATAATAAATAAATAAAATTACATTTTAAAAAATCTATAGATGAAAGCCCATTCAAAACTGTAAAACTTGTAAAAAAAAAAAAACCTGCTTAAAATTTTTTTCTATTAAATTTTCTATGATTCACAGCCTTTTTATGAAAACACTCTCTTTTAAGAAATAACTTGTTGTGCCCTTTGTTGAATATTTTGACCCCTCTCCCCCAAAAACAAATAGCTACCCATCTATATGAACACTATATCAGTAACTTGCTTAAACAGGTTCACCAAGTAAATAAATGTGTCACTTTCCATAATATATTATTAAAGTATGTTCTGTTTGTAATAAAAGGCTTTAAAACACATTGACACCAAAACAAAACAAAACAAACAAAAAGCCCAAAGAAAACTGAACTTACATGGCACAGGAAAACTTTCCTAGCTAGATTTTCCAGCAAAATATGTAGAATGATAAATGATAGAACAAGATATTAATTTGCAAAAGAGCTTTTCTTGTTACAATGTTTGGATATTCAGGGATCTTCTTCAGCTCGCAGAACCACTAAAAGAAACACAGCTCCAGACTTTGAGGTTCCTTCTTCGAAAGTTTCCTCCAGCTTCAATGCTTTGCAGTTGGATGTTTTTTCCCTGGCTTTCCCCACAGAGACTCACCAAATCTATGTATTTTGAAATAGAACAATCAAAAAAACAAATGTCTCCAAAACGCCTTTTTGTGCTTTTATATCTGATGATGCAATCTTGGCTGCCTAAGTTCTTGAGCTAATACTTTTTGCCATATTATTCTGTGTGTTTAATAGTCTGTGAACTAAGTTGTATCTGCTAACTTGGTTTTGGAAGTAAGCCTTGATGCAGCTCTTTTCTTGCTTGCCTTTTCAAGGTGTGATTATGCACCTTCTGTTCAAAGACACTAGTTCTCTTTCTTTTTATTTATTTTATTTTTTTATTTTTTAGTACAACTGTAGAGAAAGAAAAGTGTCTTCTGGGCTTTTCTATGAATGAATGGTGATACAGCTTTTAGCTTACTTGTGTTATTTTAACTTAATTAAAATTCATTAATGTAGCACTTACTTTATAACCTCAAAATTTAGAGTTTCTGATTCATCTTGATGGTACAGTTACATTTATTTTAGTACATTCCTGGAGCTATCATTGCCCAGAAGTGTCCCAAGTAGACCTGCAGAATAAAAAAAGGACTATTTGCATTTTTTTTTTAAACAAATATTGTTATTGTGATTTGGTTTGCGATTTGATCTTCTAAATGTCAGTTTCCGTTCAAACAGAAATATTTTCTACATGAGATGGAGGATTACCACATGAGATGACATGACATGTGCAGGTGAGCACATTCCAACCAGCGGAGAGAGAACGCATGTGGGAAACTATTTGCCTGATAAGCAGACATAAATATGCATCTTTTATACTCCCAAGGTGGCGAAGATGAAAACGCTCATGCTGAAAACTTCTTGTCCATCGCAGGACATGCAGCAGAACAAACAGATTCTACCGTCATTGTCTTCATTTCTGAGCTGTATTCCAACTTTAAATGGATCCAATATTCTTCTTAGGATTAAATAACCTTAACACGTTATCTAAGATATGAACTTTAAGAATATTTCTATTTCAATTTCAATTTAAAAATGCCCCGACAAAAATGTTTTTAAAAAGTCCCGAGGCTGAGAATCCGCACGTCACTACCTTTTTTCTGCATCACTTTACAGCAGCATTTTGCTTTACAGCACCACATCACACCCCAGCAACTGGATATCAACACCAGCAACTTCAAGGCTGATTTATCAAAGAAACTCAAGACGATGTTATTGGAGAAAGTAAGGAAAAGAAAAAGCAAAATGGACAGAGCAAGACATAAGAGAAGAGTGAACACTGGACTGAGCATTACTGGGTGTAACATGGATGCTGAATTAGCCGTTAGGGAGCACCTCACTGAGAAAGTTGAACAAAGCTCAATAGTGCTTCTTTAACAACTGACTTGATCCATAAAGACTAATAATTACAATTTGTGAGTTATATGTTCAAGTTGCCGTTAGTGTCTTAGAGATAGATATGGATTTTATTTCTTTCTTTTTTTAGACAGTTGAGAAGTAACTCTCAGGTTCTACATTGCTGAGTACTTTTTCAGCTGTTGTAGGGACTTCAGTGTATCATAAAGGAGAGAACGAACAGCTCACCAGTGGTTACCAGTAACAATTGGCCATCATTAGAAAAATAAATGACTAATGACTAAGCACTAAACTACTCTCTGTACTGTAAATATGAAGTCATAAGATAGTTAAATTTGCTCTACATAAATACTGAAAACTAAAATACATCCTAGCATTGAAACCATGTTCAATAGCAGTTTATTGTGTTTTCACCACCATTTTCATATGAATAACACAAAAGAGAACTTTGTTGATAAATAAAATGTGCATCATGTGAATTGTGGTTTCCCTTTGGGTTATAACAAAAAGTAAATCCATCTACTCACAGCAGCAACTGAGGCCACACCACTTACTACACTGATTCAGGGTTTTATTTATCTTCCTCTGACACACCTTTAAGCCTACTTTACTGCCTCATTACAGGGTGGACAAAAAGAAAAAGATGTCAGTTCCATCAAAACTCTGCTCACAAAACTTTTTTCTCTCAATCATCTTTTCTTCTTCAGTTAAGCCAGCCTAATGACTGCTTGCTGTTGCTTTCTCATTTCTAACCTTTTCTTGGTGGCTTGAGAGCAGGGATTTGTTGTTTTAATAATTCAGATTTTCTAAATACCAGGAGGAACTGGTTGTTGACAAAAGGATGATTCACAGAAAAGAAAAGGTTGTATCTGCAGTTTTCGATTATTATGTAATTATTGTGCTTTATAAGGAACATATTAAAATCTTTAACAAGGTTTTTTTTTTGTCATTGTTATGCAAGGAACGTCTGTGGCAATAATCCTGGTTTGTGTACATTATTGAACAAAGCCTTGTTAAATAGGGAGTTTATTATATAATGCCTACCAGCTCATAATTTCCCATATTTACTCATGAAGACTTGGTTGTAAGTGAGGAAAGTACAAGAAATTAATAAAATTTGAGATTAGTCATCACCATGACAATATTGGTACGTCCCTTTGGTCATAATGGGGGTTCCTTCCCGTTATATCTGAAATCCTCTGAGATACTTCTGATGTCAGACCTGGGGGATTATCCTGGTATCAGTACAACCAGTGGAGGAAAATGAAGCGTATAAAACACTGATCGGCAGGTATCAGGCTAGGTTTTCTCTGTCCCACAGTTGGACACATATGTGAGCTTTGGGAACACAGCTTTAATTTATCTTCCTCTTTGGGGGGGAACAAGTGGGAAAGCAAGCAAAATTTGATTAATTATTATGAGTGTTAACATGTTTTGTTTCATTATTTGTTTACTAAGTTATTCTGCTTTTCAAAGAGCAGAATAATGTGATTTTCACTGTTTTGTAACTTTTTTTAACTAGACAAACTATATTTAGGTTTCATACAGTTGATTCAGAAAAAAGAAAAAAATGTCTGAAAACATTCACTTTGGCACAAGAAAAGATGGGTGAGCATTTTGAGTGTGACATGGTATTATAAAATACGGACAATTAAAAAGGTTCATTGATGACAGGTGTATATATGTATATACCCAGACCATATTTGTGCTTTTACACTAAAGCAGGGTTAATATTTCTAGTCCTTTTGTCCCAACAACAGTCTGTTTTTAACTCTTTATATTCATTGTGTATGTACATCATTCTGTAGGACAGTGGAGTTATTTCGTGGAACAAAACTACAGGGACAACTCTGCCTGGACAAGCTTCCTGTCCGCAAAGCTTCAAGGTGTCCTCTCCACCCCATTACCTTGGTCGACACTCTGCAATGACTAAGTGGAGCTTTGAGTGAATGTGACATTTTATTAGCAGGGGAATCTAAAGGGTGATTGTCTAAAATAAATTTATTAAACCATCTTTTATACAACTGTACTTATGTTTCTTTGTTAGTTTAAGGCAAATCTGCAAGTTAAAAGTTAAGAGACTTGAGTCTGAGCCTCCTTAAGTTTGATTAGCACATTTGTAAAAAAAAAAAGAAAAAGAAAAAAAAAACAAAACAAAACACTGCTCTGATTCTCTGCAAGGTTCAGCTGCTGTTTCTATTTTTCTATTGACTTCTCTCCTCACTGTTGAGTCAATGGATGAATACAGTGTCAGCCTCTGCAGCTGCACAAGCCACTGTACTGGGGAAAAAGGCAGTCTTTGCCAAAGTAATCCTTTGGCAACGACTGGTGCCCCAGACATTGGTGCAGTGATGATCAACACAGAGAAGGGGCGGGCAATGTTGTTTTCTTTGGGTCACCAGACACTGACGTTGTCCTTGCAGTGACAAGTGTATTTACTCTGCTTTTCATTTGCATTGTCTGCTCTCATTTTATACACTGTACCTTTGCATATTGATGTGTGAGAGGCCGATTTTTCAGCTCCGGCTCTCATCACTGGCATGGTCGATCTGCCATACTGCTGTGTTGTTTATTCAGGTGTGTCAAAGACCCAGTGTGACATCATACCATTCACCTATGTGCGAATTAAACCATCCTTGGGAGGGCTGAAGTCAGCAAGGGTCCATTAAAAATGTGCCATGGCCAGCTGATGAGCGCAGGCAGGTGCGAATAAGTGGGTTTCATTAGTGACAAGTTGAAAGGTGAACGACACTGGGTTTTTTTTTCTGAATTACTCACTCAAGCATTCTTCATGTGCGTAAAACTCACCATGTGTGGGAGGAAGCAATGACTCTTTCCAAGCCCACACAAAATGACCATAAATAGCCTCGCTTACGTAAAAAATCAAACTATGTGTTTTCAGTGAAGCTGTATGAACAATTCAAGAGCGTGGAGCTTGCAGCAAACACTACAAGAACCACAATATCTGTAGGAGTTCATCAGATTGGAGAAGTTGAGGAACATTACTGCTCCCTGGTGTTCTGTTATTAATGAAAGAGCATTTCATTAGCTTGTGCCACATGCAAGAAGATGACTAACAGGCCACAGAGAAACAAACAGGGGCTTCATGTTGAAAAGAACACCTGCAGGATTCATGAATCATTTTCTAGAGAGAACAAAACTAGTGCTCAATTTGGGGGTATCTCCTTCTACAGCACACATCACGTGGATGGCCAGGCATTGATCACAACCAGCCATCAGTTCAGTATGGGAGAAACAAGGGGGGTGGGGATGTCAGTGCTGTCAATATGCAGGCAGGGAGGTTTAAGATTCCTACCATAAGATGTGCATGTGCCCCTTTAAAATGCAACACCTTAAAATCATTAATGTATTGGGGCGATAGGAGGGACTCTGATAAGACAACAAATACGCTTAGCCTGACATCATTTACTACACATGCATGCGGATTTTGTGATGCCTTGTCTACGGAGGCTGATACAGTAAAAGTTGCATCCGTTAAATTCGTATTAAATGGCCAAAATACAACTACAGAGAGCTACAGGCGTCTTTATAACTGGCAAATCTGGTGAGGAATGTAGCCATTCACAGATGGCGATATGGCACATTAATTTTCAATTTGCAGCTCTACGACAGTCAATATTCAACATCCAGCGTTGGAAGCATATGCGTTAATTGTCCGTTGGTACTCTGACATCCCACTGGGCAAGCAAGCATCTTTGCATCATCATAGCAGCAGCAATATAAAAACATATGTCTAAATAGCATTAAAATAAAAAAGACAATGCCACGACTATCCTACCTGTGCCGTGAGCTAAATCGATGCCCGGTTCGGTGAGTATGTTCGGGTCACTTTGAGATCTGCCTCGTTGCAGACAGCCGTCTAGTCCATCCGATGTAGCCATGGGGAGACAGCGCAGGAATCCTAAATAAAATATTGAAACCCCAACCGGAGGCAGGCAAGGTCAGGAGGAAAGCAAGCGAGCGAGGGTAGATTTAATTCGCTCTGACAACAGCCGCTTTGAGCATCTACCAGGGAGCCATGGCTGAGCTGAAATTCCGCGCGCGCATGTGTGTGTTTGTGTGTGCATCCGCGCGCGTGTGTGTCTGGGCTGTGTGCGACGATGTGTGGATGTGGGAGGGGTGATATGCCCTCGACGATGCCAACGGGTTGATGATGCCCATCCCTATCCGGCATTAAAATATTTACCACACCAACATGCTGCACACATTTGTCTGCAATACTGGAACTTTAACCTATTTGTATTTTGTGGTTTAAGTCATCAAAGTCATCCAAATCTTACACACATCATTAGCATCGATCATTCTGAGACTATGCTTTATTACAGTGGCAGGCAGCGAAGATCATGCCTTATAGTGGCCTAATGAGCTACATTAATTAGGTTACGTGGTTATAATGCACGGGTTAGGGGTTAGACATATGACAGTCAGACCAGCCGGACATGGTGATCATGGATAAGCAGCAAAGGTAAGCCTTTGTGACCAATGTAGCCATCCTGAAGGATGGCAATATCAGCAAAAAGGAGCATGAGAAACTGGAGATATGGGCCTAAGGAAGTGCTGGAGAAAGCCTGGAAGGTGAAGGCAGCAGTATCATTGGAGTACTGAATTGGGGGCAGTGTCCCCCGCATATGAAAGGTGGTTCCAACAGATACCCGAAAGACATCATCAGAAGAGTCCAGAAGAGCGCAGTCCTTGGAACAGCTTATGTACTGCGCATGACAGGACCCTCAAGCTCCCAGGCTTCTGGTAGAAGATCCGAGCTCAAGGTGAACAAGAGTGGAAGGTGGGTGAGGGACGTTTTTAATTATTTTATTTTATTTTTGAAGATAGATATAGTAGTAGTAGTAGTAGTAGTACTAGCAGCAGTGAGGGGAGAAGGAGAATACATTATTTTGTATCACTATTAATGTACATTAGCAAAACAGCAGAGTTATAATTATTTATGTTAAAATAGTACTGTTTCTGAATTTTGAAAAGCTTAATCACTTGAATTTCACTACTGATCAAATGTATTTATTTATTTTAGTTGAAAACAAAGCACTTTTGTGTCAGACCAATGGGATTTCATATGGAAGCAGCTGATTGGCCTGGTCTACGAGTGACGCATGAACGCGGAAGTGAATCAGTTCATCGGCAGAAAAATGGCAGCTCACAGGTGTAGCCACTCGGTTTGGCAATTTCTTCTGTTTAGTTTGCTAGCGTTTCACTTAGCAGACAGCCAAGAGACGGCGCTTATCAATGAAAACAATGCTAGTGTGGTCGATAATCCACAAACAACCACCGAAACAGCGAAGCAAACAGCCGAGCAGCCTGCGGTGGAGGAAAGGCAGTGGGAAGAAACCGAAGTAAAAGAATCGAGTCCCCATGATGCTGCAGCTGAAAAAGAGGACTCTTCTGCCTCTGACACCACAGTTCTAACATCAATCCCGCAACCTAAAGATGATTTTACGGAGGAATTGGTTATTAGACCGCTGCACTCCGGAGATATTTATGCCAGCTTCCAGTTCCGCACCCTATGGGAAACAGATTTCAATGCAGGAAACAAAGGTAAGCTACAAATTAACATGGCGTTAAGATTTGGGTCAGAAATGTTCTATAAACGTTATTGATGCAGACTGCAATAATTTGGCATTCATCGTGTCTTTTAAATTAAAACAGTATAACTATATTAGATGTTTAAAATGAAGAAGCAGTGGCTTTGCTTCTTCTGAAACTTCTGAAAACCTGTAAACGACTTAAGTAGGGTCTGAAAACAAAATTTCAACCCTGTAAACCCTGGGTGCTACATCTACTAATCTAAAAGGGGCGGGCGGATTCGCCCAATTTCTTATTAACACATAGTGCAAAAGCTAGGCTAAGCAATGTTAACGCCAAATGGTGCCTACAGACTTTGTGTAACATTTGCAACTATCCAGACAACTTTTTTTTTCAGAAACCAGGGCAATTGCAAATCACATTTGCATATTTTACAACACCATAGCTGTGATATAAATTACTTTGGCTGATAAATGGAATCTTTCAGTTGTACTATTATCAATTTTATTTGTGATTATTTTCAATTGAAAGACAGCATACTTAAATTCCAGACCTGTTCATCTGCACAGCACACACACTTTTCACCAGATTTATACCCAATGAGTTTACTTGGCTGTTGCCACATAAACATTACACACATTTTTTTTTTTTTTTTTTTGCCCCTCTCCTGACCAGTTTTTGAGTTGATAGTATCAAAACTCATTTCCTAACTCATTGTAATTCTGAAATCTTCTAGAGACGTTTAATATTAGGTTGACGTGCCAATGCAAATGCCTGTTGCATTCACTCTTGACTTTTCGGAGAGCGTTTCAGGCCCCCTCCTCACTAACTTCTCCAGAAGATCACTGAGATAATGTGTGAATATAGTAGTTAATCTTTCATATAATTTAATATAGAAAGAATTATTGGTTTTTTTTAAGGAGCATTTGCTGCTTTCTACTGTATTATTACTGTCATAAATACATGCACAAACTTCAGGAAAAAAAAAATCTGACGTTAATGTGTGAAAATGGCACAATTCAAGATAAATTGATATTTCTCAGGAAACAATCCAATTTTTGAATTTCAACTCTGATGTCTTTGTACTGTTATCAATAATATGTAGGATTTAACCGAGTTCCAGTTGATTGCATTTTGTGTTATTTACATTTAATTGTGCCGCAGAATTTTGGGATGAAATGATTTAAGGCTAATGGGGAATTCCAAAAGAAGTTTTAAAGTGTGTAAATGAACCTACATTTGTGCTCATATTCCTGTAATTGAAATATTAATGCATTTTATATTAATGGACAATGTTAGTTTTATGACATATTAAATCAATAAAGTTTATCCTGTAGTTTTTCTACTATTATAGCCCCACACTGGTATACTACTGATACACTGGACCAGTATAATATATCCCAGAAATACAAAGTGTTCTTTTGTCAAATTGCATGCAATTAGTTTGCATCTCATAATCCTAAAACCATGTTGTCATTTATCTCAGTGTCCCACTACAGGCTGTTTCCCAAGTGTCTGGGCCAGGTCATCTCCAAGTTCTCAGTGCGAGAGCTGCATATCTCCTTTACTCAGGGCTACTGGAGAACTATGCAGTGGGGGCAGCCCTTTCTGCCATCCCCACCAGGAGCTGAGCTCTGGGTTTGGTTCCAGGACTCTGTGACAGAGTGAGTTCAGCCCTCTGGTGGCTGCAGAGCATCAGAGGTGTTATAACTGAGCCAGATTTGTGGATTAAAGGAGGACAGAAATCATCATAAGAAGCTGTTTCCCTTATTTTCGACTCCTGGCCAGATGTTAAGCCCATCAGACCAGATGCAATATTTGGATACTGCAGTTTTAGTCTTGAGAGGGTGACTCAGATTTGTGATTTCATATTTGCTATGGTATGACAGATGGATGGAAGAGAGTCTGAACTTTTTATTACTGAGATCTTATTTGGGTTATCTAGACAGAAAGATTAGTATCTTAATACTCAAGCATGATTACTCAAAACAGATAATAAAAAAGTTTCATATTAATAATAAATATAGATTAAAAAAAGAGCTGGAAACAATGAAAACTTGACTTTTATGTTAATTATTTTATAAAGTTGTTTTTTGGTGGGAAAACACTTTGAAAATCAGAGTTTAAACTACTACATCTAAATATTTAATATAGTTTTTGCTGCTACTTATCATTTGTTTAATTTGACCATTTCCTAATTGTTTGCCTGTCATTTTCAGTGTGGATGCCACATGGAAGGAGCTGACCAATGTCCTATCAGGGATCTTCTGCGCTTCTCTGAACTTCATTGACTCCATCAACACTGTTCAGCCTAGTGCCTCCTTCAAACCTCTGGGAATAGGCAATGGTACATCAATGTTTCTTCAATTTCTGTTCCCATTCTGGGAAGCCTTCTAGTGGTGGTTTAATCAGCCTCCTTTAATATTTGTAGCATTCAGGTGGACAACATACAGATGCACTCACATATGTTATCGTATAATTGTGCATACCCATAAAACAAGTAAACTGGGTAAACAAACACAAGTTGAGATTTAATCTTAATAAAACGAAAATGTTATCTAATTGCAACTGACTTGAGGTAACTGAAGTTTATTGTTGAACTGCCATAGTTTAGCATTTCACATTGGTCCAGTTAGTTTCCAAGTAAAACTTTTACTTCAGTACATGCACAGGATGCCTTAATTATGGCCAGTTTATTTAAATATCAAGTATACTCAACAATCAAGAGAAGTTCAGGATGGATTGATTACTTTTCCACACCACTGTAGATGTCGACTGAGTCATCTGTCCTGGACCTTTGTTTATTATGTTACATTTCAAGTGACAGACCATCACTTCCTTCGTTATGCCACCCTTCCCCGAGAAATTGTCTGCACTGAGAATTTGACTCCCTGGAAGAAACTCCTGCCCTGTGGATCCAAGGTGAATTTCTTTGTTTGTGTGTGTTTGTCTCTGCTATCTGAGACACTTTTTGTGTTATTGCAGCCAACAGTTTTTCTGATGTGTTTTTATTTTGCCCTTGCAGGCTGGTCTCGCTGTGCTTCTGAAGTCAGAGAAACTCTTCCACAGCAGTTTTCATTCCCAGGCAGTGCATATAAGACCAGTATGTCAGGACTGGCAGTGTAAAACCACGTCCTGGGAGCTGAGACAGACTCTGAATATAGTCTTTGACCTGCACACCTCTGCACAGAGCAAACGAGGTGAGCCAAAGCTTGTTCCTTGAGTTTCACTAGCATCTAAGTTTAGGTGACACCTTCTTGGCTTTTGCTAATTTAGGCTGCTTTTCCTTTCAGAGTGGTCATTGTTTAAGATGTTTTCTCGGACCCTGACAGAAGCATGTCCACTGGCCTCATCTAGTAAAATATATGTTGACGTCACAGACAATCCTCAGGTTGGATTCTATTTCATTGACTCCAAATCATTTGCTTTTTTTTTCTCTGAATCCAAGCACCAGAATACATTGAGTTTGTCTAATCAAAAGTTCAAAGTGATATCAATGTGAAAACTATTCAAACTTATGTAACAGTTAACAACTGTAAAGTTTTAACACTTGAATATAAAGATGATAAACACCAGGAACATTTTTTAGTTGGAACAAATGTGATTTCATTTTGCAGGAGGAACTGTTTGAACTCAGCCCAGCCACTCCCCTGCTGAGCCAGGCAGGGGTGCTAGGGGACAGACGGACCTTCTCTGTCTACGATCTGACCCAACAAATCACCTTTGGCACCATGCGCTCCCTTAACCTGCTGATCCGCTGGAAATCCACTGAGGGTGAGTGTCAAGAGCAGAGGACGACAGCTTTATGAGATTTACTGAACATGGTGAATTGACATTTTGTATGATGCAACAAGGAAAGATAAGCATGTGTTTATTTCCCCGTTTTTTTCTGCCTTGTTTATTTTAAGCTAATTAACTCATCAATTAATTCATCTGTTCTCACTGTTTGTGTTGTTCAACGGTGTACTAATAAAGCTACTTTTGATTGTCATGTGGCCACCAAAAACTATTTCCAGGCCCAAAAAAGCAATAATGCAACTTTTACCCCCAACATCATGATTTTTCCACTTATTTCCACTTCTTATTGTGCTTATATATCTTTAAAGTCATGGATTATATCCATAAAGTATATTGGTGCAGAATTTAATGCAATTATTGCTCTCTGCAATGTTTATGCATTTTAAAATGTGTTTTTTCACTTCCCGCTTGCAGGTGAAATGCTTCGCCCTGTGCTCCATGCAGAGCGTTACGTAGCTGGATATGGGCTGCAGACAGGGGAGATTCATACCTTAATTTACAACAACCATCCCTTCAGGTCTTTCCCTGTGTTGCTGCTGGACTCAGTGCCGTGGTATCTTCGTCTCTACATCCATACACTCACTGTCACCAGCAAAGGAAAGGACAACAAACCAAGTAAATTTTTTTTTCAAGAGAGAAAGTATATATGCATACAAACTGTGACGTTTACAACAAAGTGTCTAAACTAACCATTTATCTATAGCACATTAAAAACCTATTCTATTCTATTCTACAGTCATTTAGCAGACGCTTTTATCCAAAGTGACTTACATTTGAGAGTAGGAACAACACAAGCACAAACCTAATTGCAGTGTAATGCATGTGTGTCTGCGTCTGTTGTGTGCAGTAGGGTTAACAGAACACTAGCAGCGTAAAACAAACAAATGGACAATTTTAATAATACCCTAAATAATGTGCTTAATTTTTGCTCAGCTGTAATAACATTAGTGTTAATTATTTTTGACAGTTACTTTCCCGCTTCACTACCTGGGTGGTTTTTGCACAACAAAATTATGTATAAAATAATTAAATTATGCACCTATTCTTATTTTATCTTGATTATTATTTTACTTTTACCTTTTGTGCATGTAAGTTTTTTTTTTTAATCCAGTCCCGTCCAGCATCCTAACATACAGAATGGTGGTCTGTGTGCCATATTTTGCCAGACAGATTTGCTCTACAAAGCGAGACATGTTATATAAATGGCTGTTCTTGATGTTTGGAATATTTTTATAATTTTTATTGTAATCTTATTTTCTTTAGTCTTTATATGTCAGTACCGAACCTGACAGGGGAGATAGAGGAAGAGAGAAAGAGAAAATAAAAGAGAAAAGGACATAAATGAAATGTGGAAATAAAAGATGTCTAGGCTGCCTAAATCAAGTAAGTATTAGTATTAGATGTCTAGACACCACTTCCCAAGGCAGGATTCCTAGATTCCATGTGTTCCCATGCAGCTGCCTCCTCTCACCACAGGGAGGAGAGCTTGAGTCATGTTTTCTATTATAGATCTATCTGTCTATCTGTCTGTCTGTCTGTCTGTCTGTCTGTCTGTCTGTCTGTCTGTCTGTCATGTTAATTTCACTGACCTCAATAAGCAAATAAAAATATATTATAAATAGATGGATGTACACTAAAGCTACACAACACTATATAGCAAGATCTCGTATAACCATTAGTATGGTGTCTGTGGTCGCTTGTGTTTCTCTTCCTCTTCAGGCTACATCCACTACCAGCCATCAAAGGACCGAATACGGCCCCACCTGCTGGAGATGTTGGTCCAGCTTCCTCCACACTCTGCAACTGAGGTTACAGTGCAGTTTGAGAGAGCCCTGCTCAAATGGACTGAGTACACACCAGATCCCAACCACGGCTTTTATGTGGGGTATGCACGATAAGTTTTTCTAAATACATGTTTTAACATCATTGTTTGATTTATTTTTTTGTTGTTGTTGTTGATTTGCTAACATTCAAACAACTAAAATCACTTTGTTAAACATTAAGGTCCTCGGTCATCAGTTCTCTGGTACCAAGTACTGTTGCCATGGGTACAAACATCACTCAAGAACAACCACTTTTTAGCAGCTTGTAAGTAAAGACTTTGTTTTTTCCTGTGGAAATACTTTTCTTATTGTTACTTATGTTGTGATTCTCTGAAAAGTCAAATAGTCATTGAATTTTTTCATCCCCTACTAGTTTTCCCTGCAAAGAAGAGACCAGTTACTTTGTGCGCGTCTACACAGAGCCTCTGCTAGTCAACCTGCCCACTCCAGACTTCAGCATGCCTTATAATGTCATCTGTCTGACTTGTACTGTTGTGGCTGTGGGCTATGGCTCCCTTTACAACCTACTGACCCGGAGCTTCCAAATCGAAGAACCCAACCCAGGATTAGCCAAACGGATAGCAAATATTATTCGAAAGATGAGGGGTGTGCCGCCACTTTGAGGCTGCATAACCGGGCTCACTGACTTCTTTCAGAAAATAAGTTTTCCTTTTGGTGAAATGACTGGAAAACAAATAATATTCAGGGAGGAACTGAGTCAAACACTGGTGTGAATGTTTTAATAACGGTCAGCTTGAAGGCTGTTTTTTTTTTTTTTAAACAGATTTTTTTTATATTGCATTATTATATTCAGGATAATTTCTCTCGCCGGCTATAAAATGGCAGATGATTGTCCTCTCGAGTGAAAGGGAGAATTTTGTTTTCTTTTGACAAGTAGAAGGCGCCAAAGTTATATTTTGAGGTGACAAATTAGGGTTTTGTTAAGCTTCTTATTGGAAACAACAGTTCTTTTTCGTCATTCAGTTGTACTGTCACTGAAGCATATTGATATTGTATGAAGACAGTTAATCAGTCTGTTATCCTCAAACTGGTTTGGCCTTGAATTACATTGATGTATCGGCACCTCTAGAAAACTGTCACCTTTGGTCTTACTCAGTGTTTTTGACATGTTTGCCATCTCCCTATCAGGTTAGATAAGGTAAAAAGTCACTGCGACTTTGTCAGAATGATTCTTTTTTTCTTCCAAACTTGAACCATGACCCTGACATCAATTTCTCAGTAGCTTAATAAATTTCACAAACTGTGGAATTATTTTCTTTTTCATCTGGCATGAGGTCTCTTGTATCATTTGAAGAGAATTAACACTTTTTAAAAACATTTTTTAGACTGACCAGATGTAAGTAAATCAAGTCAAGTCAAGTCAAAGAGGTTTATTTGTCACATGCACAGTTATACATAGTACAATTGTACAGTGAAATGTGTATTCTGTACCTGCATCCTTTAAGAATAGAACGAATAAGCTAAATATTTATAAAATAGAATAAAAATAGAATAGAATAAAAAAGATAAGTCTTTTTTCTTTTAAATAAGATAAAAGATAAAAATGCATAACTTCTTGTTTTAAATTAAACTTTCCTCATACAAATGTACATTTTGTCTTATTTTTGGAAGGATGCTTGAATGTTACATCCAATGATTTGAACACGACATAATTTCTTGCCTTTGGCTTGTTGAATTATGAATCATTTGCACTCAGTTCAGTCGTTTCAGTACGTCTTTTAACAAACTAGAGTTTTACACGCCTGTCAAAGTCAATTTTTTCATAAAAAAAAAAAAGGGTAGTCACATGTGAACTTTTGAGTCTGTACACTTTGTGTGACTGCATTTTGATATTAATAATAAACTGTCTATTCTGATTATTTGCAGTAAAGTCATATCTGAAATGGAGCTTTGAATTCTTATTTAATTCCTGATTTTTGTGTAAACAAACATGGCCCCAATTCTGGCAGACTTTTAGTGAACAAACATGCACTTTTGTATTTTTGGTTGGTTATGGAGTGTTATCTCTGTACTTTTCCCAGCAGCATGAAACAAAAACAAATGTTGGGCCAGCTGCAGACGGGTTTTTCTTATGTTGTGTTTTTAACAAAGCAAGTTGAGTCTACACGACCAGTGAACTTACAGTTGTGATTGAAATAAATTTAATAAATTATTAACACTTCTACGTTACCAGAACTTTTATTTCACATAAAGTATGATCTGATCTTAGTCTTGATCCTGCTATAAAAATAAAATGAATGACATATAAACGGCTGTGCTTTTGGTCTTGATTGAAGACAGTGAACCTTATTAAGCTCTTTGGAGTCAGGCAGTTTAGTTTAAAAAAGGCATTGGTAGATATTGTTTGCAGAGATGCAATTTCCTACTAATAAAGGCAAACAATATATTCTCTCAAGAGAAATTCGTTGTGTGAATAAAGCTTGTAATACAACTTGTGCAATATCTAGGAGCATGATGGTTTTATGAAGATGCATGAAAAAATAAGAAAAAACAATTCTAAGGTCTGAGTGTTCATCAACCTACAAATAGACCAACTTGTCCTGAAAATATCACAATAAGAGTAAAGTGCAAAAGAGGTTAAACAATCCTACAAGTAATAATAATCATAATAATAATCATAATCATCATGTAATGTTCAAGTGCTGGCTGTAAGAAAAAACACTAAGAATGAAGCCAAATGGAACAAACGTGACACAAGGTATGAGAATTTTAATCAATTACTTTACAGTAAAGAAACCAAAAGATTGCCTTCTGTGATAAATGCTATTTATTCATGCTTCTTGTCCCACAGAAAGAGTTCCTTGCAGACATGACCACAGGTTGTCTCACAGCACTCCTTTTCTTTTGATCAACACCGTGGAGCTCAGCCCTCCTGACAGTGAACGTTCCCAGACTGCAGTAACGTGGCTTTACAGATACACTAGAGACAAAATCTACAGTTAAATATTGTAACAGTAGAAAATGAAGATTATATGGGAGATTTTTAACCTAGTTTATATTTTACCAGTTACTGGTCTAGTGCACTGATGCCCACACCCATTGGAACAGCACTTAAAACCCCTTGAGCAGTCGCGGTCTGAAGAGCAGAACTCAGCACACAGTCCCACCCTCCCGTTGGTGTCAGGACACACTTCTAAGAAGGAAAGAGAACTCAATATTTGCAAATACTTTTTCAACAAAATGTCTACAAAATATGACTCAAGGTAAAAACACTGTTTTCTGCTTGATTTCAACATCCTTCCATGAGAAGATTCAACAGCTATTTCACCATTACTCACTAATAACAGGAGGGGCGCAGGCAAAGGTCCTGTCAAACAAACAGCATTTATGGTTTCCAGGACAGTCTCCATCTTTCAGACAGTGTTGCCATATGATGCCATAAAAGATTCTTGGGCAATGACCTGGTTTTGGATGAGACAAATAAAAAACATATCAACTGGATTAACATGAATGCAAATGCATAGAAACCAACTTGGTTATTAAATTGAACAAACATCCACCTTAAGGAAATGGTAAACATTTGAGACAAAATGATCAAACCTTTTTTTCGAAAGGAAGTTGCATGAGACTGCAAAAATATGCCGGATACCAAAAACAGTACACATATTGCAAACCAGCGTCTCTCCATGTTCACTTAATACAGGCTGAATGTGCTTCTGTACTCCTGTTGGGATGAATATATAAACCCTAGCCTGGGCAACACACAGGATTCATGGTCCTTGTGCCGGTTAATTACATCCCTCCAATATCAATATTACATATTCCTGCTTCCTCCACACTCTGTAATTGAAGTTACGGTGCAGTTTGAGAGAGCCCTGTTCAAATGGTCTGAGTACACTCTAGATCCCAACCACAGCTTTTATGTGGGGTATGCACAATAAGTTTTTCTAGACACATGTTTGAACATCATTGTTTCAATTTTTTGTTGATTTGCTAACATTCAAACAACTAAAATCACTTTGTTAAACATTAAGGGCCTCGGTCATCAGTTCTCTGGTACCAAGTACTGTTGCCGCGGGTACAAACATCACTCAAGAACAACCACTTTTTAGCAGCTTGTAAGTAAAGACTTCTTTCTTTTTCTTGTGGGAATACTTTTCTTCTTGTTACTTATGTTGTGATTCTCTGAAAAGTCAAATAGTCATTGAATTTTTTTCATCCCATTCTAATTTTTCCTGCAAAGAAGAGACCAGTTACTTTGTGCATGTCTACACAGAGTCTCTGCTAGTCAACCTGTCCACTCCAGACTTCAGCCTGTCCTTATATTGTCATCTCTGACTTGTGTCGTAGAAGAAATTACCAAGAGTCTGGTATGAGTAAAAGTTTATAAAGTTTTATTACAAGAGAATTATGGAATACAGAATTATTTGCAAGTTTGAGGGTGGTCTTCTGACCCACAGGAAGTCAGCAGAGAACTCCAACTTGCTGCATCAGAGAAAAACAGTTTTATTCAGCCGATCTCCAGCTGAAGGTCAATAACAAAACTGATAAAGCGAGTGAAAGGAGACAGAATGGCGTCACTCTCTTCCAGTTCTCAGAGGAGGATCACACCCAAGGACTAAAAACAGCCTGGTATCCTAAACAACTATTGCTATCTAGCAGATGTGCGTCTTCGAAAACCAGTCTTAACTTTCCCATATCCAAGGTCTGAGAAGAGAGTGGTCAGTCTGACCTCACACAAGCATACACAATAAACCAACAGAAAAGCAGTAACTTCAATATTTTGTAAAATGACAACACACAATATGAAAAAGTAATATAATGAATGGGTACACTATAATAAATGGATAAAGAAGAATGATTATACGTGTAATTATTATATGAGTATATATGAGTGATTACCATATGCAGTAAAATTACTAGATTTTATTATTATTATTATTATGCTTTTAATAAACTGTACATATTTTATCACAACTTAGCGTGTTGGCTGACAGCAGCTCCTCAGTAGCCCTATAGTTACTCACCACAAGCCTACAATTGCTTTCCCGTTAAACACCTGTTGGTTTTATATGAATCCTGTTTCTCCAGCACAATGTTTGATACTAAAAGAAAAATATTCAACAAATAAAGACTGCTTCAGATGAAAAAGTGTAATAAGGGAAAAGATTAACATTGAAATATTTCTTGAAAGTTTTAATCAATTACTTTATAGTAAAGAAACCAAAAGATTGCCTTCTGTGATAAATGCTATTTATTCATGCTTCTTGTCCCACCAGAAGAGTTCCATGCAGACATGACCACAGGTTGTCTCACAGCACTCCTTTTCTTTTGATCAGCTCAGCCCTCCTGACAGTGAACGTTCCCAGACTGCAGTAACGTGGCTTTACATATACACTAGAGACAAAATCTACAGTTAAATATTGTAACAGTAGAAAATGAAGATTATATGGGAGATTTTTAACCTAGTTTATATTTTACCAGTTACTGGTCTAGTGCACTGATGCCCACACCCATTGGAACAGCACTTAAAACCCCTTGAGCAGTCGCGGTCTGAAGAGCAGAACTCAGCACACAGTCCCACCCTCCCGTTGGTGCCAGGACACACTTCTAAGAAGGAAAGAGAACTCAATATTTGCAAATACTTTTTCAACAAAATGTCTACAAAATATGACTCAAGGTAAAAACAATGTTTTCTGCTTGATTTCAACATCCTTCCATGAGAAGATTCAACAGCTATTTCACCATTACTCACTAATAACAGGAGGGGCGCAGGCAAAGGTCCTGTCAAACAAACAGCATTTATGGTTTCCAGGACATTCGCTATCTTCCTGACAGTGTTGCCATATGATGCCATAAAAGATTCTTGGGCATTCACCTGGTTTTGGATGAGACAAATAAAAAACATATCAACTGGATTAACATGAATGAAACTACCCAGAAACCAACTTGGTTGTTAAATTAAACAAACATCCACCTTAAGGAAATGATAAACATTTGAGACTAAATGATCAAACCTTCTCTTGGAGGGGATATTGCATGAGACTGCAAAAATATGCTGGATACCAAAATCAGTGCACCTATTGTAGACCAGCGTCTCTCCATGTTCACCTAATGCAGGCTGAATGTGCTTCTGTACTCCTGTTGGGACAAATATATAAACCCTAGCCTGGGCAACACAGAGGGTTCATGGTCCTTGTGCCTGTTAATTACATCCCTCCAGATCTCCAGGGAGATGTGGCAACAGATCAAGTTTTCCCCAACAGCTACCATGACTCAACTTTGTTTGGTTTTTGATACAACTGCAAGTTGTCTTTGCACATTGCCATACACTAAGATAACATATACAGGTAAAACTTTTGTTTTTGCTCTCATTTTTCTTAGGCTGAACTCAAAGATCCAAGACTTTCTCTATGGACACAAAAGGCTTATTTCTCTCAAATATTGTTTACAAATCTGTCTAAACCTGTGTAAGTGAGCACTTCTCCTTTGCCGAGATAATCCATCCACCTCACAGGTGTGGTGGCATATCAAGATGCTGTTCAGATGTTTACCTTATGCTTTCCAAATTAAAATGTCACTTTAAAAGTCAGAAAACCAGTCCTTTTGTTAAGGTTTACTAAATGATGATGTGACAACAATGATGACATCTACATTGCATGATTTTGAGCCATCAAAGATGAAAGATGACTATTCTCACAATTTTTTGGTCCTGAATGGTCTCACATCAGAGAGGTTAAAAGACAGCTAGTGTCATGATCCTGCATTCAAAGATAGCCTGCAAAAATTGTGTAAGGGTGTCAGATATTTGAGGATGACTATCTGCCAGTGTGAGCTAACTAACCAACCAATAGGAACATAACAATGAGTGATGTGTTGATCAATGAAACTCTGGTGCAATTATGTGAAAACCAAAACACACCTAATCAGTGTAAAGATGGGCCACATAGGCTTAACAAGATCCAGTCAAGAAGAAAATCAGTTACAGCAGCATTTAATTTAATTTAATTTAATTTAATTTAATTTAATTTAATTTAATTTAATTTAATTTTTTAAATGGTGTTTTAATTTTATTTTAAATATATTTGTTTTGGTGGTGAAATACTTAAAAGCAACAGACACTGTTATGGAGGTTAATCTTTAATTTGACCCATCTCTTTCATAGAAACCAGCATGATGTTTCGAATCTGTGCTGCTCTCCGCAGGTGCAGCTTGCTACAATGAAGAAATGAATGAATATTTTATTTAAGTGTCATACACTTACGTGCCCAGACCACACAGGCTTATATGACACTATTAGCATTCAAAAGAAGATGACCAACATATGAAGCATAAACTCATCCAAAAAGCAATTACACAAAACAAGTTCCTTTTAATCCAGGATACAGAGACCTTTGTCCAATTTTCCATGCCTTTTCCAAGGATCTTGTCAAACTATTTTTGTTGGGAACAATAACCAGGTGATCAGAAACACCCTGTGGGAAAAAAGTAATGTCATTCTAACTAACATTATTGTACTAACATGGTGGTCCTCTGTAAAGTAGAGATGTAACATACTATACAAGTACGTTTTAGTTTTCATAACTGATTTAAACCCAGACCACAATTTTAGCTTACAAAGTGCTTCCTCCTGATAAATCTACAAAACAGCACCATCTGCTGTACACTTCAAGAAACTGATCAGCTGCAGGTCTAAACAGGTCCTGAACCTATGATCTCTTTCCTAATATAAGTTCTCCTGATGTTATCTAGAAAGCTCTGACAAGTTACAGTGTGGACATAGAACATTTGAGGGTGTCCTGGTGTCTTCCAGTGTCTGGAACTGGGACCTTACCAATAAATCCTTTGGGTGGGTTGCTGGGTTGTGAGGTTGGAACTTTGTGGATTGGGTTTTCTTCTTACAGATGAAATCAGATCTCATCAGATTGTTTTCTGGGGAGTTTGGAGGTACAGACTTGTTTTATTTTTTTTTTATTTATTTTTTTTTTTTGTTGCCCTTCCACAGCTGTTTTTGTGGGGCCCACAGCTTCTTTCAAAATGCTACTTTGGGTGGTGTGATCTGTGAGTGGTACACATTGATAAAACTGGGACTCATAACTTTATAGACAGGTTGCTGTTTGCAATCACAAAACTTTTTCTTGCAACAATGTCAACAATAACAGTTTATTTGACAGTTTTCAGAAACATTCACTTTATTGAAAATATATAACTATATTTTGACGAATACAGAAAGTTATTCAGGAAGTCAAGATGCAGATTTCCAAGTAGAAGACTCCATGTTATTATTTTTAATTACGTAGTTTTCCTGACAGAGATTATCACTTTGTATTGTAGTGGCTCTATAGCTCTTATATAAGTTTAAGGATTCTCAGTCCTCTATAGGAATGAATGCCCAGTCTACCAAGAATATATTTGAGTTCAATATATCTGTGCAACAGCCAGATAGTCCAAGGTGCACATATTTATTTTGCTTTTATAGACTGAACATGGACATTGTGAAACACCAAACAAGCTTCACAGAGTGATGGGGAGCGTCAACGGCTTATCTTACTGTCCATACATATAATAAAATAAACAGTATTATAACCTGTTACTGTGAGGAAGTTAGTAAAAATGACAGTAATTGTGAGACTGATTTAAACTGCAACATGATGCACCTCAATTCCTGAGTAGAGATCATCACCTTTGGTCTTGTTCTGGATTTTTGACCTTCTGTTTGGCATCTCTCTGCCAGGAGAGATAAGATAAAATAAAAACATAAAGTCACAGTGACTTGTCACAATGACACCCTGTCAAACCCACGCAGTAACTCTAAAACTTGCTATGAACAATCAGTCGTAACCTTAACACAGAAATATTTCTTTATAAAGTATACTTCTGCTATAGTTTATCACCTGACATGATAAATTCTGCTCTGTATGAGTTTTAGGACATGAGAATAGAATGAATCACGAAAACTAAACAGTAAAAAATTACAAAAGCTGAACATATTATTGAGCACTGTATCAACACACACCTGAATGTTCCAGACCTGCAAACTGCTAAAGCATCTACTTTTATAGAGGTGGTCACACTTGTTGGTGATCATTATTCAAATATTAAACTAGCTGCACCAGGCTGCTACTTTGCCTTTTGAATTTCTATGACAGTAATAAGAGTATGGTTTTATACACTGTTTCTGCATTTTGGCTTATTTTTTTGCTGAATAAAACAATGTAATGTCTAATGTGTTGTTCATCTGAAGTTATATAATAACCTCATTTTAAGACCTGATGGAAACAAGACTTTTTGTTATTGTTGCTTTTATTAAATTATTATTACTTTTTTTTTTTTTTACTCTCCTGACACCTAAACCTTTAGAAATAATAGTGTGTACCTTCATTTTTACACGACTATGTGCAAGTTATTCAGCTGGATTATGGTCCATTTTAGTGTAATGTTTCTAAAAACACTTCAGATAAATAAGAAAGCATGCCTGCTTGCACTGGCAGTCCTCCTTTAAACTAACAGCCCTATGGTGCCACGTAGTTGTCAGTTGTTTACCAATAAATATCATTTCAAAAACACACAAACAAGTTTTGCACTTACAACCATATATTTAGATTTTTTTCTTTACCTCTGCTGCAGGTAATAAAAAAGAGGTTCCAAAATGTGTTATTTAAGGTTTACATAAAGATCAGACCTTTGTTATGAATAATCATTTTGTACATCTAAACCAGTTGTATTGATTAATTACATCACAGCTTTCAGAACATTTACTTTATTTAAAAGATTCACTGCATTTTGTCACACTTTTTTAATTATTATATTATTAGCATTATTTTAAACTTATGAAATTATTATGCAACATTATAATGCAATAATGAAAAAAACATCAAAACTTCTTGCTCATCTCTTCAGATAGTCTTCTTTGCAATCAATGATAATCTTTCCTTCCTTTTTTTCACTAATGCTCTCACCTGAAATGGTCAAAAAGAATGTCTGTTATAATCACCAATTACCAGTAAGGTGAAACATTTATAGACTATAACAGTATATAAGAATGTATGTATGTATATATATATATATATATATAAATGACACAATATGGAGTGTGTAAATTACACATTGTTACACACTGATATCACATGTGGTAGTAGTAATAGTAAAAACTTACAGTTGTGTTATAAAGTTAGATATGTGAAGCTTTATTTTAATTTTAGACAAAAGTAGTTTAAGTATGAAATTGATAAAAGTCTACTTTCTCCTCAAAGGATCAACCTAAGAGTTGACTACACAGATACGGTGCATACCTCAGATGCTGATTGTCCAGCTAGATGGGCTCTTTGCAGGCAAAACCACAAAACTGTAAGCAGCACTTTTCATGTCCATCACAGTGCGTATCATCACTGCAGTGCCTTTCACAGTGGTGATTTGGTAGACCACAGTGACCTGGCTTCACTGATGCACCAAAGACAAAAGCACTCAGTCAAAAATTAGTCCAATACATAAGGGGTATTTGGGATTTTTTTTTACCACTTTGTTTATGTCTCACCTATTCTTGGTGCCATGCACTCATATCCACATCCATTGAAGCAGCATTTTCTACCATGTAGACAGTGGCGATCATCAGCACACAGATGAAAACAATTCCCTATATTCCTGAAATGTGGACACTCCGCCTTTACTGAGAGGAAAGATTACAGACAGATTGGAAATAAAAAGTTATGAAAGTGCAGCTTTGTGATATCCTGTCCAGGCTTAATTTCCACATCACTTTATCCTCTAAAATCGAACAAAAGAGTTAACCGTATTTTGGCTCTTACTGAAAACAGGAGGCAAACAGATATTCCCATAGAAATATTCACAGCACTTGTGGTCGTCAGGACAGTCTTCATCACACTCACACCCCAGACGTGATGGAATGCTGTTAAGGTGGCGTGGGCATTGGCCTGGTTTTGAATGGGTCCCTGATAAAAAAAGAAGCAATGAAGCAGAAAGTATTAATCTCTGGGTTAGGATTAATAAAGAAGCCTGGATACTTAGATTGTTTTATTTGAAACAGACAAATACTATAACTGAGAAGGAAAAAAAAGGCACATAACTCACAATAAAAAAAAAAACAAACTTACCGATGTGTATGTGAAAAGGCTGTACAAGCACACCAAATGATAGAATCAATGCACCTAATGTAGACCAGTGTGTCTCCATGTTAATTCAGAGGACAAAAATGTGCTTTTGTACTCCTGTTTGGACAAATATCCCAACACACAAAAATCCCAGTATACACTTAGGCTGATGGGTCCCTGTGCTAGCTGAGTAACATTCCACAATATCTTTGACAGGATATGATAGCAGGATTTCTCCCAACATAGAGAAGGTGGTGAAAATATTATGAGGTAGTTAGGAGTTGTTGCTGGTTTTGATCCTGTTTTATTTGTCTCCTGTGTTGCTACTCTTGTTGTTTCCTATTAGAACTGTCTATCATGTCTTTGTCATTCAGAGAAGGAAAAAATGTTTGGCACCCCTCTGTTAATGAAAGAAAAAGACATAACAGTTACTGAAATAACTTGAAACTGACAGAAGTAGTAATAAATAAAAATGTACAGAAAATTAACCAGTGAAAATCAGACATTACTGTTGGATCGTTGTTCAACAGAATTATTTAAAACATCAAACTAATGAAACAGGCCTGGACAAAAATGATGGCACCCCTAGAAATGATTGAAAATAATTTGACTATAGGGACAAGTTAAATTAAGGTGTATCCTATAATTAGCGTCACAGGTGTCTTTGAATTTGTAATCAGTCAGTCTGCCTATTTAAAGGGTGACAAGTAGTCACTGTGGTGTTTGGTGTTATGTACCACGCTGAACATGGACCACAGAAAGTGAAAGAGAGAGTTGTCTCAGGAGTTCAGAAAGAAAATCATAGAGAGGCTTGTTAAAGGTAAAGGCTATAAGACCATCTCCAAGCAGCTGGATGTTCCTGTGACTTTAGTTGTACATGTTATTGAGAAGTTTAAGATCAACGGGACCGTAGCCAGCATCCCTGGATGTGGCCACAAGAGGAAAATTGATGACAAATTGAAAAGACGGATAATACAAATGGTAACCAAAGAGCCCAGAACAACCTCCAAAGACATTAAAGGTGAACTCTAAGGTCAAGGTACATCTGTCTACAAGGTACATCTTTGGCCTTACTGTTTGGGCCAAAGTGGACTTCGTGGCAGACGTCCAAGGAGGACACCGTATATGAAAGCAAATCATAAAAAAGCCAGGCTGGTATTTGTCACATACATGACTAGAAGTTTCTGGGAGAATGTCATTTGAACAGATGAGAGAAAACTGGAGCTTTTTGGCAACGCAAATCAGCTCAATGTTCACAGGTGTAAAAATGAGGCAGAACAAAAAGACAGAACTCAGTCCCTACTGTGAAACATGGAGGAGGCTCAGTTATGTTCTGGGGCTGCTTTGCTGCATCTGACACAGGGTGTATTGAATCTGTGCAGGGTACAATGAAATATCAAGACTATCAAAGGATTCTAGAGAGAAATGTGCTGGCCAGTGTCAGAAAGCTTGGTCTCAGTTGCAGGTCATGGATCTGTCAATAGGATGACCCAAAACACACAGCTAAAAACACCCACGAAGAGCAAAACACTTTACTGTTCTGAAGTGTCCCTCTATGAGCTCTGCTTTAAATTCTATTGAACATCTGTGGAAGGAGCTGGAATATGCAGTCTGGAGATACCACACTCAGACCTGAGACAACTGGAGCGGTTTGCTCTCAAGAAATTGGCAAAAATACTTGTTGACATGCGCAGAAGTCTCAGTGACAGTTACATAAATTATTTGTAGCAAATTTGTGACAACAGATGTCAAAGGGTTAATAGATGGAAACATGATGTATTGTCAAAGCTTGTATTTAAATTTGTAAATGGACCTTCTCCCCCAAAAAGTAGCTTCCAGTTCTTTTCTGTCAAACATCTTTTTAATCACTTTACCTGTAAAAGGAGAAAAGTTATGGAACATGCAACATGATCATTTAACCTTTATTCAGAGAGCAGCAACCTCCCTACACGATTCAGACATTTTGATGTGTACATTTGAGAAAATTGACAGTTTACAATTCTGTCTGCTGCTGATGAAAAATTGTTAAGGTCTTTACCAAACTTGTGTGTGTTTTACTGTAATAACCTTAAAATCTTATAGCCTCCCCTTCCCCCCTTTTATAAAGAAAAAAGTTTTACCAAATCCCAAAGTAGCCTTAATTTTAAACACTGATACATTTACTGGATTGCTCTATGTACATTAACTGTATAGTGTATATTTCCCTTATTAAGTAAACAATTAAATAATTTTTATGAATAAATATCCTCCCCTTTCTCGTTTCTTATTTTTCTGCACCGTACAGTATCAATTAAAACAAAGCTGCCCATGAACTTGGAGTGTTCTGAGTATTGCCCTCCACTGCCATCTACTGGCATAATCAGTTGTATATCAACAGTTATTTGGGGGAAAGGTGGTGTATCCTGTTGTAAATTGGACTTTAGAAAAAAAATCTACCAGGGGAATTCTGCTATTTTAAAAACTATTATGTTTTTAATACATGTGCTGTATATCATACAAATGCATTCAGAAACATTTGGGTTTTTTTTCACTGTGAATAACAAGCAGAATCAAATGATTTGATGACTTCAGTATCTGGATAATCCTTGTCAAGGAGGGCATTTAAAGTCTTGATTTTTTATTTCAGAGAATTTATTTTCTGAATTATAATTAAATTTTCATTTTAAACCTTCAGGGACTGCATTTTAACATTATTCGACAGGCTGATTTGAACAATTTCTCATATTTTCTACATAAGTAGCAGTGAACACAATAACCTTATTAACATTTTGACAGACTTCATTAATAATTGCTGTCTTTGTTCTTATATTTACAGCTGTCTTATTCTCCTTTTGTATCATTGTCATTGTTTTGTCCTCAATAATTTTTCTTTCCTCTTTACTTGTTCTCAGCTTTTTGTTGTTTCCTGATTCTGTTCCCCTGAGAAACTCTGCTGCATCTCTTTCTTCCCCTTGACTGAGGTATCAATACAGTCAGAGAGCCATAAGCCAATATTTTTGTAATGTGATAGTCCACCCAAAATTTGTGCTCATTTTCCACTTTTATCCAGTAAAACCAATGCAGCTGGGTACAATGTCTCTGCAATAATCATGGGGTTTCTTTTTAGTTTTTATTGATACTGTTTTAGAACATTTTAGTTTATTTTGGTTTGGCTATGCAGATCGATCATAAAATACCTTCAGACAGAGTGGTCCCAGTTTCATTCTGCACCTTGACAAAAATCCCAAGAACAGAAAAAAATGTACTGCTCCTGATTTTAAATATCAGTTGGAACCAGGTTGCAATTTATTAGCATGCTATACATGGGAAGTAATCATTTCATCTTCTATTTACGCAGTCTATCAGGAACCTGGCTTTACAAAAAGCTGCATGTCTTCTTCTATTTTACTTATCCCCTTTCCCAGTCAAAATTTCACACAGTCCCTATGTAAATGTCAAATAATATGATTTTAGGAGAAGAGATTAAAAACATGCTGACTTTAATAAAGTGAGCTGCTGTCAGTACTCAAATGCATTTTCAGTATTTTCACTTCCAAGCTTTGCTGGTTCAGCACTACTCTCATCCTGAACTAACAGGCTTGTTCCTGCTCTATCATTCCTTTCTTTCCATAGATGAAATCTAACTTTTGTCCTCATGAGAACAGAAAACCTCATTGCATCCATGCACTTTCATCGCAGAGACAAGGACAAATTAATGAGATAGTCTACATAATTACATTTTGGTTTTACATAAGGCCACACACAGCTATTAGATTTCAGCCAAGTCTGGCTGAGCTCCCTCTGGTGCGAGACTGGACTGTTCTTCTATCTGATTTAGTCTCCTGATCCTGATAAAGTGGTGCCAACACCATTTCGTGTGTTGCTATAGGTTGTACTAACAGAAAACACAACATGTCCACTCTATTTTTTACATATAAAAGATTTAGGGAAGCATTTATCTCTTCAGTAAAAAGCAGTTCTGCACAGTAATGCTTGTGGTATGAGTTAAATTTAATTTAAATCATACCCGCAATCTTAATAAATTATTCAGCTTTGTAGTAAGATGGCAACAATGAATCCATTTTTTTGCATGATTTTGTTTATTGAGGGACCACACATATTAATGAACATATATATGTATGTCCCTTGAAAAACCAGTACCAGCCACATAAAACACGATGCACTACAACATAAGAAAAAAACAGTGAAAAGAGGACATATTGTAAAAAAGAAATATTGTTAAAGGACTATTTTATGTTAATAAGGAAACTATAAGTGCTAAAGTGCATCACAAACTATAATTTAATACAGTGCATTTGTGAAATTGCTCAATGCTGTCATCCAGTTTCACAAAAATTTCATACAACACTGTATTGCACCTGTTTTGCACATGCAGACACATTGATGGAAGTAAGATTTGCTACTTTAGTAGAAATGTTAATACCACAAGGACTAAATGAATATTTAGTAAAAGTTTTATTCAGGAGATAAAATGCTGAAATCATAGATATCACTGTGAGTGCATGGGGGTGTTGTGTTTGCAGCTTGGTAACAACTGAGCTGATAATGTTACATTCAGTGTTGACACGTGACACAGTATTAAATTACTGGGTCTTGGTAGACAATGTAAAGAATATTGCATGTGAAACTACTTTTAAAAAAATGTGGAAAAAATAATGCATTTTTAAGAATTCATTTTTAATTGTTAAAAAGTCTCCACATCCTGATAACTGAACTTTTACTGATTTTTACAATTCACATGCAATTGCTGTTTGAAAAAAACTAAGAAACATTTTGACAAGAAACTGTAAAAAGGGTATGTGATTAAAACAACATAAGAGGTTATACTTTAACTTTGTACTCTTTAACTAAAACTATTAAGCAAATTGGATTTATGTGATCATCTGTTGGGCCATTATAAGTCAGGTGTTACCTTGCACTTTAACTGCAATGTCTGAATACATAAGACCCTCTGCATAATGTGCAGTACTTTTTAAAAACTCTAGGTGGGTGTCTTTATTTGTAGATCTCAGCATTCTGAATCTGCAGTATTTCTAGTCTTTCTCCCATCAAAAAAGTTAATTACAGACGAGAAAAAAATCAGTTCTTAGTAGTTGACATGACTGAAAAACTGGCATATGTGTGAAGATTTATATCTAAAATATATATTTTAACATCATATATCTTTTTGATTAAAATCTAATCTTTGTTGTGTAACACATCCACAAATGTCAGATGTATGAAAATATATTATGTCTTGCTTTGATTTGATTGACGGGTCTTACCCAAATTTTCAAACAGGGGAATCGAGGGGGTTATTATACAGGGTGCAGTGAGCAGCGAGGAGTATTTTTACCCCTAAGAGCACAGAGACCATGCAATTTATATGTCCAGCTAAATCCTAATAACTCAGCGGCTGGTGGGTTTTTCATCCAGCATCTGACATATGTGACACTTTCATGAATGTGTGTTGCATGTATTTGTAAATATATTATTTACCAAATTTATAAAATAATACATATTTGTATCTTGCATTGCATTGTCCCCGAACCTTAGAAACATTTTGCTTTATCCTCTTCCTTCTTGTTTCCATAATGTTTTCTTTTTCCACTTGTCCTTGGGAATCAATTGTGGAAAAGTGTTGCTTGAAACCTTTCCTCTATGTATTTGTGTAACAAGCTGGTGGATGTTATTGTATGTCCTTGAAATGATATAGATGCTATCAGCTTCACTGCTAGCTGTGAATGTTGAACATGGGAATGAGGTAAACATGGCTCGGTGAGACTGTAAGTGAAAGTCCGACATGTAGTTGTGACAAATTTTGAGAGCTTGTAATGTGACTGTCTGCACATTTTTAAGTCTTGTGTCATTACTGCTGTTACCATAGATGGGGTTGCAGATAGAATATGGACGCATATGTGAGAAAACTGACATCTGCAAATAATTAAACCATGGAAACTGATATTAAGTAAAATGAAGATGCTGCTTCTGACTGCAGTTTTTAGCACTTCTAGCTTCACTATCAATTTCAGTTCACCAAATAAGTAGCTGATATTGGGTGGAAATTCTATATAAATACTATTGTTTAGGCCAAAGTCATATCAAAAACATGATAAATGAATGTAATTGTTCCTCATTTTCCTATTTTTCCCCAGACTGAATCTAAATAGGTAAAAGTCTTTAAGTCAACCCTTGACCTCAATGTCCATCTACTATAAGAAGGCACATGTATTGCACTATCCATTAACCTACAGATGACCTCCATATGCTATATGCTATGCTCAGTTGCTGTATTATTTCTACTCTGATGTTCTGCTCTAAGTTTCTCTCAAAGGCTGAATCAGATTTTCCATCTCATTTTACCCTCAGGCATGAAAAGGAAAAAAGAATTAGTCAAATGACTGCTGGGTGTCAAGAGGAGATGCAGATTTGGAAATCTCACCAACAGCAGATAAAAATATAATCGCTGAAGTCGTAAAAAGAAAATTGTTTCTCTCCCCTTAAAATGAGCAGTTTTAAGTTGGGGTGTTAGACTGAGTTGTCCTCTAACAAATGACACTGTTGTATCTACAATTATCATAACTGGCTAAAAAAATAATTATGTTTGTTATTACAAATAATGTGCTTGACCGATGTGTCTCCTTACACTAATAACAAGAATAATGATATCCTATGATAATATTTCGAAGTCAAAATAATACTAATGCTTCTAATGATGAAGCATGCTCAGAAATCTCTTCCCATCATCCCATTGTCTCCTGTGGTGGAGGAGCTGGCCCCGCAGCCCCATGGGAAATCTGTAATGTATTCAGCCAGGCCTTGGGAGTAAAATGAAAACAAATGTGGTGTAATAAAGGAGAGAAGATGAAGCGATTCTGTGATGATACTCTACCAGCCTTATAAATCAAAATAAAACTAGAGCAGGTCATATGCGCCTCCACAGTCTACACACATTTTGTGTAGTTTGTATACACACAGACACACATATAAAAATGTGACCTTATAAACAAACACATGATAATGATCATATATATATACATACATATATATATATATATATATATATATATATATATATATGTATATATATATATATATATGACCATTATCATGTATATATCATGTATATATATATATATATATATATATTCACAGTATTCATACGCAACTACTGAGCTACTGGGTTAATTATCAGACTTATCTAACTATAC